>NC_084576.2:16835000-16907500 GCF_033978685.3 Nerophis lumbriciformis
AACTTGCAAAAGTCATCATTTAGCGGCGTGCGGATCAAACGGCAGTGTTTACCGCGTGCTACCCGCTGCGGTGACGTGGCGAGGGTGCGTGCGTCGCCAGGCCGCCGAGGCCTCCGGCAGCGCCGATGTGACATTTCCCATAGGGCAGATGACGCTGTTGACAGCGACCGGGCTGGGCGCTAATCAGCTAGCTGCCGTTTAGCATTCATCTGCGCCAGGCTTTTTATGGCTGAATGTCAATTACAGCGGCGGGTCCATTGAGCGGATAACCTTCAGTTATCACTGCGAGCGTTCAAAGGAAGGGTGCCTTTAAGAGTCAGCTGACTTTATGCGCCATTCTGTTGCGTGTCTTTGAAGCAAAGGACGGGGTGGATCTTTCACGTTAGCCCCGGGGGGGACAAAATGATGCCAACATCCTTCTTATCTTGACATGATTGGATGTTCTGACTCCAACTGGCATTACAAAATAATTATACAGTATAAACTTGACTGTAATCATATTTCAATACCTTCATATACCTAAATGAATCAATCAGTAAAATTGATTATTTTTTTTACAACATGATGTAATCATTTCAACAAAATAGTACACAATAATTCCAATTCCAAACCAAACCTGGCCCAGCAACATTCAGAATAAACATCAACAAAGTAAATGAGAGGACACGCAAACATGACACAAAACAATCCAAAATAGCCAAACAAAAATGAATAATATCAACAACATTATTGATAAGAATTCCAACATAACAGTAATTAAAAATACCTTATTTATGTTGTCATCACTGCCATTTAATAAAAAAAAAATAAAAATAAAAAAAACAATATATATATATATTAGGGGTGTGGGAAAAAATCGATTCAAATTCAAATCGCCATTCTCACGTTGTACGATTCAATATCGATTCTCATTTTTCAAAAATCGATTTATTTATTTAAAATTTTTTATTTTATTTTATTTTATTATTATTATTTTTTTATCAATCCAACAAAACAATACACACCAATACCATTAAAATGCAATCTAATTCCAAAACCAAACCCGACCCAGCAACACACAGAGCAATTGAGAGGAGACACAAACACAACACAGAACAATCCAAAAGTAGTGAAACAAAAATGAATATTATCAACAACAGTATCAATTGCAGTTACAATTTCAACATGGCAGTGATTAAAAATCCCTCATTGGCATTATTATCATTAGACATTTATAATAAAAAATAAAATAAAAATGAACAATAGTGTCACAGTGGCTTACACTTGCACCGCATCTCATAAGCTTGACAACACACTGTGTCCAATATTTTCACAAAGATAAAATAAGTCATATTTTTGGTTCATTTAATAGTTAAAACACATTTACATTATTGCAATCAGTTGATAAAACATTGTCCTTTACAATTATAAAAGCTTTTTACAAAACTACTACTCTGCTTGCATGTCAGCAGACTGGGGTAGATCCTGCTGAAATACTATGTATTGAATGAATAGAGAATCCTTTGGAATCGGGAAAAAAATCGTTTTTGAATCGAGAATTGTGTTGAATTGAAAAAAATATTGATTTTGAATCGAATCGTGACCCCAAGAATCGACATTGAATCGAATCGTGGGACACCCAAAGATTCGCAGCCCTTATATATATATATATATATATAT
Source organism: Nerophis lumbriciformis (assembly GCF_033978685.3). Classification (NCBI taxonomy): domain Eukaryota; kingdom Metazoa; phylum Chordata; class Actinopteri; order Syngnathiformes; family Syngnathidae; genus Nerophis; species Nerophis lumbriciformis. The sequence goes on from NC_084576.2 coordinate 16,836,660, forward strand.
ATATATATATATATATATATATATATATATATATATATATATATATATAAAGTATATATAAATATATATACTTTATATATATATTTATATATACTGGGTACTCTATATATATATATATATATATATATATATATATATATATACAAAAATGACACATTGGGTCTGTGTACCTTCCGTTCATTCTATTTCCAACTCTGAAATGCAAATGAAAAAACAAATTTTGGGCTATTTTTTCTACTTTCGTTTCTGAAACAAAAGTTGGACAACTATTTAACGACACTTTTTTAAAATGACAATAGGACTCCTGCTGAACAAATATGTTACCGCTACGCTAAAAACATGGTAAGGAAAAGCTAAAATACTGCTCCCGGTTCAATTCGTCATCACACATTTTTGCATTTTGGATGAACATATATTCGACTTTTGTGTTAATCTAGAAAAATAAAAATCCATAAAAGGAAAACAAATCCAATTTTATGGCAATATTTAAATGAAAATCAACACCTTTTTTGTTTGTTTAAAATCTGCCATATATATATATTAAAAATCGAAAAACGGCCCTAATTTTGTTTTTTGATTTGCGTTTCAGAATTGGAAATAGAATGAACGGAAGGTACATGCACCACAGTGGCTTACAATATTTACAGCAATTATAAAATTACATCATATTTTAGGTTAATTTACTAGTTAAAAACACATTTAAATAATGGATCCCATATTCCATTATGACTCATTATTATCTAAACTAAATGCAGTTTTTTCCAAATTGGTTACGAAAAATCCAAAAAGTAAATTTTCCTTATGAAAAATCATCAAAAAAGCTGGCCTAGACACCCAAAATATTAACAAAAAATACAATTAATACAGAATACTTATGTTAAGTGCTGAAAACCAAATGAGAAAAAGATACCCAATCACTAAATTTGTTTTGAAAAATCCCCCAAAAATATTTTTTCATTAAAAAAAAGCTAGCCTAAACACCCAAAATGTTAACACAAAATACAATTAATACAGAATACGTATGATTTTAAATGCTGAAAACCAAATGCCAAAAACATACCCAATCACAAAATTTGTTTTGAAAAATTCCAAAAGTCAATTTTCTAATGAAATAAATCACCCCAAAAAACTAGCCTAGACACCCACAATCTTAACACAAAATGCTATTACAGGAGAAAGGAGATTCAAATGGCCCCATTCGTCACGGTTTACCTGACACAGGAACCGTGACAAATTTGGGGGTTACCTTATCCACTTCAGTCATGGCAGTAGACTGTTGGATATCTTTTAAATGTTTTTTGCGGCAATTCCAACTTCAACGGCAATAAATATGGCAATAAAAACGATTCAAAAATTCCTAGTTTGTATACCCGTTCTCAAACAATGGCAATAAAAACTATTCTGATTCTGATTCTGATTTTGAACCACGGCCTCATTTGCTATATAGAGTGCCGCTTTCCATTATTTTCAGCAGACTGCCTTGCAAAGTGATTAACCCCCCACCTTCCTCTCACACGAGATCCACCCACGAATGGGGCCGTATGTATCCCTTCCTTACTATAATACAGAATAATTATGATTTTAAATGCTGAAAAAATGCAAAAACATACCCTACTTTACGGGCTACAGAGTGCTTTGGTATGTAAGCCACACCCACCAAATTTTAGAATAAATAAACAGTTTTTCACATATTGGCCGCACCTGACTATAAGTCGCAGATATATACCGGCACGAAAGATTTTGTAAATGTTTATTTTCATACCTAATTGTTTCCAAACGGTGTCTGTAACGCGGCAGTAAAACGGTGTTCAAGCAAAACAGAAGTCATCGTCATGGACCCACTAGCTGCACAGGCTTCTGGGCAACATTTTGTCTTTGTTGAAGAAAAATGCTCTATGCCAGCGTTGTTTTAGGCTGTTGGATACACGTTTCTTCAGGGTTCCTTGAGAGGTAATCAAGAAGGGCGATGGGATTTAAGATTTTACGAAAAACGACAAGAAAAGTGGCACATAGCATTGCATATTTTATTTTTATTTTTTTATTTTTTTCTCGTATCTGTTTTTATTGGTTTGGATCTAGGCCCCTTGTGTACTTGGTTTGCACACTGTTTGCAAGGGGTAAGTCCGTTTTGGGTACTTTGGTACTATCTGTGGTCCTTTGGGACCATTAGACTAAACTATTAAATTAATTAAGGGCCACAGAACTGAATTGAACCCATTTGAAGGCAAAGAACGCTAATGGTCCCAATGATGAATAATATTTGGGACCTTTTGGACCACCAAGACTTTTAGGGGTAAGTGAGTTTTGGGATACTTTGGGACTATGTGTGGTCTTTCAGAACCTTTAGACTAAACTATTAAATTATTTGAGGGCCACAAAACCAAAGTGAACCAATTTGAAGTCAAAGAACCCAAGTGGTCCCAATGATAAATTATATTTGGGACCTTTTGGACCACCAAGACTTTTAGGGGTAAGTCAGTTTTGGGATACTTTGGGACTATGTGTGGTCTTTCAGAACCTTTAGACTAAACTATTACATTATTTGAGGGCCACAAAACCAAAGTGAACCCATTTGAAGGCAAAAAACCCATGTGGTCCCAATGATAAATTATATTTTGGACCTTTTTGAGCAACAAGACTTTCAGGCGTGAGTCCAATTTGTGGGTACTTTGGTACTGTTTGTGGTCCTTTGGGACCATTAGACTAAACTGTTAAATTAATTGAGGGCCACAAAACTGAATTGAACCCATTTGAAGGCAAAGAACCCTAGTGGTCCCAATGATAAATTATATTTTGGACCTTTTAGACCTCCAAGACTTTTAGGGGTTAGTCCATTTTGGGGTACTTTGGGACTATTTGTTGTCTTTCAGGACTTTTACACTAAACTGTTAAATTAATTGAGGGCCACAAAACTGAATTCAACCCATTTCAAGGCAAATAACCAGAGTGTTCCCAATGATAAATTATATTTTCGACCTTTTTAGGCACCAATACATTTAGGAGTAAATCCGTTTTTGGGTAATTTGTGGTCTTTCAGGACCTTTAGACTCAACTATTAAATTATTTGTGTGCCACAAAACCGAATTGAACCCATTTGAAAGAAAAGAGCCCAAGTGGTCCCAATGATAAATGATATTTGGGACCTTTTGGGCCACTAAGACTTTTAGGGGTAAGTCAGTTTTGGGGTACTTTGGGACTATGTGTGGTTTTTCAGGACCTTTAGACTAAACTATTAAATTAATTGAGGGCCGTAAAACCAAATTGAACCTGTTTGAAGGTAAATAACCCAAGTGGTCCCAATAATACATTAAATTGTAGACCTTTTTAGGCACCAATACTTTTAGTGGTAAGTCCGCTTTGGGGGTACTTTGCGACTATTTGTGGTCCTTTAGGATCTTTAGACTAAACTATTAAATTAATTGAGGGCCACAAAACCAAATTGAACCCATTTGACGGTAAAGAACCCAAGTGGTCCCGATGATACATAAATTGTAGACCTTTTGGAGCACTGGGGCTTTTCGAGGTAAATCCGTTTGGGGGTACTTTGGGGCTATTTGTGGTCCTTTAGGATCTTTAGACTAAACTATTAAATTAATTGAGAGCCACAACACCAAATTGAACCAATTTGAAGGGAAAGAACCCAAGTGATCCCAATGATATTTTGGACATTTTTAAGCACCAATACTTTTAGTGGTAAATCCGCTTTGGGGGTACTTTGCGACTATTTGTGGTCCTTTAGGATCTTTAGACTAAACTATTAAATTAATTGAGAGCCACAACACCAAATTGAACCAATTTGAAGGGAAAGAACCCAAGTGGTCCCAATGATATTTGGGACATTTTTAAGCACCAATACTTTTAGTGGTAAGTCCGCTTTGGGGGTACTTTGCGAGTATTTGTGGTCCTTTAGGATCTTTAGACTAAACTATTAAATTACTTGAGGGTATCAAAACCAAATTTAACCCATTTGAAGGTAAATAACCCAAGAGGTCCCAATAATACATTAAATTGTAGTCCTTTTTAGGCACCAAAACTTTTATTGGTAAATCCGTTTTGGGGTACTCTGCGACTAATTGTGGTCCTTCAGGATCTTTAGACTAAACTATTAAACTATTTGAGGGTAACAAAACCAAATTGAACCCATTTGAAGGTAAATAACCCAAGTAGTTCCAATAATGCATTAAATTGTAGACCTTTTTAGGCACCAAAACTTGTATTGGTAAGTCCGTTTTGGGGTACTTTGCGACTATTTGTGGTCCTTTAGGATCTTTAGACTAAACTATTAAATTCATTGAGGGCCACAAAAACAAATTGAACCCATTTGAAGGTGAAGAACCCAAGTGGTCCCAATAATACATAACATTTTAGACCTTTTTAGGCACCAAAACTTTTATTGGTAAGTCCGTTTTGGGGTACTTTGCGACTATTTGTGGTCCTTTAGGATCTTTAGACTAAACTATTAAATTAATTGAGGGCCACAAAACCAAATTGAACCCATTTGAAGGTAAAGAAACCATGTGGTCCCAATAATACATTCAATTGTAGACCTTTTTAGGCACCAAAACTTTTATTGGTAAATCCGTTTTGGGGTACTCTGCGACTATTTGTGGTCCTTCAGGATCTTTAGACTAAACTATTAAACTACTTGAGGGTAACAAAACCAAATTGAACCCATTTGAAGGTAAAGAACCCAAGTGGTCCCAATAATACATTCAATTGTAGACCTTTTTAGGCACCAAAACTTGTATTGGTAAGTCCGTTTTGGGGTACTTTGCGACTATTTGTGGTCCTTTAGAATCTTTAGACTAAACTATTAAATTAATTGAGGGCCACAAAACCAAATTGAACCCATTTGAAGGTAAAGAAACCATGTGGTCCCAATAATACATTCAATTGTAGACCTTTTTAGGCACCAAAACTTTTATTGGTAAATCCGTTTTGGGGTACTCTGCGACTATTTGTGGTCCTTCAGGATCTTTAGACTAAACTATTAAACTACTTGAGGGTAACAAAACCAAATTGAACCCATTTGAAGGTAAAGAACCCAAGTGGTCCCAATAATACATTCAATTGTAGACCTTTTTAGGCACCAAAACTTGTATTGGTAAGTCCGTTTTGGGGTACTTTGCGACTATTTGTGGTCCTTTAGAATCTTTAGACTAAACTATTAAATTAATTGAGGGCCACAAAACCAAATTGAACCCATTTGACGGTAAAGAACCCAAGTGGTCCCGATGATACATACAATTGTAGACCTTTTGGAGCACTGGGGCTTTTCGAGGTAAATCCGTTTGGGGGTACTTTGGGGCTATTTGTGGCCCTTTAAGATATTTAGAATAAACTATTAAATTAATTGAGGACCACAACACCAAATTGAACCAATGTGAAGGGAAAGAACCCAAGTGGTCCCAATGATATTTTGGACATTTTTAAGCACCAATACTTTTAGTGGTAAGTCCTCTTTGGGGGTACTTTGCGACTATTTGTGGTCCTTTAGAATCTTTAGACTAAACTATTAAATTAATTGAGGGTATCAAAACCAAATTGAACCCATTTGAAGGTAAATAACCCAAGTGGTCCCAATAATACATTAAATTGTAGACCTTTTTAGGCACCAAAACTTGTATTGGTAAGTCCGTTTTGGGGTACTTTGCGACTATTTGTGGTCCTTTAGGATCTTTAGACTAAACTATTAAATTAATTAAGGGCCACAAAACCAAATTGAACCCATTTGAAGGTGAAGAACCCAAGTGGTCCCCATGATACATAACATTTTAGACCTTTTCAGGCACCAAAACTTTTATTGGTAAGTCCGTTTTGGGGTACTTTGCGACTATTTGTGGTTCTTTAGGATCTTTGGACTAAACTATTAAATTTCTTGAGGGTAGCAAAACCAAATTGAACCCATTTGAAGGTAAATAACCCAAGTGGTCCCAATAATACATTAAATTGTAGACCTTTTTAGGCTCCAAAACTTGTATTGGTAAGTCCGTTTTGGGGTACTTTGCGACTATTTGTGGTCCTTTATCTTTAGACTAAACTATTAAATTAATTGAGGGCCACAAAACCAAATTGAACCCATTTGAAGGCAAAGAACCCAAGTGGTCCCGATGATACATAAAATTGTAGACCTTTTGGAGCACTGGGGCTTTTCGAGGTAAATCCGTTTGGGGGTACTTTGGGGCTATTTGTGGCCCTTTAAGATCTTTAGACTAAACTATTAAATTAATTGAGGACCACAACACCAAATTGAACGAATTTGGAGGGAAAGAACCCAAGTGGTCCCAATGATATTTTGGACATTTTTAAGCACCAATACTTTTAGTGGTAAGCCCGCTTTGGGGGTACTTTGCGACTATTTGTGGTCCTTTAGGATCTTTAGACTAAACTATTAAATTAATTGAGGGCCACAAAACCAAATTTAACCCATTTGAAGGTAAATAACCCAAGTGGTCCCAATAATACATTAAATTGTAGACCTTTTTAGGCACCAAAACTTTTATTGGTAAGTCCGTTTTGGGGTACTTTGCGACTATTTGTGGTCCTTTAGGATCTTTAGACTAAATTATTAAAATAATTAAGGGCCACAAAAACAAATTGAACCCATTTGAAGGTGAAGAACCCAAGTGGTCCCAATAATACATAACATTTTAGACCTTTTCAGGCACCAAAACTTTTATTGGTAAGTCCGTTTTGGGGTACTTTGCGACTATTTGTGGTCCTTTAGGATCTTTGGACTAAACTATTAAATTACTTGATGGTAACAAAACCAAATTGAACCCATTTGACGGTAAAGAACCCAAGTGGTCCCAATAATACATTCAATTGTAGACCTTTTTAGGGACCAAAACTTTTTTAGGTAAGTCCGTTTTGGGGTGCTTTGCGACTATTTGTGGTCCTTTTGGATCTTTAGACTAAACTATTCAATTAATTGAGGGCCACAAAACCAAATTGAACCGATTTGACGGTAAAGAACCCATTTGACGGTAAAGAACCCAAGTGGTCCCGATGATACATAAAATTGTAGACCTTTTGGAGCACTGGGGCTTTTCGAGGTAAATCCGTTTGGAGGTACTTTGGGGCTATTTGTTGTCTTTTAGGATCTTTAGACTAAACTATTAAATTAATTGAGAGCCACAACACCAAATTGAACCAATTTGAAGGGAAAGAACCTAAGTGGTCCCAATGATATTTTGGACATTTTTAAGCACCAATACTTTTAGTGGTAAGTCCGTTTTGGGGTATGGTTTGATTATTTGTGGCCTTTCAAGACCTTTTGACTTAACTATTAAATTAATTGAGGGCCACAAAACCAAAGTGAACCCATTTGAAGGCAAATAACCCAAATGGTCCCAATGATAAATTATATTTTGACCAAGACTTTTAGGGTTAAGTCTGTTTTGATTTTTGGGATACTTTGGGCCCTTCATCTCTATCTCTGTTAGTCCTATATATGTTCTCATGTAAAATTAAATATATTCCAATCCAATTAGGGACACTTTTGGTTAAAAAAACAAAAAAAAACGTCCCTATAAGTCCCCCATAGTGATTTTCCTCACTTCCATTTAATCGGTTCTCTTCTTTTTCCACTTGCATGATGGTCAGTAAACATTGCCTGTAGAGTTGTTGAATCTTTTATGACGCGGAGGAAACCCCACACCAGTCGGAGATAACATTTGGTAATGGAGTGTAGGGAAGGTGAGTTCATAGCTTGGTGCTCGCTCATTGAAGGGCAGCACCGTGCCAAAAAAGTAACGGTCCCCAGGATGATGATTACTCTGACTGATGGCATAATGAGGCCCTTATAAATATGTATGGGTCACGTATTGTGGATTATTAAAACGGCGGGCTAAGAGGTCGCGCTAGTGTCAGGGCGCTGAGGGAGGCTCGGAGAAGGACCCCGTCCAGATGTTTGCATCACCCCCTTTTGTTCTGGCTGCTCCGCCATGAGCGAGTGTTAATGATGAGGCAACAGTGGACCAAGCTGCACCCCAAATCTCCTCTTCAGCTGTGTAAGCTAATCCTAACAAGGTGCTTTGTCAGCACTATGTTTACTCTGTGTGTGTGTGTGTGTGTGTGTGTGTGTGTGTGTGTGTGTGTGTGTGTGTGTGTGTGTGTGTGTGTTCTTGTATTTCTACCCTCCTTGAGACATCAACAGGGAAAAGTACCGTCCATATGAGGACCGGTGAACAAGTTAGGACATAAATCATGGTCCCAATACGGAAAAGACTCATTTGCACCCCTGGTGGTGAAATCTATCAAAATTAGGGTGGTCCCAAAAAGGAGGGAATTGTTCAAGTTGATTGTGTGTCGGTTTTAGAAGTGCTCCCCTTCCTCTGGTCAACATATGAAATAACAAGTGTGTGTAAAAATGTGAAGTGCTCCACTTCTGGCCAACATGTGTAATAACAAATGTGTGTAAGACATTTAAATGTGCCCCCTTTGGCCAAATGTAATTAAAAAATATATATATATATATGTATATAGAGACATACTGTAATAACTTGAAGTATATAATGAAAATTGCAAAAAAATTGCAAAAAAATAAAAATACAAAAATAAAATAAAATAAAATAAAAGCAGTCTTTTTCTCACAATGTGTCGACTTTTTTCTTAAAAAATTGTGAACAATTTCTCTTTTTCTTTCTGTTTCTGTAATATTGCAATATTTTCTCGTAAATGTATTCCTTTTTTATGTAAAATTATTACTTTTTAATGCAAAATGGTGACATTTGTCTGACTTTTTTCACAATATTGCCAATTTTTTTTGTTGTTCTTGTAAAATAGTGAATTTTTTTGAGTAAAAGGATAACTTTTGTCATAATTTTGACAAGAAAAATTCAGATTATTATTATAGTATTGTCAACATTTTCAAGTTTTCTTATACAATTGTCACTTTTGTCGAGTAAAATTACGACTCTTCTCATAAAATTGCCAAAAGTTTAAGCTTTTCTTGTAAAATTGCGACTGTTATTGAGTACAATTCCAACTTTTATCATAATATTGCACAAATGTTCAGTTTTTCTTGGAACATTTTGACTTGCGTTGAGTAAAATTACGACTTTTATTTTAGTACTGGCAAAATTTTAAGTTTTTTCTTGTGGAATTGTGACATTTTTCACAAGCTTTTTTACATTTGTATAGTATGTGTATATTATTAATGTTGTAAATACACATCTTTATATATCTAGAAAAGTTAAAGTACCAAAGTTATGTGTGTGTGTGTGTGTGTGTGTGTGTGTGTGTGTGTGTGTTATTGTATTTCTACCCTCCTTGAGACATCACCAGGGAAAAGTACCGTCCATATGAGGACCAGTGAACGAGTTAGGACATAAATCATGGTCCCAATACGGAAAAGTCTCATTTGCACCCCTGGTGGTGATATCTATCCAAATTAGGGTGGTCCCAAAAAGGAGGGAATTTTTTTAGTTGATTGTGTGTCGGTTTTAAAAATGCTGCCCTTCCTCTGGTCAACATATGAAATAACAAGTGTGTGTAAAAATTTGAAGTGCTCCACTTCTGGCCAACATGTGTAATAACAAGTGTGTGTAAGACATTTAAATATGCACCCTTTGGCCAAAAGTAATAAAAAAAAATAAAAAAATATATTTATATAGAGACATACTGTAATAACTTGAAGTATATAATGAAAATTAAAAAACAATTGCAAAAAAATAAAAAATAAAAGCAGTCTTTTTCTCACAATGTGTCGACTTTTTTCTTAAAAAATTGTGAACAATTTGTTTTTTTCTTTCTGTTTCTGTAATATTGCAATATTTTCTCGTAAACGTATTACTTTTTTTATGTAAAATTATTACTTTTTAATGCAAAATGGTGACATTTGTCTGACTTTTATCACAATATTGCCAATTTTTTTTGTTGTTCTTGTAAAATAGTGAAATTTTTTGAGTAAAAGGATAACTTTTGTCATAATTTTGCCAAGAAAAATTCTGATTATTATTATAATATTGCCAACATTTTCAAGTTTTCTTATACAATTGTCACTTTTGTCGAGTAAAATTACGACTCTTCCCATAAAATTGCCAAAAGTTTAAGCTTTTCTTGTAAAATTGCGACAGTTATTGAGTACAATTCCAACTTTTATCATAATATTGCACAAATGTTCAGTTTTTCTTGTAAAATTTTGACTTGCGTTGAGTAAAATTCCAACTGTTATTTTAGTACTGGCAAAATTTTAAGTTTTTTCTTGTGGAATTGTGACATTTTTCACAACAAACTTTTTTACATTTGCATAGTATGTGTATATTATTAATGTTGTAAATACACATCTTTATACATCTAGAAAAGTTAAAGTACCAACGTTATGTGTGTGTGTGTGTGTGTGTGTGTGTGTGTGTGTGTGTGCTTATGTGTGTGTGTGTGTTCTTGTATTTCTACCCTCCTTGAGACATCAACAGGGAAAAGTACCGTCCATATGAGGACCGGTGAACAAGTTAGGACATAAATCATGGTCCCAATACGGAAAAGACTCATTTGCACCCCTGGTGGTGACATCTATCCAAATTAGGGTGGTCCCAAAAAGGAGGGAATTTTTTAAGTTGCTTGTGTGTCGGTTTTAAAAGTGTTCTCCCTCCTCTGATCAACATATGAAATAACAAGTGTGTGTAAAAATTTGAAGTGCTCCACTTCTGGCCAACATGTGTAATAACAAGTGTGTGTAAGACATTTAAATGTGCCCCCTTTGGCCAAAAGTAATGAAAAATAAAATAAAAATATGTATATAGAGACATACTGTAATAACTTGAAGTAAATAATGAAAATTAAAAACCAATTACAAACAAAACAAATCAAAAAACAACTAAATTAACTAAAAGCAGTCTTTTTCTCACAATGTGTCAAATGTTTTCTCTTTTTCTTTCTGTTTCTATAATATTGCAATATTTTCTCGTAAATGTATTACTTTTTTAATGTAAAATTATTACTTTTTAATACAAAATGGTGACATTTGTCATGTACAATTCTGACTTTTATCACAATATTGCCAATTTTTTTGTTGTTCTTGTAAAATAGTGAATTTTTTTGAGTAAAAGGATAACTCTGATTATTATTTTAATATCGCCAACATTTTCAAGTTTTCTTATACAATTGTCACTTTTGTCGAGTAAAATTACGACTCTTCTCATAAAATTGCCAAAAGTTGAAGCTTTTCTTGTAAAATTGCGACTGTTATTGAGTACAATTCCAACTTTTATCATAATATTGCACAAATGTTCAGTTTTTCTTGTAAAATTTTGACTTGCGTTGAGTAAAATTACGACTTTTATTATAGTACTGCCAGCATACTTGCCAACCTTGAGACCTCCGATTTCGGGAGGTGGTGGGGGGGAGGGGGCGTGGTTAGGGTGGGGGCATGGTTAAGAGGGGAGGAGTACATTTACAGCTAGAATTCACCAAGTCAAGTATTTCATATATATATATATATATATATATATATATATATATATATATATATATACATATATATATAAGAAATACTTGACTTTCAGTGAATTATAGCTATGTATGTATATATATATATATATATTATTATATATATATATATATATATATATATATATATATATATATATATATATATATATATATATATATATATATATATATATATATATAAATAAGAGAAATACTTGAATTTCAGTGTTCTTTTATTTACACATATACACACACATAACACTCATACTCATTGTTGAGTTAAGGGTTGAATTGCCCATCCGTGTTCTATTCTCTGTCACTATTTTTCTAACCATGCTGAACACCCTCTCTGATGATGCATTCTGCTTCGTCTCCTTGTTGTGTGCGCAGTTGTGCACTGCACTCTCTAAAAGCCCGAGATGTTATTGTCACATATGCATGTACAGTAGATGGCAGTATTGTCCTGTTTAAGAGTGTCACAACATTGCTGTTTACGGCAGACGAACTGCTTTACGGTAGACGAAAACGTGACTGCTGTTGTTGTGTGTTGTTACCGCGCTTGGGGGACGTTAATGAAACTGCCTAACAATAAACCCACATAAGAAACCAACAACTCGCCCTCGATCATTCTACAGTTAAAACGTGATTGGGCAGGCACGCTGTTTGTATTGTGGGAAAGCGGACGTGAAAACAGGCTGTCAACACGTCACTCAGGTCACATGGAGCTGGAGTGGGCGTGGCCTCCAGCTCCGCCTGAATTTCGGGAGATTTTCGGGAGAAAATTTGTCCCGGGAGGTTTTCGGGAGAGGTGCTGAATTTCGGGAGTCTCCCGGACAATCCGGGAGGGTTGGCAAGTATGACTGCCAAAATTCTAAGTTTTTCTTGTGAAATTGTGACATTTTTTTACAACAAGCTTTTTTACATTTGCATAGTATGTATGTATTATTAATGTTGTAGATACACATCTTTATATATCTAGAAAGGGTGGTCTTAAAGAGGTAGGCATTTTTCGGAGGTCTCAAGAAGGTGACAAATACAAGAATGTGCGTGTAGGTGTGTGTGCGTGTGTGTGTGTGTGTGTGTGTGTGTGTGTGTGTGTGTGTGTGTGTGTGTGTGTATGCAGCCGCAATGCCGTCTAAGCAACACGGCACACTACACAGCAGCTTTTTAGAGTCAACAACTTTTTGTTTTTTTGTTTACCTGAGACAAGATGAAGACTAAAAACAACAATTATTTTCCTACAATCATGATGCAACTCTTCTACTCCTGAAGCGCCGCCGCACATAAAAAACAAACCTGAATATTTGCCAGAACATGCACTCCCGAGTAAGTTCAATGTGTCATTCGTGCGGCAAACACGCAACGTGGTGGCGCTGCTATTAAAACTCCAAAGCAGATTGGCTTGAAATTTCTCACACGGCTCTACAAAATATCCACCGCAACTTATGGTTGTTTTGTCCAATCACTAGATGATTTGGTACGCACGTTAAGTGGACCGCCAAGCACAAATGTGTGTAAACTTGAGCTGAAAAAACAAGCAAAACGTATTTTCAGCGGCACACTCAGCAACTACTAATTGTCCATAAGTCATTAATGATTTGTGTAATGAGTATAACACGTGTATGCAAGCATTTAAAAAAAAAAAAAAAAAAAAAAAAACATGTTTAGCACAACACATAGGGGGCGCCACAAATGAAATGTACCCAATGGGATGTACTAATTGTTGACTGTTCTTGTAGTAAAAAATAAGAAATCCACAGTCGTCCGAATTTAAAATTGCATAGAAAATCATGGCAATAGAAGAGAAATATATTATTTATATTTTCATATTGAGTATTCCGTGAGTCAAATGCAGACAATATCTGCAAATGCATCATAAAAAACAGCACATCTCTGGCACCAGCTAACATGACAAAACTGGCATAATTAATGCAGTTAGAGGAGGTGGAACTATGGATTATTATGAGTATTATTATTGTTTTATTATTAATAAGTATTATTATTATTTTAACAATATTCATATATGACGTTTAAAAATATTATTAGATTATTTTGTGTTATTTGTGTTATTATTTTCCCCTACTTTTACCAATTAATATTATTATCATTATTAATGTTATTATTTTTGTTATTATCTGTGCACATCATGAATATGTATTAGTCTCTCTTTATTAGCTTAATACAATTTAATATTTTTTTTTTTTATAGTGCATTTCATAGCAAGAGATTTCCGCTGTCTCCAGGTTACAGCAAATATTTAAAAATTTATAATTTTAGTAAAAAGGGTACTAAAAATAAGCAGTTTTATGACATTGTTGTCTAAACCAGTGGTTCTCAACCTTTTTTCAGTGATGTACCCCCTGTAAAAATTGTTTTAATACAAGTACCCCCTAATCAGAGCAAAGCATTTTTGGTTGAAAAAAAGAGATACCGATGTAAAATACAGCACTATGTCATCGGTTTCTGATTTTTTAAATGGTACAACTGTGCAAAATATTGCTCATTTGTAGTGGTCTTTCTTGAACTATTTGGAAAAAAAATATAGGTTTTTATTTATATTTATAAAGAATTTTTGAATTGTTGCTATTTTTAGAATATTTAAAAAAAATCTCACGTACCCCTTGGCATACCTTCAAGTACCCCCATTTGAGAACCACTGGTCTAAACAACACAAGTGAAAAGTAAGATAATTATGTCCTGCTTGTAGTCGAGCATTGTCTGGGGAGCGCACGAGTGCTCCCTGCAACTGGGAAGTTGTGGTTCATCGAGGGGATTTTTGTCTAAAGAGTTGGCGCCGCAAGCGGGGTGCGAGGTAGAAGTTATTTGCCGACAGTCAAGCATAGAGTAGTCTTGCTCTGCACGAGTGCTGCCAGAGCTGCGATTCACTGAGGGGAATTATTGTTTGAATATCGAGTGGTAGGATCATTGTGTCTTTTTTACAGTCAAGCATGGTCGGCGACTGCACGAGCGCTGCCGTCAACTGGGCATGAGTGCTGCCACCAACTGTGCGTTACTGAAGGGAATTATTGTTTAGATATCTGGCAACACGAGTGATGGAGCAAGATAAGTGTATCTTGCATGAGGCAAGCAGTGCAGTAGCAGTGCTACCGACAACTGGGAAACCGCGGTTCATTGAGAGGAATTGTAGTCTCAATAGCTGGCAACACAAGTGAGGAGTAAGATAAGTGTTTTGTCTACAGTCAAACATTGTCTTGGGCTGCACGAATGCTGCCGCCAAATTTGGGGGATGCGCGTTATCAAGGGTATAAAGTCTCTAAATATCTGGCAACACAAGTAATGTAGCAGAATAATTGTTTATTGAATAAGTTCAAGTATGTTTCAGGGAATGCACGAGTGCTGCTGGTACACTAAAGGGAAATATGGTCTGGATAGCTGACAAGACAAGTGTATAGCAAGATAAGTGTCTTGCCTACAATCAATCATAGTCGGGGACTGCACGAGTGCTGCTGGCAACTGGGGAGCTGCAGCTAATTGAGGGGAAGTATTGTCAGAATAGCGAGATACTTGTGTCTTGCCTATAGTCAATAATGATATGGGACTGCATGAGTGCTGCCATTTTGGGGGTACTCTGGTTCATTAAGGGCAAGTATTGTCAAAATAGCTGACAACACACATGACTGGCAGGATAAGTGTTTGCCTACCATTGATCATGGTCGGGGACTGCACGAGTGCTGCTGGCAGCAGGGGAGCTGCAGTTCATTGAGCAAGATAATTGTGTCTTGCCTATAGTCACGCATGGTTGGGGCTGCATGAGTGCTGCTGGCAACTGGGGAGCTGCAGCTAATTGAGGGGAAGTCTTGTCCAAATAGCGAGATACTTGTGTCTTGCCTATAGTCAATAATGATATGGGACTGCATGAGTGCTGCCATTTTTGGGGGGACTCTGGTTCATTAAGGGCAATTATTGTCAAAATAGCTGGCAACACACATGACTAGCAGGATAAGTGTTTGCCTACCATTGATCATGGTCGGGGACTGCACGAGTGCTGCTGGCAACAGGGGAGCTGCAGTTCATTGAGCAAGATGATTGTGTCTTGCCTATAGTCACGCATGGTTGGGGCTGCATGAGTGCTGCTGGCAACTGGGGAGCTGCAGCTATGGGGGACGTATTGTCCGAATAGCGAGACACTTGTGTCTTGCCTATAGTCAATAATGATATGGGACTGCATGAGTGCTGCCATTTTTGGGGGGCTGTGGTTCATTAAGGGCAAGTATTGTCAAAATAGCTGGCAACACACATGACGAGCAGGATAAGTGTTTGCCTACCATTGATCATGGTCGGGGGCTGCACGAGTGCTGCTGGCAACAGGGGAGCTGCAGTTCATTGAGCAAGATAATTGTGTCTTGCCTATAGTCACGCATGGTTGGGGCTGCATGAGTGCTGCTGGCAACTGGAGAGCTGCAGCTATGGGGGAAGTATTGTCCGAATAGCGAGACACTTGTGTCTTGCCTATAGTCAATAATGATATGGGACTGCATGAGTGCTGCCATTTTGGGGGTACTCTGGTTCATTAAGGCCAAGTATTGTCAAAATAGCTGACAACACACGTGACTAGCAGGATAAGTGTTTGCCTACCATTGATCATGGTCGAGGGCTGCACGAGTGCTGCTGGCAACAGGGGAGCTGCAGTTCATTGAGCAAGATAATTGTGTCTTGCCTATAGTCACGCATGGTTGGGGCTGCACGAGTGCTGCTGGCAACTGGGGAGCTGGAGCTATGGGGGAAGTATTGTCCGAATAGCGAGACACTTGTGTCTTGCCTATAGTCAATAATGATATGGGACTGCATGAGTGCTGCTATTTTTGGGGGGACTCTGGTTCATTAAGGGCAAGTATTGTCAAAATAGCTGACAACACACATGACTGGCAGGATAAGTGTTTGCCTACCATTGATCATGGTCGGGGACTGCACGAGTGCTGCTGGCAACAGGGGAGCTGCAGTTCATTGAGTAAGATAATTGTGTCTTGCCTATAGTTACGCATGGTTGGGGCTGCATGAGTGCTGCTGGCAACTGGGGAGCTGCAGCTATGGGGGAAGTATTGTCCGAATAGCGAGACACTTGTGTCTTGCCTATAGTCAATAATGATATGGGACTGCATGAGTGCTGCCATTTTTGGGGGGCTGTGGTTCATTAAGGGCAAGTAGTGTCAAAATAGCTGGCAACACACATGACTGGCAGGATAAGTGTTTGCCTACCATCGATCATGGTCGGGGACTGCACGAGTGCTGCTGGCAACAGGGGGGCTGCAGTTTATTGAGCAAGATAATTGTGTCTTGCCTATAGTCACGCATGGTTGGGGCTGCATGAGTGCTGCTGGCAACTGGGGAGCTGCAGCTATGGGGGAGGTATTGTCCCAATAGCGAGACACTTGTGTCTTGCCTATAGTCAATAATGATATGGGACTGCATGAGTGCTGCCATTTTTTGGGGGGCTGTGGTTCATTAAGTACAAGTATTGTCAAAATAGCTGGCAACACACATGACTGGCAGGATAAGTGTTTGCCTACCATTGATCATGGTCGGGGACTGCACGAGTGCTGCTGGCAACAGGGGAGCTGCAGTTCATTGAGCAAGATAAGTGTGTCTTGCCTATAGTCACACATGGTTGGGGCTGCATGAGTGCTGCTGGAAACTGTGGAGCTGTGGTCCACTAAGGGGAAGTAGTGTCAAAATAACAAGATACTTGTGTCATGCCTAAAGTTCAGCATGGTAGGGGATGACATGAGTTCTGCCATTATTTGGGGGGCTGTGGTTCACCAAGGGCAATATTGTCTAAAAAGCTGCCAACACACATGACTAGCAGGATAATTGTGTCTTTCCTAGAGTCAAGCATGTAGTTATATTGTCTTGGTCTACATAAGCGCTGCCGGCACTGGAGGGAGCTGCGGTTCATTTGGGGGAAATGAAATGCACATGTATTGTGAGTAAGGTTGGCCATGCAGCCCACTAAAAGATAAATGGAAGGCGGGACTTCCTGCCCCTTGATGCTCCCGATGCTCCTCACCTCCGCCTCAGCCTTGGCCGATTTAGCGCGTGAATCATCAGGTGTGGGATTTCGCGCCAGTGAATCACGTCGAGCTCAGCGATGGCCGCTGCGTGTTTCAAAGCGAGTGTTGGCAGGAATGTTTTTCAGTGGTTAACCGTGGACGCATGCGGGAGGAGAGGCTGTGGAGAAGCAAAACGGTCGGGGCTAAAAATACCGTCTTCCATTTTCACCTTCACTAAGCTCACCTCAGGACGTCCAGAAGGACTTTTTCATCCAACGACACGTGACGTTAGCCCAGAAATGAGAAGAAAAAAAAAAAAAGGTCAAAAAGGTGGTATGTTCTGGTCCATGCCTGGACCCCGGGATGCAGAGACGGCAGGCAAGTGCACGAATGAGGCCCTTTTTATTTGGGAAAGTGCAGGTCACAAAGCCAGGAAGTGCACAAAAACACGTGTGAAGTGTAAAGCAAACTAAACAAAATGTTCATAAGAAATATCCTGATAAAACTTTTTTTCAATGGATTAACAATAACGATTTGTTTGAACGATTGGATGCGATTCGATATTTATGATGTCCGAAACGGTTCAGTAACTTTTTAATAAAATAAGCAGTGTCATTGAAAAACATACTGGACACTTGCCGTGTCCAGTATGTGGCCTTGTGGTTAGGGTGTCCGCCCCGAGATCGGTAGATTGTGAGTTCAAACCCCGGCCGAGTCATACCAAAGACAACAAAAATGGGACCCATTACCTCCCTGCTTGGCACTCAGCATCAAGGGTTGGAATTGGGGGTTAAATCACCAAAAATATATCCTAGGCGCAGCCACCGCTGCTGCTCACTGCTCCCCTCACCTCCCAGGGGGTGATCAAGGGTGATGGGTCAAATGCAGAGAATAATTTCACCACACCTAGTGTGTGTGTGTGACAATCATTGGTACTTTAACTTTTAACTTTAAGTTTCCTATATTCCTGGTATTTCTTGTAATTCTGTATAAATGAATTGTGCATGCAAACAAGTAAGTAAACAACAATTAACGGCCAATGCATTTACTTCTTATTCGACTCACATTTGAAACATTCAAGCAATTTGTAATAAAAGTACAGTAACCAACATTTTAAGAGTTGACTTACCTGCTAGATAAAGTTCACACAGTGTCTGGTCTCTGCCCTGGCCGACAAAGGACAAGGTCTCAGGTGTGCGGAAGCATGTACGATGGTGTTGATCCCTCGCTTCCTAATTTCCATACTCTCCTTCAACCATCTCCTCTGTTTTATTTCTTTATCAAATGACTTTTTATTTCCGCTCGGTCGGTCGTGTCTTTTGTGGCTTAAAGTAGTGTTGTGGCGTTTGTATTTGTTGGGGCTTTTGCCATTGTGCTGTAGCTGAAAGTTAGGACACAAGCACCCAAACTCTCGCGAGTCTTCCGCACACAAGTAACACACCACATCATCACCTATTAAGCCACCTCTAAGATGGACTGATGCAAAGTGGAAAAGGGTTTTGTAGTGTGACGTGTCCACATTTCAAATTGTTTTTGGAAACTGTGGACGTCGTGTCCTCCCGACCAAAAAGGAAGAGAACCATCCGGACTGTTATAGGCGCAAAGTTCAAAAGCCAGCATCTGTGATGGTATGGGGGTGTATTAGTGCCCAAGGCATGGGTAACTTACACATCTGTGAAGGGCGCCATTAATGCTGAAAGGTGCATACATATGTCGCCATCCATGCAACGTTATCATGGACGCCCCTGCTTATTTCAGCAAGACAATGCCAAACCACGTGTTACAACAGCGTGGCTTCCTAGTAAAAGAGTGCGGGTACTAGACTGGCCTGCCTGTAGTCCAGACCTGTCTCACGTTGAAAATGTGTGGCTCATTATGAAGCCTAAAATACCACAACGGAGACTGTTGAACAACTTAAGCTGTACATCAAGCAAAAATGGGAAATAATTCCACCTGAGAAGCTTCAAAAATGAGTCTCCTCAGTTCCCAAACGTTTACTGAGTGTCGTTAAAAGGAAAGGCCATGTAACACAGTGGTACAAATGCCCATGTGCCAACTTTTTTGCAATGTGTTGTTGCCATTAAATTCTAAGTTAATGATTATTTGCAAAAAAAAAATTGCGTTTCTCAGTTCGAACATTAAATATCTTGTCTTTGCAGTCTATTCAATTGAATATAAGTTGAAAAGGATTTACAAATCATTGTATTCTGTTTTTATTACTACACGGTCTAGCTCCATCCTATCTTGCCGACTGTATTGTACCATATGTCCCGGTAAGAAACCTGCGTTCAAAGAACTCCGGCTTATTAGTGATTCCCAGAGCCCATAAAAAGTCTGTGGGCTATAGAGCGTTTTCCATTCGGGCTCCAATACTCTGGAATGCCCTCCCGGTAACAGTTAGAGATGCTACCTCAGTAGAAGCATTTAAGTCCCATCTTAAAACTCATTTGTATACTCTAGCCTTTAAATAGATCCCCCTTTTTAGACCAGTTGATCTGCCGTTTCTTTTCTTTTCTCCTCTGCCTCCTCGCCGGGTTATTCCGGTTCCGGTGACCATGGTTGAAGTGCTGGCTGTCCAGAGTTGGGACTGTCGGAGGCACATATGTACATATATCCGAATTTAAGTGTTACTTCTTTTATTTTTAATCATATTACAAAACAGCTAGTGTTTTTCTTCCATTTGTGGTCTTTTGGTTGTCTGCAAAACTGTGTACTTAACCTTGAGTGAGGAATGTTAGAAAGCGAGATAATGGACATTTGTTTTGGCTGGAGAGACATGACTGCCAGGGTGGGAGGAAGAGAGACTTAAGAGGGGAGGGGGTTTGTCGGGGAGGGGGGGGGGGGGGGGCAGACCATCTTGGCAGCGTGATTGAATGTTCTATGCTGGACTGGTCTCAATGTATATGCAAAGCTTTGCAAATATATTACAAAATACCTATTCTGTCTCTGGGGGTTTTTCTACTCAGCTTTAAGTGTCGTAAAGAGCTTGGGAGCGACTTGTGACTTGAATTCCCCTGGGAGGAACAACTGGTCCAAACGCAACAGGACCCGGGGTGGACCGCTCGCCTGTGCATCGGTTGGGGACATCTCTGTGCTGCTGACCCGTCTCCGCTCGGGATGGTCTCCTGCTGGTCTCCTGCTGGCCCTACTATAGACTGGATTCTCACTACTATGTTAGATCCACTAAGGACTGTCACTCGACATCCATTGCTTTCGGTCTCCCCTAGAGAGGGGGGGGTTACCCACATATGCGGTTTCTCAGTCATTCACATCGACGTCCGTTATGTGGGCTATGTACCGAGGATGTCGTTGTGGCTTGTGCAGCCCTTTGAGACTTTTGTGATTTAGGGCTATATAAATAAACATTGATTGATTGATTGATTGATATTTACCATTTCCATAACAAGCCAACTTCACTGGTTTTGGGTTTTGTTCATACAGTGGGGTAGTTGTAGGGTGTCCCCAGCTAAATGACAGATAGTTAATAGTAATGGACCCTTATTGAGTCCACGTGTACACTCAGTTACATGAACATTGATATAATACATGTGGGCTCATAGATAGAAATGCCGTTAAATGTAGCTTTGATGTACGTTTGTACAATTCCCTGCAGATAACGTCCCCTGTAGCTTAGCTACATTATATCGAGAGTAACTTGTAGCTTAGCTTACATTTCCCAAGTAGCTTGCCCATCACTGCTTATTATCGCGTTATTATCGCGTTAACTTTGACCACCCTAAAAATAAGGGGGTGGGAGTAAATGACTATCACTTCTTCCCACTCCACTTTTGGATACGAAAAAAAACAATTATTTAAGTATTTGTTTCCATATCTGCACGTTGTCGTTATGTTATCAAGCTGATTTCCTTTTTTTTTTTTTGCTTTTGTGTGGTGTTCGGGTCTGAGGGACCCGTTTTCATTTTTTATTAAAAGAATAATTATACAATTAATTAATTTTTCAAACTGAGACTCACTGACTTTGGCTCATTTTCTGTGAAGAACATATATCAGAATACATATTTAATGACCACACACCATACACCCCCCCCTACACATTTCTATTACATATAAGATGTCCGGGTCCACTGGATAGAAGTGTGGAAATTGATGTTCTGTGTACCACACACACACACACACACACACACACACACACACACACACACACACACACACACACACACACACACACACACACAGCAGGCCGAGACAGGAGGAGGACAGAGTGTAGGTACACAGAACATCAGAGGGTCAAATGTGCGAGAAAATGAGAGCAGACAGTGTTGACAAACAATGTTTGCTATCTTGTGTGGGAACCGCAGGTGCAGAAACACAAAATAAGAATCCCTGCGGGATGCAGAAAATGGCAGAGAAATTTTCCGTGCAACGTTCATATCGTTGTTACTCAGCCAGCGTTTGTGGGTCTGATGGACCCCTTGCATTTTGTGGCTTTTAATGCCTCACAATCAAACACTTTTATGTTAAAATACTGAACAGATGTTTATTGGGATAAGGTAAACATCTGTTTTCAAACACTTTTATGTTAAAATACTGAACAGATGTTTATTGGGATATGGTAAACATCTGTTCAGTATTTTAACATAAAAGTGTTTGATTGTGAGGCATTAAAAGCCACAAAATGCAAAGGGTCCATCAGACCCACAAACGCTGGCTAAGTAACAACAATATGAACGTTGCACGGAAAATTTCTCTGCCATTTTCTGCATCCCACAGGGATTCTTATTTTGTGTTTCTGCATCTGCGGTTCCCACACAAGATATCAAACATTGTTTGTCAACACTTTCTGCTCTCATTTTCTCGCACATTTGACCCTCTGATGTTCTGTGTACCTAAACATCCATCAGACCCAGAAACGCTGGCTGAGTAACAACAATATGAACGTTGCACGGACAATTTCTCTGCCAGTTTCTGCATCCCGCAGGGATTCTTCTTTTGTGTTTCTGCACCCACACAAGATAGCAAACATTGTTTGTCAACACTGTCTGCTCTCATTTTCTCGCACATTTGACCCAATCAAACACTTTTATGTTAAAATACAGAACAGATGTTTATTGGGATAAGGTAAACATCTGTTCAGTATTTTAACATAACAGTGTTTGATTGTGAGGCATTAAAAGCCACAAAAGGCAAGGGGTCCATCAGACCCACAAACGCTGGCTGAGTAACAACAATATGAACATTACACAAGGGTCAAACATGTCGAAAATAAACTACTACTGTTAAAAAAAGACAAGTGAGGTGTGTTGACTGTGCAGCTCAGACCATCTCCCGATCCCTCATCACACACTGCAACGCCTCCCTCTTCCACCATCCGCACATTCACATCCCCACCCTCCCTCTCGTGTGTGTGTGTGTGTGTGTGTGTGTGTGTGTGTGTGTGTTTGTGTGTGTGGCGTCCGTCGCAGTGCAAAGCGCATGTGCCGCGCGTGCACATGTGGCTCGTCAGGCGTCCGGTACGCGACCAACGCCGATGTGCTCCCCGACTCGGGATCCTTGCCTACATCTTCTCCATCCTTCTGCATCCACCCCTAATGGAAGCTCTCTCCTCCTCTTCCTCAGCATCTTGGATTTAAGCACCGTCGTCCTGGTCCTCGGCATGGAACCATTCCTGGACACTCCTCACTGAAGTCGGCGGTGACGGTAAGGACGCGACTTGTCAAAGCCCACTGCTAAGTGCATGTCTAAGGATGCTGTGCCCCCTACTGAGTACATACGCGTGGGACGCAAGGGAGCCCACTTTGCATGGTCGCTCATGTAAAAAATAAATTATTTAATTAAAAAAAAAATGTTTTATTTGTTTTTGTTGTTTTTATTTTCCTTTTTTTTTTCCTTTTTTTTTTTTTTCCTTTTTAAATTTTTATTTTTATTTTATTTTTTTTTTGGTCGCTGATGTCTTCTGCTGTGACTTTTCAGTAGTGACGTATTCTCAGCTGATTTTAACGATCACACAGCCGACAATACTCCCTCTAATGCACTCGCCTCCCTCCCATTTTCCTCCCCCATGATGCTATTCCCATCCCCGCCGCACACCGGATGAGCATCTCCGAGATCTCCTATCTTGTTATCAATTCTGCGTTCATCTCGTCGTCCCTCTGCGGAATGGACGGGGTTGGAGGAGCAGGGATGGAGGGAGGGTGTCAGGATTCGAGAAGGAAAAAAAAGGCTTTAATGAAAAAGGAAGGAAAGAGATTAGCATCGGGAGGTAAATAAGGGATTGACAGGAGCACCAGAAGGGGACTTGTGGGGGTAAAGGTGGGGGTTTGTGTGTGGGAGTGGGCTAACGTAGTGTTTTTCAACCACTGTTCCGCGGCACACTAGTGTGCCGTGAGATACAGTCTGGTGTGCCGTAGGAGATTATGTAATTTCACCTACAGTATTTGGGTTAAAAATATTTTTTGCAAACCAGTAATTATAATCCGCAAATACGCCGTTGTTGAGTGTCGGTGCTGTTTAGAGCTTGGCAGAGTAACCGTGTAATACTCTTCCATATCAGTAGGTGGCAGCAGGTAGCTAATTGCTTTGTCGTGATCACAATATGCAGACGACAGTGTGCAGGTAAAAAGGTGTGTAATGCTTAAACCCAAAATAAACAAAAGGTGAGTGCCCCTAAGAAAAGGCATTGAAGCTTAGGGAAGGCTATGCAGAACGAAACTAAAACTGAACTGGCTACAAAGTAAACAAAAACAAAATGCTGGACGACAGCAAAGACTTACTGTGGAGCAAAGATGGCGTCCATAATGTACATCCGAACATGACATTCAACAATGTCCCCACAAAGAAGGATAAAAACAAATGAAATATTCTTGATTGCTAAAACAAAGTAGATGCGGGAGATATCGCTCAAAGGAAGACATGAAACTGCTACAGGAAAATACCAATAAAAGAGAAAAAGCCACCAAAATTGGAGTGCAAGACACAAACTAAAACACTACACACAGGTAAACACCAAAAACTCAAAATAAGTCACGGCGTGATGTGACAGGTCATGACAGTACACCTACTTTGAGTATAGTGATGCATGGTTGGTTATGGTTTAAAGTCATATCCAACAATTGCGACGACTTTTTACTGTCATCTGAGTTTTGTTTTTTAATGATTTCTGCTGGTGGTGTGCCTCCTGATTTTTTAAACGCAAAAAAATGTGCCATGGCTCAAAAAAGGTTGAAAAACACTGGGCTAACGTGTGTATGAGAAAGTGCTTTTAGGGCTGGGGAGTCGGTTTACCCGCGCTTCGAAAAGCAGAAACGTGATATTTCTCGGCTTCCATCCGACACATGGATGCACTCTGGCTGACATCAATATTTATCATATTTCCCATTTGGCTGCTGCTGAAAAAAAAAAAAAAAAAAAAGACAAGATATCAGTGCCACGAGATGGGGACAAATAGTAAAAGGGAAATCAAATCACCGTGAATTTTTTATTTTTTTTTGCATCCGTCATTCCTTTACGTGTCAAAACATCATTCACGTGGCGTGAATAGCAGTTGATGGAGCAATCTTGCTTGTCAGTTCCCAAAAGGTGTGTACCCAATTTGGGCTGAAAGACATACAGTTACAGTGGGTATTTGGTAGGGCTGTGAATCTTTGGACACTGCATGATTCGATTCGATTCAAAACCATTCTCGATTCAAAGCCAATACTTTTTCATAACATTGGGTGCCAGTTCTATGAATAACTACATTCCTCCATAAAATAGATAAACATCTGGTGTTAGAGTTGATGCAACATGATGGTTAACACAATGGTGTTAGAGTTGAAGCAACATGATGGTTAACACAATGGCGTTTGAGTTGATGCAACTAGACGGTTAACACAATGTTAGAGTTGAAGCAACATGACGTTAACACAATGGTGTTAGAGTTGATGCAACATGATGGTTAACACAATGGTGTTAGAGTTGAAGCAACATGACGGTTAACACAATGTTAGAGTTGAAGCAACATGACGGTAAACACAATGTTAGAGTTGAAGCAACATGACGGTTAACACAATGGTGTTAGAGTTGATGCAACATGATGGTTAACACAATGGCGTTAGAGTTGAAGCAACATGACGGTTAACACAATGGTGTTAGAGTTGATGCAACATGATGGTTAACACAATGGCGTTAGAGTTGATACAACTAGACGGTTAACACAATGTTAGAGTTGGAGCAACATGACGGTTAACACAATGGTGTTAGAGTTGATGCAACATGATGGTTAACACAATGGCGTTAGAGTTGATACAACTAGACGGTTAACACAATGTTAGAGTTGAAGCAACATGACGGTTAACACAATGGTGTTAGAGTTGATGCAACATGATGGTTAACACAATGGCGTTAGAGTTGATACAACTAGACGGTTAACACAATGTTAGAGTTGGAGCAACATGACGGTTGACACAATGGCGTTGGAGTTGATGCAACATGACAGTTAACACAATGGTGTTAGAGTTAATAATAATAACTGGGATTTATATCGCGCTTTTCTAAGTACCCAAAGTCGCTTTACATGTAGAACCCATCAAACATTCACACCTGGTGGTGGTAAGCTACTTTCATAGCCACAGCTGCCCTGGGGTAGACTGACGGAAGCGTGGCTGCAATTTGCGCCAACGGCCCCTCAGACCACCACCTATCATTCATCATTCAATTCACCGGTGTGAGTGGCACCGGGGGCAAAGGGTGAAGTGTCCCGCCCAAGGACACAACGGCAGCGATTTTTGGATGGTAAGAGGCGGGGAGCGAACCTGCAACCCTCAGGTTTCTGGCACGGTTGCTCTACCCACTACATGATGGTTAACACAATGGCGTTAGAGTTGATGCAACCTGACGGTTGACACAATGGCGTTAGAGTTGATACAACTAGACAGTTAACACAGTGGTGTTAGAGTTGATGCAACATGATGGTTTACACAATGGCGTTAGAGTTGATACAACTAGACAGTTAACACAGTGGTGTTAGAGTTGATGCAACATGATGGTTAACACAATGGCGTTAGAGTTGATACAACCTGACGGTTGACACAATGGCGTTAGAGTTGATACAACTAGACAGTTAACACAGTGGTGTTAGAGTTGATGCAACATGATGGTTAACACAATGGTGTTAGAGTTGATGCAACATGATGGTTAACACAATGGCATTAGAGTTGATGCAACATGATGGTTAACACAATGGCGTTAAGAGTTGATGCAACATGACGGTTAACACAATGTTAGAGTTGATGCAACATGACGGTTAACACAATGGTGTTAGAGTTGATGCAACATGACGGTTAACACAATGGTGTTAGAGTTGATGCAACATGACGGTTAACACAATGTTAGAGTTGATGCAACATGATGGTTAACACAATGGCGTTAGAGTTGATGCAACATGACGGTTAACACAATGTTAGAGTTGAAGCAACATGACGGTTAACACAATGGTGTTAGAGTTGAAGCAACATGACGGTTAACACAATGGTGTTAGAGTTGATGCAACATGATGGTTAACACAATGGCGTTAGAGTTGATGCAACATGACGGTTAACACAATGTGAGAGTTGAAGCAACATGACGGTTTACACAATGGCGTTAGAGTTGATGCAACATGACGGTTAACACAATAGCGTCAGAGTTGATACAACTAGACGGTTAACACAATGTTAGAGTTGAAGCAACATGACGGTTAACACAATGGTGTTAGAGTTGATGCAACTAGACGGTTAACACAATGGTGTTAGAGTTGAAGCAACATGATGGTTAACACAATGGCGTTAGAGTTGATGCAACATGATGGTTAACACAATGTTAGAGTTGAAGCAACATGACGGTTAACACAGTGGTGTTAGAGTTGATGCAACATGACGGTTAACACAATGTTAGAGTTGAAGCAACCTGACGGTTAACACAATGCTAGAGTTGAAGCAACATGACGGTTAACACAATGGTGTTAGAGTTGATGCAACATGATGGTTAACACAATGGTGTTAGAGTTGATGCAACATGATGGTTAACACAATGGCGTTAGAGTTGATGCAACATGACGGTTAACACAATGGTGTTAGAGTTGATGCAACATGATAGTTAACACAATGTTAGAGTTGAAGCAACATGACGGTTAACACAATGGTGTTAGAGTTGATGCAACATGATGGTTAACACAATGGCGTTAGAGTTAATACAACTAGACGGTTAACACAATGTTAGAGTTGAAGCAACATGACGGTTAACACAATGGTGTTAGAGTTGATGCAACATGATGGTTAACACAATGGCGTTAGAGTTGAAGCAACATGACGGTTAACACAATGGTGTTAGAGTTGATGCAACATGATGGTTAACACAATGGCGTTAGAGTTGATGCAACATGATGGTTAACACAATGGCGTTAGAGTTGATACAACATGATGGTTAACATAATTCCGTAAGAGTTGATGCAACATGATGGTTAACACAATGGCGTTAGAGTTGATGCAACATGATGGTTAACACAATGGCGTTAGAGTTGATACAACTAGACGGTTAACACAAAGTTCGAGTTGAAGCAACATGACGGTTAACACAATGGTGTTAGAGTTGATGCAACATGATGGTTAACACAATGGCGTTAGAGTTGATACAACTAGACGGTTAACACAATGGCGTTAGAGTTGAAGCAACATAATGGTTAACACAATGGCGTTAGAGTTGATACAACATGATGCTTAACACAATGGCGTTGGAGTTGATGCAACTACACGGTTAACACAATGTTAGAGTTGAAGCAACATGACGGTTAACACAATGGTGTTAGAGTTGATGCAACATGACGGTTAACACAATGGTGTTAGAGTTGATGCAACATGATGGTTAACACAATGGCGTTAGAAGCTCAGATCAGGAACAAAGCAGATACACAACTATTGAGGAGCCGGTCTGAGAAGTAAAAGATCAGCGACGTTCGTATGTTGTTACTATTCAGTGTTTTATTGTTCATAGTTAATATTGTAAATCCCACTTTCTTTATTTTAATGTACATTTTGGGTGGGTAAATTATACACTACTGCCATCTAACGTCTTCGACTTGCAACTGTAATTGAGACTCAGAATTATGATATTAAAACAAGATACAACGACTGGACATCATGAACAGCTCATTTTTAATGTAGCAATAAACATTTTTTATTTTATAATCAAAAGCAATTAATATTAACACACACAAAAGTACCAACAATTGAGAACCGGTGTTGATTCCCAGGTACCGGGACCTTACCGGTTCCAATGTGACGGTTAACACAATGGCATTAGAGTTGATGCAACATGACTGTTAACACAATGGCGTTAGAGTTGATGCAACATGACGGTTAACACAATGGCATTAGAGTTGATGATGCAACATGACGATTAACACAATGGCGTTAGAGTTGATGCAACATGACGATTAACACAATGGCATTAGAGTTGATGATGCAACATGACGGTTAACACAATGGCGTTAGAGTTGATGCAACATGACGATTAACACAATGGCATTAGAGTTGATGATGCAACATGACGGTTAACACAATGGCGTTAGAGTTGATGCAACATGACGGTTAACACAATGGCATTAGAGTTGATGATGCAACATGACGATTAACACAATGGCGTTAGAGTTGATGCAACATGACGATTAACACAACGGCATTAGAGTTGATGATGCAACATGACGGTTAACACAATGGCGTAAGAGTTGATGCAACATGACGGTTAACACAATGGTGTTAGAGTTGATACAACTAGACGGTTAACACAATGGCGTTAGAGTTGATGTAACATGACCATTAACACAATGGTGTTAGAGTTAATACAACATGACGGTTAACACAATGGCGTTAGAGTTGATACAACATGACGGTTAACACAATAGTGTTAGAGTTGATACAACATGACGGTTAACACAATGGTGTTAGAGTTGATACAACTAGACGGTTAACACAATGGCGTTAGAGTTGATGTAACATGACCATTAACACAATGGTGTTAGAGTTAATACAACATGACGGTTAACACAATGGCGTTAGAGTTGATACAACATGACGGTTAACACAATAGTGTTAGAGTTGATACAACATGACGGTTAATACAATGGCATTAGAGTTGATGATGCAACATGACGATTAACACAATGGCGTTAGAGTTGATGCAACATGACGATTAACACAATGGCATTAGAGTTGATGATGCAACATGACGGTTAACACAATGGCGTTAGAGTTGATGCAACATGACGATTAACACAATGGCATTAGAGTTGATGATGCAACATGACGGTTAACACAATGGCGTTAGAGTTGATGCAACATGACGGTTAACACAATGGCATTAGAGTTGATGATGCAACATGACGATTAACACAATGGCGTTAGAGTTGATGCAACATGACGATTAACACAACGGCATTAGAGTTGATGATGCAACATGACGGTTAACACAATGGCGTAAGAGTTGATGCAACATGACGGTTAACACAATGGTGTTAGAGTTGATACAACTAGACGGTTAACACAATGGCGTTAGAGTTGATGTAACATGACCATTAACACAATGGTGTTAGAGTTAATACAACATGACGGTTAACACAATGGCGTTAGAGTTGATACAACATGACGGTTAACACAATAGTGTTAGAGTTGATACAACATGACGGTTAACACAATGGTGTTAGAGTTGATACAACATGACGGTTAAGACAATGGCGTTAGAGTTGATGCAACATGACGGTTAACACAATGGCGTTAGAGTTGATACAACTACACGGTTAACACAATGGTGTTAGAGTTGATGCAACATGACGGTTGACACAATGGCGTTGGAGTTGATGCAACATGATGGTTAACACAAATGTGTTAGAGTTGATACAACTAGACAGTTAACACAATGTTAGAGTTGAAGCAACATGACGGTTAACACAGTGGTGTTAGAGTTGATGCAACAAGACGGTTAACACAATGGCGTTAGAGTTGATACAACTAGACGGTTAACACAATGGCATTAGAGTTGATGATGCAACATGACGGTTAACACAATGGCATTAGAGTTAATGCAACATGATGGTTAACACAACGGCATTAGAGTTGATGCAACATGACGGTTAACACAATGGTATTAGAGTTGATACAACATGACGGTTAACACAATGGTGTTAGAGTTGATACAACTAGACGGTTAACACAATGATGTTAGAGTTGATGCAACATGACGGTTGACACAATGGCGTTGGAGTTGATGCAACATGATGGTTAACACAATGGCGTTAGAGTTGATACAACTAGACAGTTAACACAATGTTAGAGTTGAAGCAACATGACGGTTAACACAGTGGTTTTAGAGTTGATGCAACATAATGGTAACACAATGGCGTTAGAGTTGATACAACTAGACAGTTCACACAATGTTAGAGTTGAAGCAACATGACGGTTAACACAGTGGTGTTAGAGTTGATGCAACATGATGGTTAACACAATGGCGTTAGAGTTGATGCAACATGATGGTTAACACAATGGCGTTAGAGTTGATGCAACATGATGGTTAACACAATGGCGTTAGAGTTGATGCAACATGACGGTTGACACAATGGTGTTAGAGTTTATACAACTAGACGTTTAACACAATGGTGTTAGAGTTGATGCAACATGACGGTTAACACAATTAAGTTAAACACACACTAGGTGTAGCGAAATTATTCTCTGCATTCGACCCATCACCCTTGATCACCCCCTGGGAGGTGAGGGGAGCGGTGAGCAGTAGTTGTGGCCGCGCCCAGGAATACTTTTTGGTGATTTAACCCCCAATTCCAACCCTTGATGCTGAGTGCCAAGCAGGGAGGTAATGGGTCCCATTTTTATAGTCTGTGGTATGACTCGGCCGGGGTTTGAACTCACAACCTACCGATCTTAGGGCGGACACTCTAACCACTAGGTCAGGGGTCGGCAACCTTTACCACTCAAAGAGCCATTTTGACCCGTTTCCACAAATTAAAGAAAACAATGGGAGCCACAAAACTCTTTTGAAATTTAAAATGAAATAACACTACATACAAAGTTTTTTTTTGCTTTGTGCTATGTATAAACCAGGGGTCTCAGACACGCGGCCCGCACCTTAATATGGAAATGTAATGTTAATGCGGCCCGCGAGTTTTATATGAAGGGCACTTGACAGCGTCACACTTGCCAACCCTCCCGATTTTTCCGGTAGACTCCCGAATTTCAGGGAAACTATTCTCTTGAATGTATGCTGATTTTCACCCAAACAACAATAATAAGGGCGTGCCGTGATGTCACTACCTTTAGCGCCCTCTACAGCTTGAACAAACAGCTTGCCAGCCCAGTTACATGTTATATGAGGCTTCTGCAGACACACATAAGTGAATGCAAAGCATACTTGGTTAACAGCCATACAGATCACACTGAGGGTGGCGATATAAACAACTTTAACACTCTTACTAATATGCGCCACACTGTGAACCCACACCAAACAAGAATGACAAACACATTTTGGGAGAACATCCGCACCGTAACGCAACAGAACAAATACCCAGAATCCCATGCATCCCTAACTCTTCCGGGCTACTTTATATACCCCCGCTACCACCAAAGCCCGCCACCCCAACCCTGCCCCCCCCCCCCCCCCACACACATCAACAACACCCCCCCACCCCCCGTGCGTAGATTGAGGTGGGCGGGGTTTGGTGGTAGCAGGGTGTGTAATGTAACCCGGAAGAGTTAGGGATGTATGGGATTCTGGGTATTTGTTCTGTTGTGTTTATGTTGTGTTACGGTGTGGATGTTCTCCCGAAATGTGTTTGTCATTCTTGTTTGGTGTGGGTTCACAGTGTGGCGCATATTAGTAAGAGTGTTATAGTTGTTTATATGGCCACCGTCAGTGTGACCTGTATGGCTGTTGAACAAGTATGCTTTGCTGTCACTTAGTGTGTGAGCAGACGGCGCATACAAAATGTGACTGCGCCGGCACGCTGTTTCTTAGGTGAAAAAGCGGACGCGACGACAGGTTGTAGAGGACGCGAAATGCAGTGCCATCACGGCACGCCCTCGATTTTGTTGTCCGGGTAAAAATCGGAGAATGTTTGCCCTGGGAGAGGCAGTGAAATCCGGAAGTCTCACGGAAAAATCGGGAGGGTTTGCATGAACGCAGCTGAGCCGCATCAGAGTGGTCAAAGAGCCACATGCGGCTCCGGAGCCGCGGGTTGCCGACCCCTGCACTAGGCCATTGAGTAGGTTATGGCGTTAGAATTGATACAAAATGACGGTTAACACAATGGCGTCAGAGTTGATGCAACATGACGGTTAACACAATGGGGTTAGGAGTTGATGCAACATGCACAACAGTGGCGGTGATTATTTTGACAAATGTTGGGCCTTTTGTGTGCAGCACTTCAGGACGAAAGGAGTTTTGTACACGTTGGCTTTGTTCATGCCGCGTCCTCTTTTTGCCGTTAAGATTAAAGCCTTAATTGGAGCATCAAGACGGATCCTTTCGACCCAGTCTGCAATTTGGGAGCCGTTCAGAGGAATGTTTCTCTTGCTGATCCAATTGAGGCGTTATCGCAGCGTTATTACCTCCACCAGGGGGTTATGATTCATCTTTGTTAGCGAGCGGTCGCACAAAAACTTTCATTTCCATGAAACTTTGTGGGACAAGTTGGTAGGAAATGCCTAATTTGGCTTTTGAACACCTTTTCACTTGTGTTCAGTGACAAACTACATTTAGTATTTTACCTTTACTCCGTTACATTGAGGTTTTTTTTCCCCCCGACATTGTGTTTATTTACATTTTATTGCTTACTTCTTGCAAAGACGCACTTTGGGCTCGTTCGAGAGACTGCCTCCAGCAGGCACTGTCACATGACCCGGTTTAACCAATCCAACGTAAGCACGTAATGTAAGTGACATTTGATGAGACCAATTTTTGAAGCTTTTCAGCTCGTTTGTAGGTATATTTGAGCTCATTTAACTTACTTTACTTATGTCCTCTGTGTATTTAATTTATATTTGCATGTCTCATGACACATAATCTGTACGTAATATTGGCTGCATTCCTGATAGTTGTTTGTGTGCCATGTTGTTCCAGACCACAGCAAATATACCCAGCTTGCCAAATGTTGTAATAAATCCATTAGAAGAAGACTGCCTGCCGTTTCCTTTAACTTGGACACACACATCTATACCTTTGGCCATTAAAAGCCAGTAATTTCCAGGAGTTATCTCACCCTCTGAGAAACGTCCGTTTTACTAATGTTTTCCAATGTTGTAAAAATGTGTGGAATAAATATTAAAATTTCAATATTTCTGTCAATGAAGATTTGCGTCAGCCTTTGATAGTCATTTTGATAGTAGGCTAATATAAATGGGTTATAGTTGTATAGCGCTTTTCTACCTTCAAGGTACTCAAAGCGCTTTGACACTATTTCTGCATTCATCCATTCACACACACATTCACACACTGATGGCAGGAGCTGCCATGCAAGGCGCTAACCACGACCCATCAGGAGCAAGGGAATTGCAAATCTATGAAATTCTAAGTTAATTATTATTTGCAAAACAAAAATAAAGTTTATGTGTTTATCACTTTCCTCTGGCACTGTTCCACTAGCATTCAAAAAAGCGGTTATTCATCCTCTGCTCAAAAGACCTACCCTTGATCCTGACCTCATGGTAAACTACCGACCGGTGTCCCACCTTCCCTTTATTTCGAAAATCCTCGAAAAAATTGTCGCACAGCAGCTAAATGAACACTTAGTGTCTAACAATCTCTGTGAACCTTTTCAATCCGGTTTCAGGGCAAATCACTCTACGGAGACAGCCCTCGCAAAAATGACTAATGATCTACTGCTAACGATGGATTCTGATGCGTCATCTATGTTGCTGCTTCTTGATCTTAGCGCTGCTTTCGATACCGTCGATCATAATATTTTATTAGAGCGTATCAAAACACGTATTGGTATGTCAGACTTAGCTTTGTCGTGGTTTAACTCTTATCTTACTGACAGGATGCAATGCGTCTCCCATAATAATGTGACCTCGGACTATGTTAAGGTAACGTGCGGAGTTCCTCAGGGTTCGGTTCTTGGCCCTGCACTCTTTAGTATTTACATGCTGCCGCTAGGCGACATCATACGCAAATACGGTGTTAGCTTTCATTGTTATGCTGATGACACCCAACTCTACATGCCCCTAAAGCTGACCAACACGCCGGATTGTAGTCAGCTGGAGGCGTGTCTTAATGAAATTAAACAATGGATGTCCGCTAACTTCTTGCAACTCAACGCCAAGAAAACGGAAATGCTGATTATCGGTCCTGCTAAACACCGACATTTATTTAATAATACCACCTTAACATTTGACAACCAAACAATTACACAAGGCGAATCAGTAAAGAATCTGGGTATTATTTTTGACCCAACTCTCTCGTTTGAATCACACATTAAGAGTGTTACTAAAACGGCCTTCTTTCATCTCCGTAATATCGCTAAAATTCGTTCTATTTTATCCACTAGCGACGCTGAGATCATTATTCATGCGTTCGTTACGTCTCGTCTCGACTACTGTAACGTATTATTTTCGGGTCTCCCTATGTCTAGCATTAAAAAATTACAGTTGGTACAAAATGCGGCTGCTAGACTTTTGACAAGAACAAGAAAGTTTGATCATATTACGCCTATACTGGCTCACCTGCACTGGCTTCCTGTGCACTTAAGATGTGACTTCAAGGTTTTACTACTTACGTATAAAATACTACACGGTCTAGCTCCGTCCTATCTTGTCGATTGTATTGTACCATATGTCCCGGCAAGAAATCTGCGTTCAAAGAACTCCGGCTTATTAGTGATTCCCAGAGCCCAAAAAAAGTCTGCGGGCTATAGAGCGTTTTCTATTCGGGCTCCAGTACTATGGAATGCCCTCCCGGTAACAATTAGAGATGCTACCTCAGTAGAAGCATTTAAGTCCCATCTTAAAACTCATTTGTATACTCTAGCCTTTAAATAGCCCCCCTGTTAGACCAGTTGATCTGCCGTTTCTTTTCTTTTCTCCTCTGCTCCCCTTTTCCTTGTGGAGGGGAGCGCTGCTGACCCATCTCCGCTCGGGATGGTGTCCTGCTGGCCCCACTATGGACTGGACTCTTACTATTATGTTGGATCCACTATGGACTGGACTCTCACAATATTATGTCAGACCCACTCGACATCCATTGCTTTCGGTCTCCCCTAGAGGGGGGGGGGTTACCCACATATGCGGTCCTCTCCAAGGTTTCTCATAGTCATTCACATCGACGTCCCACTGGGGTGAGTTTTTCCTTGCCCTTATGTGGGCTTTGTACCGAGGATGTCGTTGTGGCTTGTGCAGCCCTTTGAGACACTTGTGATTTAGGGCTGTATAAATAAACATTGATTGATTGATGTGTTTGAACGTCAAATATCTTGTCTTTGTAGTGCATTCAATTGAATATGGGTTGCAAAGGATTTGCAAATCATTGTATTCCGTTTATATTTACATCTAAGACAATTTCCCAACTCATATGGAAACAGGGTTTGTAATAGTGTGAGAGTCCAGTCCATAGTGGATCTAACATAATAGTATGAGAGTCCAGTCCATAGTGGATCCAGCATAATATTGTGAGAGTCCAGTCCATAGTGGATCCAGCATAATAGTGTGAGAGTCCAGTCCATAGTGGATCCAGCATAATATTGTGAGAGTCCAGTCCATAGTGGATCTAACATAATTGTGTGAGAGTCCAGTCCATAGTGGATCGAGCATAATAGTGTGAAAGTCCAGTCCATAGTGGATCTAACATAATAACGTGAGAGTTCAGTCCGTAGTGGATCTAACATAATAGTGTGAGAGTCCAGTACATAGTGGATCTAACATAATAGTGTGAGAATCCAGTCCATAGTGGATCTAGCATAATATTGTGAGAGTCGAGTCCATAGTGGATCTAGCATAATAGTGTGAGAGTCCAGTCCATAGTGGGTCTAGCATAATATTGTGAGAGTCCAGTCCATAGTGGATCTAGCATAATGAGAGTCCAGTCCATAGTGGATCCAGCATAATATTGTGAGAGTCCAGTCCATAGTGGATCGAGCATAATAGTGTGAAAGTTTAGTCCATAGTGGATTTGGCATAATATTGTGAAAGTCCAGTCCATAGTGGGTCTAACATAATATTGTGAAAGTCCAGTCCATAGTGGATCTAACATAATAGTGTGAGAGTCGGGTCCATATTGGATCTAGCATAATAGTGTGAGAGTCCAGTCCATAGTGGATCTAGCATAATATTGTGAGAGTCCAGTCCATAGTGGATCTAACATAATAGTGTGAGAGTCGAGTCCATAGTGGATCTAACATAATAGTGTGAGAGTCGAGTCCATAGTGGATCTAGTATAATAGTGTGAGAGTCCAGTCCATAGTGGATCTAACATAATATTGTGAGAGTCCAGTCCATAGTGGATCTAACATAATAGTGTGAGAGTCCAGTCCATAGTGGATCTAACATAATAGTGTGAGAATCCAGTCCATAGTGGATCTAACATAATATTGTGAGAGTCCAGTCCATAGTGGGGCCAGC
Source organism: Nerophis lumbriciformis (assembly GCF_033978685.3). Classification (NCBI taxonomy): domain Eukaryota; kingdom Metazoa; phylum Chordata; class Actinopteri; order Syngnathiformes; family Syngnathidae; genus Nerophis; species Nerophis lumbriciformis. The sequence goes on from NC_084576.2 coordinate 16,873,687, forward strand.
AGGAGATCATCTTGAGTGGAGACAAGTCAGCAGTGCAATGACAAAATAAAAAAGAATAATCGTAAAAAAACAATATACATATAGTATAACAATAAATAACAATAATAATTAAAATTGACACACATGTGTTATATTGCTATTAAATATACAGCAGAGCTCAAATATGAGGGCAAGTCTTGATTGTGGTCATTTGGTATGATTTTAATGTTTTTTCCCTCTAAAATGCGTCAGGCACATGTGGTAGAACGCATGTCCCAGCATGCATCGGTGTGAGCTGCAATGCTAAAGCTAGCTGTGATATCTCAATCGTCCGGTTAGCCCTCCTCTCTGCAGCTCACAGCGGCTTACACTCACCAGCCAAGTGCGACGATCACTCAGTCATTTTCTATCCCACTTGGCCGCAGCCGGAGAGCCCGTCGCCGTCCAAGAGTGACTCACTGAACGGACACCCCCCACTCCCCCGCCGTCCGTCGCCCACCCACGGCAACGCCGACTCTCTGCCAAAATGAGCAGCTCGCCACTCGTTTTATCCTCCCGACTTTCCAAGGCAGTTATTGTGTGGGTCGTTAAGGCAAATAATGGTCATTACCGGACGTGGCTTGGTGATTGACCATGATGCATGAAATGAACTTGGCACGTTTGTCACGCGGAGACACACTTAATGGCGTCCGAGCGCGTGCACGCGTTAGCGCCTCCTGGAGGGCCTCAGGCTCGGCGCGTTGTCATCTGGAATTTACAAGTGATGGAAATAAGTTAAGCTCAAGGGCCAAAGCCATTTGTCATTTTTATTGTTATATCACAATGTCACATATATTCAATGTACCAGAGCTGTCAGAGTTTGGAAGTGTGGTTAATCTGATTTAAAACATCATTTGCCACCAATATAATATATCTAATACTATAGTAAACATGTATTTATGATGAACATGTATGTAATTGATGTACAATATAATACATTTGCTGCTCATTTTATTCCAAAACATATACAATAAATTAATAATAATGGCAATAATAAAAAAAAAAAATTAAATACAATTAATGGTAATACCAATAATATATTAATAATATCAATGTTATTGTTTGTTAGCATTTTTGTTATTTATTGATTATTTTATTATTTAATATCTATACAACTGTAAAAACATGTTCGTGTAAGATATTCTGACTGTGAAATTGGATTTGGGTCAAGGTTTTTTTTGGGTTTTTTTTTAAGTTAATTTAAATTATGCAGTAATTTACTGAGATTATGGCGATTGATCAATATTCAAGTGTAATTAATCAGATTTAAAACATAATAATTTGCTACCACTATAATATATCTAATACATACTATAATAAACATACATTCATGATAAACGTGTATGTAATTGATGTACAATATAATACATTTGCTGCTCATTTAATTCAAAAACATATAAAATAAATTAATAATAATGGCGATGATAAAAAATACTAAATACAATTAATGGTAATACCAATAATATAATAATAAAATCAATGTTATTTTTTATGTTGGCTTTTTTTGTTATTTATTGATGTTTTTATTATTTAATATCTAGAATTATTTTTTACTTTTTATCTATATTTTGATCCATTTAAATTAAAAAATACAATTAAAATCTACCTAATATTTCACTTTGTATTGATCAACTTGAAAATAATTGTTCAACTGTAAAAATATGTTCGTGTAAGCTATTCTGACTGTGAAATTGGATTTGGGTCAACATTTATTTATTTCTTAAATTAATTTAAATTATGCAGTAATTTACTGAGATTATGGCGATTGATCAATGTTCAAGTGTAATTAATCAGATTTAAAACATAATAATTTCCTACCACTATAATATATCTAATACATACTATAATAAACATATATTCATGATAAACGTGTATGTAATTGATGTACAATATAATACATTTGCTGCTCATTTTATTCAAAAACATATAAAATAAATTAATAATAATAGCAGTAATAAAAAAATACTAAATACAATTAATGGTAATACCAATAATATAATAATAAAATCAATGTTATTGTTTATGTTAGCTTTTTTGTTATTTATTGATGTTTTTATTATTTAATATCTATAATTTTTTTTACTTATCTATATTTTGATCCATTTAAATTAAAAAATGCAAGTAAAATCTACCTAATATTTCACCTTGTATTGATCAGCTTTAGAATAATTGTTCAACTGTAAAAATATGTTCATGTAAGATATTCTGACTGTGAAATTGGATTTGGGTCAACATTTATTTATTTGTTAAATTAATTTAAATTATGCAGTAATTTACTGTGATTATGGCGATTGATCAAAATTCAAGTGTGATTAATCTGATGTAAAACGGAATATTTTGCTAGCACTATAATATATCTACTACATACTATAATAAACATATATTTATGATAAATTGATGTACAATATAATACATTTGCTGCTCATGTTATTCAAAAACATATACAATAAATTAATAATAATGGCAATAATAAAAAATACTTGTGCAGCCCTTTGACACACTCGTGATTTAGGACTATATAAGTAAACATTGATTGATTGATTGATTGAAATAAAATGAATGGTAATACCAATAATATAATAATATCAGTGTTATTGTTTGTTAGCTTTTTTGTTACTTATTGATGTTTTTATTTATTATCAACACATTTTTACTTTTGATCTATATTTTGATCCATTCAAATTAAAATATGCAAGTAAAAATCTACCTAAATGTTCACTTTGTATTGATCTACTTGAAAATATTTGTTCAACTGTAAAAACATGTTCGTGTAAGATATTCTGACTGTGAAATTGGATTTGGGTCAACATATTTATTTATTTATTTTAAGTTAATTTAAATTATGCAGTACTTAACTGTGATTATGGCAAGTGATCAAAATTTAAGTGTAATTAATCCAATTTGAAATAGTTTTTAATTCGCTATCACTATGATATGCGCAATATATACTATAATACATATATTATCAACATATATTTATAATAAACATGTATAGTACATATGTGTAATTGATATTTAATATAATATGTTTTATGCTTATCATAGTTGAAGCATATACAAAATAAATCAATAATAGTAATAATTAAACTAATATTAGTAATAATAATTATGATAATAATACAATAATAATATACATTTTAAAGCTTTATTTTTAGTTTATTTTGTTATTTATTGATTTTTAGTTAATTTATATTTTCTACCTTTAGGTTTTAATTACTTTTATATCATGTAAACATTTATACTATTTAATCATCGTTTTAGTTCATTTAACTGTAGATATGCAATTAAACTCTACTTAATATTAAGATGAATTTCAAGTCATAGTGAACATAACTTTTCAACTGAAAAAACATGTTCATGTATGATATTCTGACTATGAAATTGCATGATATTGGGGTAATTTTTCAAAGTTAATTATAATTATGCAGTAATTTACTTTAATTAATCGCAATTGATCAAAATGCAAGTGTTATTAATCTGAATTTATAAAACAATAATTTGCTGTAACTTTAATACACGCAATACATACCGTACTATAATTAATCTAGTATTAATAAGTACCGTATTTTTCGGATTATAAGTCTGTTTTTTTCATAGTTTTTCAAGTCGCTCCAGTGCGATTTGTATATGTTTTTTTTCCTTCTTTATTATGCATTTTCGGCAGGTGCGACTTATACTCCGAAAAATACGGTATTCATAAAAAACATATATGATACATATTTATTATTGATATATAAAATATAATAATATTTATGTATATTAAAAAAAAACAATGATGATTATAAAATAATACATCAATAATATTCTTAATAATAATAATACTAATAATTATAATAATATATTTTATTGTTTGATTCCTCTTTTTTTGTTATTGATTTTTAGTTATGAGGTGGCGACTTGTCCAGGGTGTACCCCGCCTTCCGCCCGATTGTAGCTGAGATAGGCTCCAGCGCCCCCCGCGACCCCAAAAGGGAATAAGCGGTAGAAAATGGATGGATGGATGGATTTTTAGTTATTTTATTTATACATGTTTAGCTTGTTTTAATCTGTTTTAATTAATTTAAATATGTAAGTAAAATCTACCTAATATTGACATTATTTTGACTTCAGTTTCATTCTGTCTTGACATAAAATGTTCAAAGCTTTAAAAAACATCATTTTTGATCTCACTCTGAAGATAAAGTTATCTTATAAATATTTAGTTTTTTTAACCATGTGCTTGTGCTTCACTAAACCCTACATTGTGTACAAGATGTCCATCATCCAAATAGGCATATTCAGCTTTTTGAAAAACTGCATGGGATGTCATCCAACCTTCTCATTAGGCTCGGGAAGAGAGCTGTTTAATTAGTATCAGTTACATCTAATTGTTTAGTGGGCTGAGTCCAAAACCCTGAGGAACTCCCTCACAGATTGATCTATAAACAACATGCAAGCTGGCACAAGAAACAAATGGCAGCATTCATGTTTGATTAAAGTGGATTTTTCTATAATTAAGTTTGGCTGTGTTTGATGAGTATGACGTGCGTGGGCGATATGAACCGGAGCGACGGCGTAGCGTATCATTAGCTTTTGCTAATCAGATGTCGGGCACTTTCCAATGAAACGCTGCAGCACCGGCTTTTGTTTCCTCACTTCTCTCATCAATCATCGCTCTCATTGCACATCAACAACATGTCCCTGGCCGCGGTCAGCAGGCCTCGTTAGCATCCGCTAATCATACGTCTCTTATTCTGTCTGAATTACTGTATCATATTGAACACACTTTGACTTTCAGAGTTGTTTGGACACATTTTTATTGTTGGGTCGCTCACCTTGTTTATGTTTGGTATGTTACATCATTTTGTGTTGATTTCACTAAAAATGGCACTCCGTTGGCATAATGCCTTTCTTTTTTGATGTCTTGCAGCATTTGGCATTTTTAAGCATGATAATTACATATTGTTTAAATATTGTACCATTGTATAGTAGTACTATAATAGAATTCTACTTCACACTTTTTGTCAAGACTGCATATCATTTATATACAATATTGCATTAGTTATTATGATTTAATAATAATGTATATATATATATATATATATATATATATATATATATATATATATATATATATATATATATATATATATATATATATATATTAGTATTACATGTATACATACAGTCGTGGTCAAAAGTGTACATACACTTGTAAAGAACATAATGTCATGGCTGTCTTGAGTTTCCAATCATTTCTACAACTCTTATTTTTTTGTGATAGAGTGATTGGAGCACATACTTGTTGGTCGCAAAAAACATTCATGAAGTTTGGATCTTTTATGAATTTATTATGGGTCTACTGAAAATGTGACCAAATCTGCTATACATACAGCAATGTTAATATTTGGTTACATGTCCCTTGGCAAGTTTCACTGCAATAAGGCACTTTTGGTAGCCATCCACACGTTTCTGGTTTAATTTTTCACCACTCCTCTTGACAAAATTGGTGCAATGTGTTGGTTTTCTGACATGGACTTGTTTCTTCAGCATTGTCCACACATTTAAGTCAGGACTTTGGGAAGGCCATTCTAAAACCTTAATTCTAGCCTGATTTAGCCATTCATTTACCACTTTTGACGTGTGTTTGGGGGTCATTGTCCTGTTGGAACACCCAACTGCGCCAAAGACCCAACCTCCGGGCTGATGATTTTAGGTTGTCCTAAAGAATTTGGAGGTAATCCTCCTTTTTCATTGTCCCATTTAAAGCAGCAGTTCCATTGGCAGCAAAACAGGCCCAGAGCATAATACTACCACCACCATGCTTGACGGTCGGCATGGTGTTCCCGGGTTTAAAGGCCTCACCTTTTCTCCTCCAAACATATTGCTGGGTATTGTGGCCAAACAGCTACTTCCTCCGATTTCGGGAGGTGGGGAGTGGGGAGGGGGAGTGGCGTGGTCAGGGGTGGGGCGGGGGGTGTGATTTTGGGCGGTGCGCTCAGCGCGGCTCCCAGATGATTGCGCACTGGTGTGCGTCCGGGCCGTGACATAGATGGCAGTATATTATTTATAGTATATTTTTTGCCCACGTGCAAGTATTTGTTTTCATAGCCAAGTTGTTTTACCTCCGCTGTGAGCGCCTTTTGTTTATACCTTTTTGTATTTTTTTGAGTTAGAATTAAAATGTATTCACCTTCACGCCATGTCTGGTCCAAATCATTTGCACCTCGGGAGAACAAACCTAGCCATAGTCCCAGTCTTGACACAAACCTTTTGATGATATTACAGACTGTAGATTGCAGTAGCTAGTTGATAAATGTTGTTCTTAAACTGTTCGACAATTTGCTCACGCATTTGTTCACAAAGTGGTGACCCTCGCTCCGTCCTTGTTTGTGAATGACTGAGCATTTAATGGAAGCTGCTTTTTATACCCAATCATGGCACCCACCTGCTCCCAATTAGCCTGTTCACCCGTAGGATGTTCCAAATAAGTGTTTGATGAGCATTCCTCAACTTTCTCAGTCTTTTTTGCCACTTGTGCCAGCGTTTTTGAAACCTGTTGCAGGCATCCAAATCCAGATGAGCTAACATTTGCAAAAAATAACAAAGTTTACCAGTTTGAACGTTAAGTATCTTGTCTTTGCAGTCTATTCAATTGAATATAGGTGGGAAAGGTTTTGCAAGTCATTGTATTTTGTTTTTATTTACGATTTACACAACGTGCCAACTTCACTGGTTTTGGGTCTTCTACATCAAGATTTTGCCTGCAGCAACATCAACATGGAGAAGGCACCAGGCCGCTGTGCAAGATGTTGCAAATGACTAAAAAGAGACGTTTAATGCAGCATTTACATTATTTACAATCCCACGGTGTTGTTTTACTACGGTAAAATAGACACTTGAACGCATCCAATCAGTCAAATGTTATTAGTGCAACATGACTGAATGGTAATTTTTTATTTTTTCCTCCAAACTTTAAAAACACCAAAGCTGACTACGCACGCTTTACATTATTCAACATGTCACCTCGTGGAGTATTAGTGTCGTCTCGGTGTTTGGCAAATGAACACAACCCCGTTCGGTGTGATGTATCGACATTGCCCGGTCCGTGCGACGTGGCCTTGCATGCTTGGCGGCGCTGACATCACTATTAAATCCTGACACGGCGCCGAACAACACCTCCGCGTCCTCACAGCTGGAGATCAATCCGAACTAATACATATTTAGTTCAGACCTTTTCGTTCAGGCTCCCTCCGAGCGCGTGTGACACGCCGCAACACTCCTGGAAGGCTGCAGCACGTTTTATTCAGCCGGGGACGGTCTGCCACTCACACGCGGCGTCCTTGGAAATGTGCTCGGATAAATAAATGATATATGGCAACCGTGTCGTCTACCTGCGCTACAACCTCTGAAGTCTGTCCGCGGATGCTCTAATTTGTAGGTCTAAACGTTGGTTCCCATAGGAAATCACGCAAATAGAAATAGTCTGGTCCAGTGCCAAGCTGCGGTCATTATAAACAAAGTTCGGAAAATTACGTTATTAAGGTAATAATTATGGTTACTCGTTAATTCCTAAAAAAAGTAATGTAATTATCACTAAATTACTCCTTAATTAGATATTTTTATTTCATAGTAATTAATTACTATGGAAATGCGTTACTTAAAAAAAATATATATATATATATCTGGCATAAACAGTTGAGGGATGTTTCATGAGAGCGGAGTGCGTGTGTGCCTGTTGCCAAGTGACACTAACGGCAGCAAAAAGACCAGCATTTCAGCTCAGATGTGTTTGTTAGCTTAGCAGCGGCAGTTTGACGGCAGTAACGGCAACTTTAGTGAATTTTTTCACTGGATTGTGGGGTTTTACAGTATACCGATAGTGATAAAGTACCGTGATACTAATTGATTGTTATTGGTACTATGCTGCCTTTGAAAAATACCGGTACCGTTCTTTCATCTGCGGCGGTGACTACAGAGCCGAGGCGCCTGATGTTGAGTGTGCATATTAGCAATAGCATCTTGGAGAGGAAGAATGGCAAAAAAACGACTATTCCACTGGTTAATGAGGAGTGTGCGTGAAGCACAATATGGAGGTATTTGGGCTTTAAAACTAACGGTAAAAGTAAAACTTTAAACAAGGAAGTGCTGCGCTTCAAGTGTTGCTTTAAAACACGCCTCGCCAAACGTGATGATTAGTTTTAGCACCTTTGCTTCAAACTTAGAAATGTGGGAATTGTGCAAGTTTGAAAAATGGCCCATTCCTTTTTGATAGGAAAAAATGTCCCGTCAAACGTAGAATTCCTGGTAATGTGGGATATTTCTGAAGACAAAAAAATGGTATCCTGCATGTTCTGATTTTAATGCTGTGTGGATGTTGGAACGCTTCAAATCGGATGAGAAATGCGGGATATGCAGTCTATTGTATATTTCCCATTCATTGTCAATGGGGAGAAAATTCCTGGAAATTCAGGGAAAACCGGGTATTTGTGGAAAGGGAAAACATATTTTACGTTCAATATATGGGTTGAGTAACAGTTGAAAAATATTGACGTAGTAACAGTTTGAATTCCTGGAATTTTGGAAAAACCGGGAATTTCTATGAAAAAAAAATGGTAGCATTTGTTGTCACAACCACAAGGAATATTTTGAAGGTGGAATGGACAAAAACGGTTGGAAAATGTAGACTGTGAAAACTTTCCAGGAAGAGGTGAAAATATTCTGGGAATTCCTACAAATTGTTTGACCTTGGAAAATAGTAGTTTGGTTGTCCAAGGTGAGTGGGGTGTGTGGATGGTGAAACGGTTCAAATCGGTTGAGAAATGTGTGATATGCAGTCGATTGTATATTTCCCATTCGTTGTCAATGGGGAGAAAATTCCTGCAAATTTAGGGAAAACCGGGAATTTGGGGTACGGGAAAACATGTTTTACGTTCGATATATGGGTTGAGTAGAGTGTGTGGATTTGGGTAAGAAATGGCGCAACATTTTGAGAATTCAGGGCCATTTTTAAAAACAGTTGAAAAATGTTGACATAGCAACAGTTTGAATTCAAATTGGTATTTCGGAAATCCTGGAATTTTGGGAAAACTGTGAACTTGCACGGGGAAAAACAATAGTAGCGTTTGTTGTCACAACCACAAGAAATGTTTTGAAGGTAGAATGTTTTGAAGGTGGAATGGTCAAATACGGTTTGAAAATGTAGACTGTGAAAACTTTCCAGGAAGAGGTAAAAAAATAGGGTTTTGGAAAACCAGGAATTCCTGGAATTTGTTTGACCTTGGAAAATGGTAGTTTGGTTGTCCAAGGTGAGTGGGGGTTTGTGGATGGTGGTACGGCTTCGAATGGGTTGAGAAATGTGGGAATTGTGCAAGTTTGAAAAATGGCCCATTCCTTTTTGATAGGAAAAAATGTCCCGTCAAACCCAGAATTCCTGGTAATATGGGATATTTCTGAAGACAAAAAAATGGTATCCTGCATGTTCTGATTTTAATACTGTGTGGATGTTGGAACGCTTCAAATCGGATGAGAAATGCAGGATATGCAGTCGATTGTATATTTCCCATTCATTGTCAATGGGGAGAAAATTCCTGCAAATTCAGGAAAAACCGAGAATTTGGGGAAAGGGAAAACATGTTTTAGGTTCAATATATGAGTTGAGTAACAGTTCAAAAATATTGACATAGTTACAGTTTGAATTCCTGGAATTTTGGAAAAACCGGGAATTTGTATGGAAAAAAAATAGTAGCATTTGTTGTCAAAACCACAAGGAATATTTTGAATGTGGAATGGGCAAAAACGGTTGGAAAATGTAGACTGTGAAAACTTTCCAGGAAGAGGTGAAAATAGGGCTTTGGAAAAACAGGGAATTCTGGGAATTCCTGGAATTTGTTTGACCTTGGAAAATAGTAGTTTGGTTTCCCAAAGTGAGTGGGGGGTGTGGATGGTGAAACGGTTCAAATCGGTTGAGAAATGTGGGATATGCAGTCGGTTGTATATTTCCCATTCATTGTCAATGGGGAGAAAATTCCTGCAAATTCAGGGAAAATCGGGAATTTGGGGGACGGGAAAACATGTTTTACGTTCGATATATAGGTTGAGTAGAGTGTGTGAATTTGGGTAAGAAATGGCGCAACATTCTGAGAATTCAGGACAATTTTTCAAAATAGTTGCAAAATGTTGACATAGCAACAGTTTGAATTTGAATTGGTATTTCGGAATTCCTGGAATTTTGGGAAATCCAGGAATTTTTTTTCAAAACATTTGTTGTCACAACTACGAGGAATGTTTTGAAGGGGGAATGGTCAAAAATGGTTGGAAAATGTGGACTGGGAAAACTTTCCAGGAAGAGGTAAAAAATTTGGTTTTGGAAAACCAGGAATTCCTGGAATTTGTTTGACCTTGGAAAATGGTAGTTTGGTTGTCCAAGGTGCGTGGGGGTGTGTGGATGGTGGTACGGTTTCGAATGGGTTGATAAATGTGGGAATTGTGCAAGCTTGAAAAATGGCCCATTCCTTTTTGATAGGAAAAATGTCCCGTCAAACGTAGAATTCCTGGTAATGTGGGATATTTCTGAAGACAAAAAAATGGTATCCTGTATGTTCTGATTGAGCCGAACATTTTAATACTGTGTGGATGTTGGAACGCTTCAAATCGGATGACAAATGCGGGATATGCAGTCGATTGTATATTTTCCATTCATTGTCAATGGGGAGAAAATTCCTGCAAATTCAGGAAAAACCGAGAATTTGGGGAAAGGGAAAACATGTTTTACGTTCAATATATGGGTTGAGTAACAGTTGAACAATATTGACGTAGTAACAGTTTGAATTCCTGGAATTTTGGAAAAACCGGGAATTTGTACCAAAAAAAAATGGTATCATTTGTTGTCATAACCACAAGGAATATTTTGAAAGTGGAATGGGCAAAAACGGTTGGAAAATGTAGACTGTGAAAACTTTCCAGGAAGAGGTGAAAATAGGGCTTTGGAAAAACAGGGAATTCTGGGAATTCCTGGAATTTGTTTGACCTTGGAAAATAGTAGTTTGGTTTTCCAAAGTGAGTGGGGGGTGTGGATGGTGAAACGGTTCAAATCGGTTGAGAAATGTGGGATATGCAGTCAATTGTATATTTCCCATTCATTGTCAATGAGGAGAAAATTCCTGCAAATTCAGGGAAAACCGGGAATTTGGGTAGAGTGTGTGGATTTGGGTAAGAAATGGCGCAACATTTTGAGAATTCAGGACAATTTTTCCAAAACAGATGAAAAATGCTGACTTAGCAACAGTTTGAATTTGAATTGGTATTTCGGAATTCCTGGAATTTTGGGAAAACCGGGAACTTGCACGGGGAAAAACAATGGTAGCGTTTGTTGTCACAACCACAAGGAATGTTTTGAAGGTAGAATGGGCAAACGGTTGGAAAATGTAAACTGTGAAAACTTTCCAGGAAGAGTTGAAAATAGGGCTTTGGAAAAACCGGGAATTCTAGGAATTCTTGGAATTTGTTTGACCTTGGAAAATAGTAGTTTGGTTGTCCATGGTGAGTGGGGTGTGTGGATGGTGGAACGGTTCAAATCGGTTGAGAAATGTGGGATATGCAGTCGATTGTATATTTCCCATTCATTGTCAATGGGGAGAAAATTCCTGCAAATTCAGGGAAAATCGGGAATTTGGGGGACGGGAAAACATGTTTTACGTTCGATATATAGGTTGAGTAGAGTGTGTGGATTTAGGTAAGAAATGGCGCCACATTCTGAGAATTCAGGACAATTTTTCAAAATAGTTGAAAAATGTTGACGTAGCAACAGTTTGAATTTGAATTGGTATTTCGGAATTCCTGGAATTTTGGAAAAACCAGGAATTTGTTTTTCGAAACGTTTGTTGTCACAACTACGAGGAATGTTTTGAAGGTGGAATGGTTAAAACAGTTGGAAAATGTGGACTGTGAAAACTTTCCAGCTTGAGATAAAAAAAAACAGGGTTTTGGAAAACCAGGAATCCCTGGAATTTGTTTGACCTTGGAAAATGGTAGTTTGGTTGTCCAAGGTGAGTGGGGGTGTGTGGATGGTGGAACGGTTTCGAATGGGTTGAGAAATGTGGGAATTGTGCAAGCTTGAAAAATGGCCCATTCCTTTTTGATAGGAAAAAATGTCCCGTCAAACATAGAATTCCTGGTAATGTGGGATATTTCTGAAGACAAAAAAATGGTATCCTGCATGTTCTGATTGAGCCGGACATTTTAATACTGTGTGGATGTTGGAACGCTTCAAATCGGATGAGAAATGCGGGATATGCAGTCGATTGCATATTTCCCATTCATTGTCAATGGGGAGAAAATTCCTGCAAATTCAGGAAAAACTGAGAATTTGGGGAAAGGGAAAACATGTTTTACGTTCAATATATGGGTTGAGTAACAGTTGAAAATATTGACGTAGTAACAGTTTGAATTCCTGGAATTTTAGAAAAACCGGGAATTTGTATGAATAAAAAAATGGTAGCATTTGTTGTCACAACCACAAGGAATATTTTGAATGTGGAATGGGCAAAAACGGTTGGAAAATGTAGACTGAAAACTTTCCAGGAAGAGGTGAAAATAGGGCTTTGGAAAAACAGGGAATTCTGGGAATTCCTGGAATTTGTTTGACCTTGGAAAATAGTAGTTTGGTTTTCCAAAGTGAGTGGGGGGTGTGGATGGTGAAACGGTTCAAATCGGTTGAGAAATTTGTGATATGCAGTCGATTGTATATTTCCCATTCATTGTCAATGAGGAGAAAATTCCTGCAAATTCAGAGAAAACCGGGAATTTGGGTAGAGTGTGTGGATTTGGGTAGGAAATAGCGCAACATTTTGAGAATTCAGGACAATTTTGCCAAAACAGATGAAAAATGTTGACGTAGCAACTGTTTGAATTTGAATTGGTATCTCGGAATTCCTGGAATTTTGGGAAAACCGGGAATTTGTACGGGCAAAAAAAAATCAAAGCGTTTGTTGTCACAACTACGAAGAATGTTTTGAAGGGGGAATGGTCAAAAATGGTTGGAAAATGTAGATTGTGAAAACTTTCCAGGAAGAGGTAAAATATTTGGTTTTGGAAAATCAGGAATTCCTGGAATTTGTTTGACCTTGGAAAATGGTAGTTTGGTTGTCCACGGTGAGTGGGCGTGTGTGGATGGTAAAACGGTTTCGAATGGGTTGAGAAATGTGGGAATTGTGCAAGCTTCAAAAATGGCCCATTCCTTTTTGATAGGAAAAAATGTCCCGTCAAACGTAGAATTCCTGGTAATGTGGGATATTTCTGAAGACAAAAAAATGGTATCCTGCATGTTCTGATTGAGCCGAACATTTTAATACTGTGTGGATGTTGGAACGCTTCAAATCGGATGAGAAATGCGGGATATGCAGTTGATTGTATATTTCCCATTCATTGTCAATGGGGAGAACATTCCTGCAAATTCAGGAAAAACTGAGAATTAGGTGAAAGGGAAAACATGTTTTACGTTCAATATATGGATTGAGTAACAGTTGAAAAATATTGACGTAGTTACAGTTTGAATTCCTGGAATTTTGGAAAAACCGGGAATTTGTATGAAAAAAAAATGGTAGCATTTGTTGTCACAACCACAAGGAATATTTTGAATGTGGAATGGGCAAAAACGGTTGGAAAATGTAGACTGTGAAAACTTTCCAGGAAGAGTTGAAAATAGGGCTTTGGAAAAACTGGGAATTCTAGGAATTCTTGGAATTTGTTTGACCTTGGAAAATAGTAGTTTGGTTTTCCAAAGTGAGTGGGGGGTGTGGATGGTGAAACGGTTCAAATCGGTTGAGAAATTTGTGATATGCAGTCGATTGTATATTTCCCATTCATTGTCAATGGGGAGAAAATTCCTGCAAATTCAGGGTAAATCGTGAATTTTGGGAAAGGGAAAACACGTTTTATGTTCGATATATGGGTTGAGTAGAGTGTGTGGATTTGGATAAGAAATGGTGCAATATTTTGAGAATTCAGGACAATTTTTCCAAAACAGTTGAAAAATGTTGACGTAGCAACAGTTTGAAATTGAATTTGTATTTCGGAATTTCTGGAATTTTGGAAAATTTGTACAGGGGTGAAAAAATGGAAGCGTTTAATGTCACAACTACGAGGAATGTTTTGAAGGTGGAATAGTCAAAAACAGTTGGAAAATGTTGACTGTGAAAACTTTACAGGAAGAGGTAAAAAATAGGGTTTTGGAAAACCAGGAATTCCTGGAATTTGTTTGACCTTGGAAAATGGTAGTTTGGTTGTCCAAGGTGAGTGGGGGTGTTTGGATGGTGGTACGGTTTCGAATAGGTTGAGAAATGTGGGAATTGTGCAAGTTTGAAAAATGGCCCATTCCTTTTTGATAGGAAAAATTGTCCCGTCAAACCGAGAATTCCTGGTAATATGGGATATTTCTGAAGACCAAAAAAAAATGGTATCCTGCATGTTCTGATTGTAATACTGTGTGGATGTTGGAATGTTGGTATCTCGGAATTCCTGGAATTTTGGGAAAACCGGGAATTTGTACGGGCAAAAAAAAATCGAAGCGTTTGTTGTCACAACTACGAAGAATGTTTTGAAGGGGGAATGGTCAAAAATGGTGGGAAAATGTGGACTGTGAAAACTTTCCAGGAAGAGGTAAAAGATTTGGTTTTGGAAAACCAGGAATTCCTGGAATTTGTTTGACCTTGGAAAATGGTAGTTTGGTTGTCCAAGGTGAGTGGGGGGGTGTGGAAGGTGGAACGGTTTTGAATGGGCTGAAAAATGTGGGAATTGATGAAAACTGGTCATTTGGGAAAAGGGAAAACTCGAGGCTAAACTGCTCTGTAGTAGACAAGGAGAGGGGATGACTTACAAGAGGGTCCACTCGGATGCAAAGAGTGAACTCTCTTGCAGCCCGTTTGGAAGCGACAGACAAATAAAACAAACTGTCATCACTGTCTGGATTCAGGATTTTTTTTTTTTTTGTTTGAAGAGGATCGGAAGGGACAAGCGGTATAAAATGTGTAATATTATTGAGAGGTAGACCCTGGTCGAGATGGCATAAACAGAAGTAAGTGTCAAGTTCCAAAAAAAATCACCAAAGCAAGGGAATAATTCTGACCTAAAACTGTCAAGTGCGTGTAGAGAAGGAACGAGGCACACAAAGAAAAACATTTCAAGTTTGCCAAACTACTTTCTAAACAAAAGTCGACAGCCCGAAAGCGATTCGCCGGCCGGCGAAGGCGAGGAAGCAAACATTGTGTTAGCGGAGTATCGTTCCTCCTCCCATTTACGGCTCATTGAACCACTCCCCCTCTCCCTCCGCCGCGCAGCTGTGCCCCACGCTTAAAGCAGACGTTAACAGCGCACGCAAAACTGCGACAGCAGGTGAATTGATGTTGCTCGCGGATCAAAAGGCGCCTCGGAGCCCGCCGACGACTGACGGGAACGTTTAGGGGCTGCGACGAGATCTTTACTCGACTTTTTTTTTACCCCCCCAAAAAAAAGGAAACATTCTTGTTTAGTGATGACTCCGCAGGGTTCAAACGTTGTCGTTTAAAGTGAGACATATGGGTAAATGATGCCTCAGCGAGTGCGTGCCACACTCACCAGCCGTATTTACACCGCCCCGATACTGTATTGGTGTTTCATTATATGCTCCCCTGCTGGATGAACACAGTCGCCACGTTTGACCTGAAAATAAAATGAACGGTAGTGTTAAGGGGATGTTTTTCCTCAAATTGGGAAAAATGGAACGCCTCAGAAATGTGATGATTAGGTCTACAACTGAGATGCACGTCACAAAAAAACAGCTGGTGCGTAAGAAGTACAATACTTACAGTATAAACACTTTGTAGGACGCAACAAAAGACCAGCCTGGCACATTCAACATAAGGGCGAAGACTACTCTGCTGCCATCTAATGTCTTGGAATGGCAACTGCATGACAAATCTACTATATAATACTTGCAAATGAGACTCAGAAGTGTAAGAGGGCAAGATATAACGACTGGACACCACAGTTAAATGTTGAATAAAACAAAATTATATTTATTTTGAAACAAATGATCATTTATTAACGCATGGACCCACAAAAAAACAGGTATTGGATCTCAGGTAGCGGGAATTGGTACTGTATCGGTTCGAAAACCAGCGCAGAGTTCCTGACTGTGCCTTTAAATCAACTGAACCAGGACCTTAAAATCAAGTTACCTGTGGAAGTCGCTTCCTAGCGGTCATACTGTCAGTCACGGCGCAGGAGCCAAGCGTGCAAGTTTTAAAAAGGTTTTAATGATATTGTTTCAACACAAGTTTTTCTCTCCAGTAGAACGTACCTTTCGGTCACGTCCGTATCCTCTCTCCCTCCCTGCTCCCGGCCGCTTACTGTTAAAGGGGAATATTATCACCAGACCTGTGTAAGCGTCAATATATACCTTGATGTTGCAGAAAAAAGACCATATATTTTTTTAACCGATTTCCGAACTCGAAATGGGTGAATTTTGGCGAATTAAACGCCTTTCTATTATTTGCTCTCGGAGCGATGACGTCACAACGTGACGTCACATCGGGAAGCAATCCGCCATTTTCTCACACACCGAGTCAAATCAGCTCTGTTGTTTTCCGTTTTTTCGACTGTTTTCCATACCTTGGAGACACAATGCCTCGTCGGTGTGTTGTCGGAGGGTGTAACAACACGAACAGGGACGGATTCAAGTTGCACCAGTGGCCCAAAGATGCGAAAGTGGCAAGAAATTGGACGTTTGTTCCGCACACTTTACCGACGAAAGCTATGCTACGACAGAGATGGCAAGAATGTGTGGATATCCTGCGACACTCAAAGCAGATGCATTTCCAACGATGAAGTCAAAGAAATCTGCCGCCACACCCCCATTGAATCTGCCGGAGTGTGTGAGCAATTCAGGGACAAAGGACCTCGGTAGCACGGCAAGCATTGGCGGCAGTTTGTTCCCGCAGACGAGCAAGCTAAACCCCCTGGATGTCTTGGCTCACACCGTCCTTTATGCCACCACACCTGGCCTGCTGACATCAACTCCAAAACTGGACAGATCAGCTTTCAGGAAAAGATAGCGGATGAGGGTATGTCTACAGAATATATTAATTGATGAAAACTGGGCTGTCTGCACTCTCAAAGTGCATGTTGTTGCCAAATGTATTTCATATGCTGTAAACCTAGTTCATAGTTGTTAGTTTCCTTTAATGCCAAACAAACACATACCAATCGTTGGTTAGAAGGCGATCGCCGAATTTGTCCTCGCTTTCTCCCGTGTCGCTGGCTGTCGTGTCGTTTTCGTCGGTTTCGCTTGCATACGATTAAAACCGATATGGCTCAATAGCTTCAGTTTCTTCTTCAATTTCGTTTTCACTACCTGCCTCCACACTACAACCATCTGTTTCAATACATGCGTAATCTGTTGAATCGCTTAAGCCGCTGAAATCCGAGTCTGAATCCGAGCTAATGTCGCTATAGCTTGCTGTTCTATGCGCCATGTTTGTTTGTGTTGGCATCACTATGTGACGTCACAGGAACATGGACGGGTGTATATAACGATGGTTAAAATCAGGCACTTTGAAGCTTTTTTTAGGGATATTGCATGATGGGTAAAATTTTGAAAAAAACTTCGAAAAATAAAATAAGCCACTGGGAACTGATTTTTAATGGTTTTAACCCTTCTGAAATTGTGATAATATTCCCCTTTAACGCGGTGCATGCGCCCCGTGTTCTTTTCTGTGCATTCATATATATTATTATTAATGGTATCAGGAAGGAACCAGCCCTGAGAGAGAGGTTGGAGGAGAATTTGTATCAGAATCAGAATCAGAATCAGCTTTATTGTCATTACGCAAGGTAACGAGATTGAGGCCATTCCATACAGTGCGATGTGTGCATGCTAGAAAAACAATGTGCAAATATATAAAAATATAAAAAATGTAGAAGTGCAATGAATATGGTGTGAAATGAATATATACATGAAAAAATAAAATAAATAAATAAAAATAAAAAAATAAAATAAAAAATAAATAAAAATAAAAACAGGGTGGTTGGTGGAATGGGTTATTGCACCGAAGAGAAGGCAGTTATGAGGGACAATGGGGCAGTCCGTTCAGGATGGTTATGGCCCTGGGGAAGAAGCTGTTCTTTAGCCTGTTTGTTTTGGTTTTAATGCACCTGTAGCGCTTCCCAGAGGGCAGCAGGTGGAACAGGTCAGAGCCAGGGTGGGTGCTGTCCTTGATGATGGCACTGGCTCTGTTGAGGCAGCGGGAGGTGTAGATTTCCGTCAGAGAGGGGAGAGGGCGGCCGATGATCTTCTGAGCCGTCTTGACCACTCTTTGCAGCCTCTCCCTGTCTGCTGCAGTGCAGCTGCCGTACCATACTGTAATACAGTATGTCAGCAGGCTCTCGATGGACGAGCGGTAGAAGGTCAGCAGCAGGTCAGGCTTCAGGTTGTACTTCCCGAGGACTCTAAGGAAGTGTAGCCGCTGCTGAGCCTTCTTGATGATTGATGTGGTGTTGACTGTCCAGGAGAAGTCATTAGAGATGTGGACTCCAAGGTACCTGAAGGTGTGGACCCTCTCTACACGCTCGCCGTTGATGTAGAGGGGGGCAGGGTCAGTGCTGCTCCTCCTGAAGTCGACGATGATCTCTCTGGTCTTGCTGGTGTTGAGAGCGAGGTTGTTCTCCGAAGACCAGGCCGTCAGCTTCAGGACCTCCTCTCTGTAGGCAGCCTCGTCACCCCTGGAGATGAGCCCGACCACTGTGGTATCGTCGGCGAACTTGACGGTAAGGTTGTCACTGTGGGCCGGACTGCAGTCATGGGTGTAAAGGCAGTAGAGGAGGGGGCTCAGCACACAGCCCTGTGGGGAGCCGATGCTCAGCGTGCGGGAGGATGAGAGGTGCGGGCCAAGTCTCACATTCTGGGGTCGGTCCGTTAGGAAGTCCCTTATCCAGGCGTTTGTGAGAGGGGGGAGGCCAAGAGTGTCCAGTTTATTGCAGAGTCTGTCCGGGATTATTGTATTGAAGGCAGAGCTATAGTCCACAGAGAGCATCCGGACGTAGCTCTGCTGCTGCTCCAGGTGGTTCAGAGCAGAGTGGAGAGCAACAGCGATGGCGTCCTCTGTGGACCTGTTCGCCCGGTATGCGAACTGGTGGGGGTCGAAGTCTGGAGGGATATGGTCCTTGATGTGCTGGAGAACAAGTCGCTCGAAGCACTTCATGATTACCGGAGTGAGGGCCACTGGTCGGTAATCATTCAGGCTGGTGATGGGAGACTTCTTCGGCACCGGGATTATTGTAGATGACTTCAGGCAGGATGGGATGACTGCCTGAGCCAGGGAGAGGTTGAAGATCCTGGTGAGGGGGGGAGCGAGCTGGTGGGCGCACGTCCTGAGCACCTTTGCAGGTACTCCGTCTGGTCCGGTAGCCTTCCTGGGGTTCACAGCCAGGAGCACTCGTCTGACACTGTGCTCCTGTACAGTGAGTGGAGTGGCGCCGGAGCCCGGTGGGGGCGGGGGCAGGGCTGGAGCAGATGAGTGTCGCTGGGGGGTTTCGAAACGGGCAAAGAAACAGTTAAGCTCCTCTGCCAGTGTCGCACTCTGATCCGCAGTTGTCATATTGCAGCCTCTGAAGTTCGTGATGTCATGAATGCCCCGCCACACCTCCCGTGAGTTTTTGCTGGACAGATGGGACTCTATGCACCTCCTGTGGTCCGCCTTTGCTTTTTTAATCCCTCTCTTCAGGTCGGCTCTAGCAACACTGTACAGTGCCCTGTCCCCTGACCTGAAGGCTGCGTCGCGGGCCCTGAGGAGTGTGCGGACCTGGCTGGTCATCCAGGGTTTCTTGTTGGGGTAAACCCGGATGGTTTTTTCCACAGTCACATTCCCGATGCAGAACTTTATGTAGTCCAGCACCGTTCCTGTGGCTGTCTCCAGCTCCTGTTGTTGGAAGAGGTCCCAGTCTGTGTGTTGGAAGCAGTCCTGAAGTTTGGGGAGTGCATCGTCAGGCCAGGTCATAACAGTCTTTGTGATTGGCCTGGCCTGGCGTCTGATGGGGGTGTAGGTAGGAGAGAGCAGGAGGGAAAGATGGTCTGACTGTCCAAGCTGGGGGAGGGGTGTAGCTCTGTACGCGTGCTTTATGTTGGTATACACGTGGTCCAGGGTGTTCTTGCCCCTTGTAGAACACTTCACGTGCTGGTAGAACTTAGGGAGTACAGTCTTCAGATTGGCCTTATTAAAATCCCCTGCTATGATATGAACACCGTCGGGGTGGGCCCGCTGCTGTTCGTTGACGGTGTTCAGCAGAAGAGAGAGCGCTGTTTTTACTTTGGCGTCCGGTGGAATATACACAGCCGTGATGATAACAACAGACAGCTCTCTCGGGAGAAAAAAAGGCCGACATCTAACAGACATGTACTCCACGTCCGGGCAACAGTGCTGTTCAGTGATTGTCCCGTTGTTGCACCAGTTCTCATGCACGTAGATACAGAGCCCCCCTCCTCTGAGTCCTTAGTTCTGTCCCGGCGGAGCAGAGTGCGTCCGGCTAGCTGCATGCTAGCATCGGGTATTTCCGGGTGAAGCCAGGTTTCGGTGATAATCATAGCACAACAGTCCCGAACATAGCGGTTTCCAGCAAGTTGTAACTCCAGGTCGTCCATCTTCTGTACAAGGGATCTGGCATTAGAGAGGAACAGGCTCGGTAGAGGTGGCTTGTGGGGTTGTTTCCTAAGCCTGAGCAAGACGCCGGACCTGCGGCCACGCTTCTGCTTCCTCTCCCTCCTCCGTCTGCGCCGTCTCCCAGACCCGACAACAAACCACGGAGAGCCCTGTGCTCTCGCTGTGTCATCTGGGATGTTGTGCTCGTGGTGAAAGTCGCTCAAAACAGATATCTGGTGCGAGTTACCGATATCCAAGAGTGACTGGCGGGTGTACCGGGTGTTTGCAGTACAGGTGGTGCACAAAAGGAAAAAAAACATGAAGAAAAGAAGGAAGAAAGAGCACTGAAATGGAGAGCCGTAAGCCGCTGCGTCTGTGCGCGCCGCCATCTTGGATTTTTTTTTTTTTTTTTTTTTTTTTTTTTTTTTTTTTTTGCGCGCCAAAGTTAACTTTCAGTTTCGTTTCATGCCAAGCGTGACAAACAAGGGGGACAAAAGCATGAGAGACGGGCAACCTTTTCAAAAAAACGGTCCCGCCTTCAGATGGCTCGACTCACTCCCTCCAGCGCTGGTATTGCTATTGTTTTTACTTCCTTCTGTTTTGGAGGATAAACTAGTAAACTGGGAGGACTCTCACAATAGCCAGAAGCATGTTTACCTTATTTGGTGATTTGATTTTTTTTTAAAAAGTACTTTTTCTTAGTTCAAATTAGTTCAGACATGCCAATCTTTTGACTTGATTCCACACTTCAAGATGGACACAGTTTGGCTTTTTGCAGTAAAGTGACACGGCCGCACGTTTTTTCTTCTTAAAGTGACACACACAACGTAACGTGGCACGCCACTTTTGACGCGGTCGCATGTCAGCAAGACAACGTCAGAACTTTTTACCAATGAAAGCAACAAGCGGCGCCGCGCTGAATGAACTTGATGTCAAATAGAAGGAGGCAACATCACACGGCGAACAACGCACGTGTAAGTACACCTACACATATACAAACTACTACGAGGAAATAACGAACACCAAAATCAATAATTGTAGTTGCGGACGAAGAGACTACAGCCATCAAAGCACATTCAATCTCTTTAAAAAAGCTGGGGTACCTAAGTTATATTCTTTAGCTAAAAAAAAATCATAATAGCATCAAACAGTATATTGTAACAGTAGTAATGTCTGATTAAAAGGTACATATGTGTGCTGTTTGTGCCTTATAATGAAGTATTTTAGTAAATAAAACCCCGGAAGACAAAATCATTTGTTTTCCTGGCGGTCAACCCCTCTAGATCCAACCACAAACAAACTCAAACTCAACTCAACTCAACTCAACCACCGGATTTAGAGAAAGGGGGACATTACGGAAGATTTATTGTGAAATCCCTAAATTCCTTGCAATAGCTGGTTGATAAATGTCGTTCTTAAACTTTTTGACAATTTCCTCACGCATTTGTTCACAAAATGGTGACCCTCGCCCCATCCTTGTTTGTGAACGACTGAGCATTTCATAGAAGCTGTTTTTTATACCCAATCATGGCACCCACCTGTTCCCAATTTTGCCTGTTCACCTGTGGGATGTTCCAAATAAGTGTTTGATGAGCATTCCTCCACTTTCTCAGTCTTTTTTGCCACTTGTGCCAACTTTTTTCAACCATTTTGCGGGCGTTCAATTCCAAAAGAGCTAATATTTGCAAAAAATAACGACGTTTACTAGTTCCAACGTTATGTATCTTGTATTTGCAGTCTATTCAATTGAATATAGGTTGAAAAGGATTTGCAAATCATTGTATTCTGTTTATATTTACCATTTACACAACTTGCCAATTTCACTTGTTTTGGGTTTTGTACAAAAGTGAGCATGGTAACAGTTAGCATGTGTCACATACCAAGTTAAATGAGGTGTTTGGCTGGTACACCTGCACACATACAAACTACCACGAGGAAATAACGAACAACAAATCAATAATTGTAGTGACAAGCTTGCAATTCTAAAATACCCGCTTGTGGACAAGGAGACTACAGCCATCAAAGCACATTCAATCTCTTTATTAAAGCTGGGGTACCTAAGTTATATTCATATAGCTAAAAAAAAAATCATAATAGCATCATACAGTATATTGTAACAGTAGTCATTTCTGGAAAAAAATGGTACATCTGTGTGCTGTTTGTGCCTTATAATGAAGTATTATAGTAAATAAAACCCCGGAAGACAAAATCATTTGTTTTCTTTGTGGTCAACCCCTACAGATCCAACCACAGGATTTAGAGAAAGGAGGACATTACGGACCATTGATGGTGAAATCCCTAAATTCCTTGCAATAGCTGGTTGATAAATGTCGTTCTTAAACTTTTCGACAATTTCCTCACGCATTTGTTCTCAAAGTGGTGACCATCGCCCCATCCTTGTTTGTGAACGACTAAGCATTTCATAGAAGCTGCTTTTTATACCCAATCATGGCACCCACCTGTTCCCAATTAGCCTGTTCACCTGTGGCATGTTCCAAATAAGTGTTTGATGAGCATTCCTCCAGTTTCTCAGTCTTTTTTGCCACTTGTGCCAACCTTTTTGAACCATTTTGCAGGCATCCAATTCCAAATGAGCTAATATTTGCAAAAAATAACGACGTTTACTAGTTCCAACGATAACGTATCTTGTATTTGCAGTCTATTCAATTGAATATAGGTTGAAAAGGATTTGCAAATTATTGTATTCTGTTTATATTTACCATTTACACAACGTGCCTTCATTGGTTTTGGGTTTTATAAAAAAGTTAGCATGGTAACAGTTAGCATGTGTCACATACCAAGTTAAATGAGGTGTTTGGATGGTACACCTGCACACATACAAACTACCACGAGGAAATAACGAACACCAAATCAATAATTGTAGTGACAAGCTTGCAATTCTTAAATACCCGCTTGTGGACGAGGAGACTACAGCCATCAAAGCACATCCAATATCTTTATTAAAGCTGGTGTACCTAAGTTATATTCTTATAGCTAAAAAAAAATCATAATAGCATCATACAGTATATTGTAACAGTAGTCATTTCTGGAAAAAAAAATGGTACATCTGTGTGCTGTTTGTGCCTTATAATGAAGTATTTTAGTAATTAAAACCCCAGAAGACAAAATCATTTGTTCTCCTAGCGGTCAACCTCTCCAGATCCAACCACAGGATTTAGAGAAAGGAGGGGTGAGTAGAGCTCACGAAGGAACCTCCTCATTGCCTGAGGCGATGTATAGTGAAGCGTATGCACGGTGCAAATTTTTTTTCAGTAAAGCATGGCTGCCATACATACACCCACCTGGAAAGATCGCAATACGTGCGCTTGCTGTTACAGCATATACTGCTAAAAAACACCCAAAAAGAAGAAATCGGAGAAAGAAAAGAAAGACTCTGTACGTCTGAAAAAAAAAAAAACCCAAAGAGGACCCAAAACTCGAATGAATATTGGTCCGGCGTATTGAAAATGGAGGCCACAGGTGACTATTTTCCTTCTCGACAGGTTCCATGTTCCTATATTTTGTGTGTATCCTTTAGTTTGGCCACGTGTGTTACCGATAGTCTGCCACAAAATACGAACTAGAGGATCCTTCTATGCAAATTTAGACTGTCAACAACCTATGCGTGTGCATGCACGGCTCTCGTGCGCGATTTCGTGCACTTCCGTAGAGAGGAGGAGACTTGGAGGGAGGTGCTAAGCTGAGAAATAGTTAAGTTATAATGCTGCTCTGAGCACACACTCACTGACGTCATACGTCACTTGGCAACAGGCACCGCCTTTTAAAGGCGCTCACTCTGCTCTCATGAAACGTCACTTTATTTTGTTTTTTAAAACATCGCCAAAAATACTTTCTCTAGTAATTAATTACATTTATCAAACAGTGATTCTGTTAGTATTTCAAATAATTTTGGGGGAAATTAACGACTGACTATAATTAGTTACTTTTCAAAAGTCATTTTCTGAACATTGCATTTTAAACATCAGTAATGTTTGCAATATTTCACACGTTGTCTCACACTTCACACCAGGAAGTCTGAAGCGTTTGCTCTGCCAATACGGCTCATTTGGTCCAGGGTGAATATTATCCAACCGGTTCGGTTCATTTGAGCCCAAATTGCAAAATGGTTGTGGCTTGTGCAGCCCTTTGAGACACTCGTGACTTAGGGCTATATAAGTAAACATTGATTGATTAATTGATTGATTGAAATGTGAACGTCACCCAGATTAAAGACATGGTCGAGAGTTACAATGGCAGCAAAAAAAAAAAACATAAAAAAAAAAACATGTCAATGCCGGTCTTTCAAAGTATATTTTAGAAGCATTTTGTAAAGGCTAGGATAGAAAAAAAAAATAATAAAAAAATAAATAAAAAATATATACATATATATATATATATATATATATATATATATATATATATATATATATATATATATATATATATATATATATTTTTTTTTAATTTATTTATTTTTTTACTATATTTAGTATTATGTATTTTTTCATTTATTTATATATATATATATATATATATATATATATATATATATATATATATATATATATATATATAAAAATGAAAAAATACATAATAATAAATATAATTAAAAAAATATATATATACATAATATATATATATATATATATATATATATATATATATATATATATATATATATATATATATATATCAGAATCAGAAATAATTTATTAATCCCCGAGGGGAAATAAAAAATTTATTTATTTATTTATTTAAAAAAAATATATATATATATATTTATATATATATATATATATATATATATATATATATATATATATATATATATATATATATATATATATATATATATATATATATATATTTGCTATTTAAGTTAGAACACAAATGCTACCCAATTAAGTCCTTACTTTATACATATTCAGTAGGTTTCTTTGATCTATGCTAATGCTAAGCTAACCAAACAAAAGATGGCACCAAATATATATATATATATATATATATATATATATATATATATATATATATATATATATATATATATATATATAAATATATATATATATATATATATATATATATATATATATATTTTTTTTTTTTTTATTATATTTTTTTAATTAAATGTTTTAGTCAGGTTTAAAGTACGGAACTACAGTTGTGAACACAACCTTAAAATCATGCAGATATTTGGTTGTAATTGATGTCTCCACTTTGTGTTCCCTGGTAAAAGACAAAGTAAACGCTTATAATGTCCGTCTCGTACGTTGCACATCAGACATTTCCATTACAGGTGCAAAATGACCTGCTGTCACACAAAGTTCATCTCATTCCGCTTGCAAATTAAACATTGGCCTTGGTTTTAGACAGCTGATGGTCCATTGATTAAATGACAATAATATTCCCACTTTTGAAATTTCTTCAGGGTTTGTTTTTCCATTAAAAGTACATGTAACATATATCCAGTATAGAGATAATGCATACTTTGTGTTTAAGACTGTTGAAACCCATGGCCCTGTTTGCGCTTGCTCATAAACACATTACAACCAACCTGGTCTGCCAGAGAATAAGAAGACAAAGCAGGAGGGATCAGTGTTGCCAACTTAGGCACTCTGTTGCTATAGTTAGCCATTAATCAGACCCTTCTCGATACTTGTTTACAAACAAGCGATGAGCAACTAAATTTAACTAAAAGACTTTTGGATAATCTGATATGAAAGTATTCCTTGCTCCTGTAGAGAAGCCCCTCCCCCCGTTCTGAAAGCAAATATCTGTTGGAATTTAAAAAAGAAAGTTAAAGTTAAAGTACCACTGATAGTCACAGACACATTAGGTGCGGTGAAATTAACCTCTGCATTTGAACCATCCCCTTGTTCCACCCCCTGGGAGGTGAGGGGAGCAGTGAGCAGCAGCGGTCGCCACGCTCAGGAAAGAAAGTGAACTTTTATGTATAAACGTGTTTGTTTTGATTTTCATGTTTGTTTTGTTGTTGTTGTTTTTTAACAGAATCGGTTCTAAAGTAATAAAATTACAAACATAAAGAGTCAGAATTCCCAGGTAAAAAGTGGTTACACTACAATAATATTAATTTTTCGACTATAAACGTGACAAAAGTTATACCTTTGTGTGTATATCGTCATAATTATGTATTACAAAAATAAACCTATATTTCTTAAATATATACAGTCGGATTACTGCGAAAATAAAGTTCTGGTTTTGCAGCAAGAACATCGTAAAAAAGGTGAGTTATTGTACGGAAAAGTTCATACAATTGTAGGAAATAAATATTTTACGAGAAATATGACTACCGTATTTTTCGGAGTATAAGTCGCACCGGAGTATAAGTCGCACCTGCCGAAAATGCATAACAAAGAAGGAAAAAAACATATATAAGTCGCACTGGAGCCCGGCCAAGCTATGAAAAAAACTGCGACTCATAGTCCGAAAAATACGGTAATTGTGGCAATAAAAAAGAAACTATTATTGTTAAAAAAAAACCAACCTTCTTTTATAAGTATAACATTATGTAATATAAGTAAAAGAAAAAAAGTTGTCATTTTGCAAGTATAATGTTAGAATAAGTCACAATTGTGTCCATATAAAACTCGTAATATTTTTAAAGTGGTGTAAGTAAGAGAGTATAACGTTGTTATATTACAGCAATCAAGTCACAATTTTGTAAATAGAAAAGTGGTAATACTACAAAAAAGCTGTACATTAGCAAACATAAAGTCATAATATAACGACATTAATATCACTGTTTTGTGAGTTTAAAGTCGTAATATTTGGTGATAAAAGGGTGTACATTCGCAAGTATAAAGTCATAATATTATTATAGCCAAAGCAGAATTTTGTGAGTTTAAAGTCATAATATTACGAAAAAAAAATGTAATTTGGAGAGTATAAAGGTTACAAGAATAATATAAAATCCATCCATCCATCCATCCATTTTCTACCGCTTATTCCCTTTGGGGTCGCGGGGGGCGCTGGAGCCTATCTCAGCTACAATCGGGCGGAAGGCGGGGTACACCCTGGACAAGTCGCCACCTCATCGCATAATATAAAATAATATTTTTTATTTGAAGGTGAATTGTTAATCGAGTGGAAAAATGTGTACTTTGTAAAAAATAAGTAGACAGAATAAATGAGAGAATGAAGTTGTAATTTTACAAAAATAAAATTGTAATTCACGATAAAGCTGTCATTTTCTGAGAATAATGTTAAAGCCTATTTGTTGTAATATTTTGAAAATAAAGTCAATATTAGAAGAAAAAAAGAACAATTGTATACAAAATATTAGTCCTAATATTCAGAGAGTAATTGTTTTATAAGATTTAAATCATATGACAGGAGCCGTTTAATTTTAAATAAAGGCATTACTTAATCGTAGTATTATCAGAAAAAGGCCTATTATTATGAGAAAAAAACATATATTTTGCAAGAAGAGATTAATGATGTAAAAATAAAACCATCATTGTATTGACTTGTCCAGGGTGTACCCCGCCTACCGCCCGAATGCAGCTGAGGCTCCAGCACCCCCCGCGACCCCAAAAGGGACAAGCGGTAGAAAATGGATGGATGGATGTATTGAAAAAATAATTAGGGCTGTCAAACAATTAAACTAGTTAATCAAGATTAATTTGTTCATAGTTAACTCAAAATTAAAGTTACATTTTGTGTCATTAATAAGTATACCCTACACAGATAATGTTCAAGTTTTCATTACCATGACTGGAAAATTAGTAGTATGCTTTTTTAAACAGCTCAAGACAAAAAGGACAAACACACATTTAATGGGAATAAAAACAATTACATGGTGTCTTGCCAGATTTTGTAATTTATAGGAATGCAGAATTTGTATTCCTGCTGTAGGAGCACTTGCATTCAGAGGAGAGGAGCTACGCTGCCATGTTTAGATACCAGTTTCCCACATTAATAAAACAAAATGTAGATTATTACCATCATGGTTTGATTGTCAAATATGTTTGGTATTGTAGTCTGTGATATTTTGTACCTGAATAAATTGATAACATTACATGTTGTACAAGTTAATGGTATTCATATCTCTGCATGGTAATGATTTAACCTTCTCTACTTATTAATACAATTTAATATTCAGCTTGCTAAACATTCTGTAATTGCGGACTATCAACCAGAACAGGTTATAAATTATTATACATCTTATTTTAATTTGCTATAAACATTTATTTAGGTAAACATATCACAGATTACATTACAAAACACCTTTGCCAAGCATGATCGTAATGTAAGACCATTTTTCACTATGTCTTTGTGGTTACACCAGAGCGCTATTATTGTGAAGCCGGAATTATGGTATGAGAAGGTGTCTAGACATGTTTTGATGAAAGATACCCTAGGCTTACTCTCTACTGTCTTTTTTTCCTGCTGATTTTTTATTCTATTTTACTAAAGCAGTTAGAGCCGGAGAAGAAAAACGTCTGAATTATGCAGTTATAGGGGCATATTATTTCAAGAAATAATACACTATATAATAAGACTAGCTATAATCATAATAATACGGTGAAAATATTACAAGAATCATGTCTTAATATCACAAGTCATAGTCGTACTAATGAGAAGAGAGTGATCTGTAAATCTGTGAGTGTACTGTACAGAGAGAAGAACAAAAAGTACACTTGTAATACACACTTGAACACTTAAAAACATGTCCTAATTACGAGTGTGAAGTTGTGAATTCAAAATTGAAGTATAGATCATTGTTGCAAGAATAAAATTGTGATGTGACAAAAAAAAGTATAACTGTGGAGGGGGGCGTGGCCTGCGGACCTGCAGCGAAGCGGGGTGTGCCAGGACCGGCTTCGAGATCAGCGATCGGTGCGTAGATGGCCCACCTGGGCCTGCTTATCTAATCACCTGTCGCTCTGTTAAAAGGCAGCAGCCGGGAAGGAGAGAGCGGTTGGAGTTGGAGCACGAGCGAGAGCGAGACAAACAAACACAAAGACGATTGCTGAAAAGCACTTTAGAGACAATTTATTGGAAAATAAACAGTATTGTAAACCTGGACGAGACTGTCATGTCAGTGCTTGGTGGTCCGAAGAACCCGGAGGAGAGAAACCTCTACAATAACGTTTTAAGATTATGAAAAAAAAAAAAAATTGGGCGTGTATAAAGGTATAACATTGGTTGGTAAACTATTTTAACACACAAAATGTCTTACTATAGTGTCTTGAGAAAAATGTGTTATATTTTCAAGAATAAGATTAAAACGGGAAGTTGTAGTTCTGAATCTTATAATATTTGTTCTATTATACCCTATTTTCTGGACCATAGGGCGCACTGGATTATAAGGCGCACTGCCGATGAGCGTGTTATTCAGGTCTATTTTCATACCTTAAGGCGCATTAAAGGGGTCATATAAATGGGTTGATAAATGATAAATGGGTTGCACTTGTATAGCGCTTTTCTACCTTCAAGGTACTCAAAGCGCTTTGACACTACTTCCACATTTACCCATTCACACACACATTCACACACTGATGGAGGGAGCTGCCATGCAAGGCGCTAACCAGCACCCATCAGGAGCAAGGGTGAAGTGTCTTGCTCAGGACACAACGGACATGACGAGGTTGGTACTAGGTGGGGATTGAACCAGGGACCCTCGGGTCGCGCACGGCCATTCTTCCACTGCGCCACGCCGTGATTTTTTTTCTAAATGTAAAACACTTCCTTGTGGTCTACATAACATGTGATGGTAGTTCTTTGGTCAAAATGTTGCATAGATGATGTTTTACAGATCATCTTCAAGTCACTTTCTGACAGTCACTTCAGGATTCGCTGTTTTGTGGGCGGTCTTATTTATGTGGCTCACCTTCGACAGCGTCTTCTTCCCCTCATCTTTGTTGTAGCGGTGTAGCGTGCAAGGACGGGAAGGGAAGAAGTGTCAAAAGATGGCGCTAACTGTTTTAATGACATTCAGACTTTTCTTAAATCAATAACGGAGCAGCATCTCCTCATCCGTGGCTCACTAGTGCAATAACAACGCCGGAAATGTGTCCCGTGAAAAACCGTCTGACCGGAATTCTCTAATAACTAAAGTTCCTTGGGTGAATAATGTAAACTCACTACACCGGTAGTTTTTAGTGCTTCCATAGCGAGATATAAGTAAGAACTTTACACTACTTTATATTAGAAATGGCAACAGCAGAGGGTAAATGTCCCATAACAAGAAAATTGTGAAAAAGACTACGGTATTGGCACAGACTACAGTGGAGGACTTGCACAAATTTCCAGGACTTATGCAGATCTCAAATACACATCAGCAGGTACCAGAAGGTAAGAAAAGTTCGTTTTGCATAATATTGCGAAACAAAACGCCAGATAATATATCTGTTAATGGGTGCCTGTAGAGGTTGCCCTCTAGTGGGTTCTGCAGACCACCACACACTGCCACGAGAGCCTGGATTTCAAGGTACAACACTGTTTTGTTTTCATAAATAGTGGTAGGCTTTTGCTTTCCGGCCAATTGTCTTTCCCTCAGTCTGTGCCTCTCTCCCTCTGGCTCCCACTCCAACTGCTGTGTCTCGTCCCGGCTGCTGCTAATAAAGGCGACAGGTGATTAGATAACACGGCCCACCTGGGCCATCTACTCACCTGTCGCTGTCTTCGAGGCCGGTCCTTGCACACCCCGTTCCGCGGAAGACCCGCAGGCAACGCCCCCCTCCACAGTGCCATTTTGCGGTACTGATACAGACACCATAGTAATACTTGTATCTCTGACTACGGTAGCCGCAATGGGCCGACAATCCATCAAATGGTGCGGCTTCAAAGTCATACTAAAACATTTTGATGGATTTTTGAGTGCCGTGTGTAATGTTCTTTATTTTTAATGGAACATTTAAAGTGTCGGTGTTGTTTACTGCCGTCATATTGCAGTCTACACGTATCTCTTATGTGTGACTGCCATCTACTGGTCACACTTATCATCAAATAAAATTGCTTCCCGGTCGGTAAGCACAACCAGAATTATTCCGTACATGAGGCGCACCGGGTTATAAAGTGCAATGTCGATTTTTGAGAAAATGAAAGGATTTTAAGTGCGCCTTATAGTCCGCAAAACACGGTACATTGTTTTATATCTTGTCCAAACATACATGGATGGACAAGGCTGTTAATCGACAATTACTTCCACATAATCCTTAATGATCAGTTGATTGATGACTCGATTATTTTGTAATATAAACACAAAAACTGAGCTTCTGTACAACAACAGCCCTTCCAGATACTGTAATACAACATACTTGTTTAATATCATTTATTCATAAGCTCCCACTACGCCAAGGTGTGTTCAGCATGCAGCTGTATCTAATAATGTATGTACAGTACAAAATGTACTCATACCTTATACTGTAATGTATGTACAGTACATAATGTACCCATAGCCTTCACACTCTCACAGGTGAGGTTGTAACGGCCGCCGGTTGAGACCTCGCCAGGTTTGCAGGACTCATTGGCATGCACGGCTTTGTTTACGGTGGGAACCATCCCTCAGGCAGGAGATACTTAGCTAAAGGCGAGAGTGTGAGAGATCACCGCGATGCAAAGGACTCTACACGCACCTTCGCCAAAGAGCCTTGGCCGGACCGAGACTGCTTTTTAATCAGGCACAGGTCCTTCCTGTTCGCTGGAACCCGCACTGCTCAACAAGTCAAATATTCATGTATTCATTCGGCAGCATTAGGAGTGATTATTTACTGTGGCGCAACTTCGCAAGCGAGGTATTTTACTGGTGTGCTTTTATTTTGAAGGCCCAATTACGCAGGCTACAAAATGTGTTACGTCAGTGTTTTCCGAGTGTTGCCAAGTGAACAAGAAACTGTGCCGTTCCGATGTGTCATGAAAGTTATAAAATACGGGAAAAACAGCAGCTTTTTATCCGAACTTTGACCTAGACCATAAGTAAAACCTAACCTGACCTAACTTAACCCAACCCATTATTTGTAAAAATAAAATAAAAGTAATTTAAATTTCAGTTTAATTATAGTGACAGTGATTTAGATTGCGGAATTTACTTCACTTCACTATTTATTTGATTGGCAACACTAAATTGGCCCTAGTGTGTGGATGGGAGTGTGAATGTTGTCTGTCTATCTGTGTTGGCCCTTGTCCAGGGTGTACCCCGCCTTCCGCCCGATTGTAGCTGAGATAGGCTCCAGCGCCCCCCGCGACCCCAAAGGGAATAAGCGGTAGAAAATGGATGGATGGATTTTTATTTAACTTGTTTTCTTTTATTAAACGTCACACAAGTGTAAAAAGAAGTTAACCACACAAAGCTGTACATAAATATGACTGATTTAAAGGGGGCGGCGCACTTTTGGGGGGAATTTTCACATCATTCCCAATCCAATTGCAAGATAAGAACGCACATACATATCTTGTTTCTGTGCATTCTAAATAGTGGGGGAAAAAAAATAAAAAAATAATAATATATATATATATATATATATATATATATATATATATATATATATATATATATATATATATATATATATATGTATATATATATATATATATATATATATATAGCGTTATTATTGTGAATATATAATAATATTAATAATAATAATAATACAAATAATAATAATAAAGAAAGAAAACAATAAAAAAAAAAAATATTCTTTTTTTAAATAATATTTTTTTAATTATTATTATTATTATTTTATTATTTTTCTTATTTATTTATTTTTTTTATTTTTTTTAAGTGGAACTGCACTTTTTTTGGAACGTTGCCTATCATTCACAATCCCAATATAAGACAAGTACACATGCTTTTCTTTCTTCAATACATTCTAACACGTAAATAAACACTAGCAAAAGTCAGCTAACAATGGAGGTAATGTAAGTCGCTCTATTCCGCCTACAAAGTACTGTAGAAAACGTGCAAAAACTTCCAGTAATAGTTCATATACACACTTTAAGTATATATGTAATGTAGTAACATGCACATTTATAATAACATGTAATATTTACGTATTTTGCTCATTTTAAGCACATATTAAATTCACAGATGGATCACAACGTTCGCTTTCCCCTTCAACAACAACAAAAAACACTTTTAATCACGTGAGAGACTTGGTTAGCCAAAGACTATATTGGGACCAATG
>NC_084576.2:16912500-16977500 GCF_033978685.3 Nerophis lumbriciformis
CAATGACTCTGCTTGATGACTTGGTGGTTCTTTGCACTCAGTAAAATACACACCGAGCTCACCTCGTCCTTTCGCTTGTTTCCATGGCAACCAGACGGCCCGACAAGAAGGGGCGGGGCTACAACGGCACTGAACTTTCCCACCGCACTAATGAAAATACTGCAGGTCTTCTCTCACATACTCGACTATTTCTTCTTTGTCAGCTCCTCTCTCGCAACTTTGCTGTCTTCTGTTCCTCCTCCTCCTTCTTCTTTTTCTCCTCCTCCTCCTTCTCTCCTCCTTCTTCTGTTCCTCCTCCTCCTCCTCCTACTCTCCTCCTTCTTCCTTTTCTCCTCCTTCTCCTTCTTCTTTTCATCCGCCTTGTTATTATTCTCCTAGTTCTTCTTTTTTTTCTTCTTTTCCTTCTTTTCTTCCTCCTTCTTCTTCTCCTTCTTCTTCTCCCCCTCTTCCTCATCCTTCTTATTTTCCTTCTTCTCACCTCCTTCTTCTTCTCCTCCTCCTTCTTATTATTCCTCTTCTTCTTCTTCTGGTTCTTCTCCTCCTTCTCCTTTTTCTTTTCCTCCCCTTCTTCTTTTCCTTTTCCTTCTTCATCTTCTTATCCGTCTCCTTCTTATTCTCCTCGTCCTCCTCCTCCTTCTTCTCCTTCTTCTTTTCCTTCTTCTTCTCCTCTTCCTCCTTCTCCTTTCATCATATTCTCCTCCTTTTTCTTTTCCTTCTTTTTCTTCTTCTTCTCCTCCTCCTCTGTCTTCTCTTTCTTCTCCTTCTTCTCATTCTTCTTCTCCTGCTCATCCTCCTTCTCCTTCTTCTTCTTCTTCTCATCCTCCTTCTTCTCCTTTCATCTTCTTCTCTTTCTTCTTCTTCTATTCCTCCTTTTCTTTGTCCTTCTCCTCCTCCTCCCCTCCTTCTTCTCTTTCTGCTTCTTCTTTTTCTTCTTCTTCTTGTTTTTCTTATTCTCCTTCTTCTTCACCTTCTCCTTCTTCATCTTCTTCATCTTCTTCTTCTCCTTCTTCTCTTCCTTCTTCTCCTTTCATCTTTTTTCTCCTCCTCCTTCTTATTTCCCTTTCTCTCCTCCTACCCAACCTTCTTTGTCTCCTTCTTCTTCTTCTCCTCCTTCTCCTTCTCCTTCTCCTTCTCCTTCTCCTCCTCCTTCTCTGTCTCCTTCTTCCTCTCCTCCTCGCCCTTTCTTCATCTTCTTCTTCTTCTTCTTCTTCTTCTTCTTCTTCTTCTTCTTCTTCTTCTTCTCCTTCTTATTTTCCTCCTCCTCCTCCTCCTCTCCTTCTTCTTCTTCTTCTTCTTCTTCTTCTTCCTCTTCTTCTTCTTCTTCTTCTTCTTCTTCTTCTTCTTCTTCTTCTTCTTCTTCTCTGTCTCCTTCTTCCTCTCCTCCTCGCCCCCTTCTTATTCTTCTTCTTCGTCTTCTTCTCATTTTCCTCCTCCTCCCCTCCTTCTACTCCTTCTTCTTCTTCAACATCATCTTCTTCTTTTTCTTCTTCTTCTTCATCATCTTCTTTTTCTCCTTCTTATTTTCCTCCTTCTCCTCCTCCTGTCCTTCTTTTCCTTCTTTTTCTCCTCCTTCTTCTTCTTCTTCTCCTTCTCCTCCTCCTGTCCTTCTTTTCCTTCTTTTTCTCCTCCTTCTTCTTCTTCTTCTCCTTCTCCTCCTCCTTCTCTGTCTCCTTCTTCCTCTCCTCCTCGCCCCCTTCTTCATCTTCTTCTTCTTCTTCTCCTCCTTCTCCTCCTTCTCCTTCTTATTTTTCTTCTTCTTCTTCTTCTTCTTCTTCTTCTCCTCCTTCTCCTTCTTATTTTTCTTCTTCTTCTTCTTCTTCTTCTTCTCCTCCTTCTTATTTTTCTTCTTCTTCTTCTTCTTCTTCTCCTCCTTCTCCTCCTTCTCCTTCTTCTTTTTCTTCTTCTTCTTCTTCTTCTTCTTCTTCTCCTCCTTCTCCTTCTTATTCTCCTCCTCCTCCCCTCCTTCTTCTCCTTCTGCTTTTTCTTCTTCTTCTCCTTCTTCTTCTCCTCCTCCTCCTCCTCCTCCTCCTTCTTCTTCTCCTTCTTCTCCTCCTCCTCCTTCTTCTTATTTTCCTTCTTTTCTTCCTACCCCACCTTCTTTGTCTCCTTCCTCTTCTTCTCCATCTTCCTCTTCTCCTCACCCCCTTCTTCTTCTCCTTCTTCTTCTTCTTCTTCTCCTCCTTCTCCATTTAAGTCTCCTCCTCCTCAACCATCTTCTTCCTCTCCTTCTCTTTCTTATTTTTCTCCTTCTTGTCCTCTCTCTCACCTTTAACTTTTTCTTATTTTCCCATTTGTCCTTCTCCTGCCACCTTCATTTTCCTTCTTTTCTTAGTTGTCCCTTTTCCTTATTTTGTTTCTTTTTCGTCTCATCCTTTTTTTCTTTAACTTCTTAGTGTCCTTCTTCTGCCCCTTCCTTCTCCTCCTCCTTTTCTTTCTCCTCCTCCTCCTTCTTCCACATCAATGTATATTATTGTCATCTTCTGGTAATTAGCCAGCGATATAACTGCGGGGCACCGCCGTAGTTGCCAATGATTTTCCAGAGCGCGGTGATTTCTAATTACACGTCTGACACACTTTGGCCGACAGGATCCCAGGGAGCAGTTGCTGTGTAATTATCTGCTCTTGGCCTCCATCTAAAAACAATTCTATACCGGTTGCTTACTTACAATAAGTGTGCCGTCGTCCGGAATACAAACACGGCAGAGATGACATTAACATGCACAAACCACTTCTACAAGGTTTATAGCAAACAGAGCTATCAGGCTGAGTAGTAACTACAGTATCATCCAGTGCTGGAGTCTATGATATTTGTATTAGTGCTGGAATGTCTGCAACAGGCTTGTGTTTGGACGCCCTGCACTACATCACTTTTTACACAGACAACAATATTATCATCTCCCTATCAATAACACAAGCCGCCTTTTGAAATAAATATTATGGGATTCCAATAGTGGCTGTTAGCGCTTATAGATGTATAAGCCTCCCATATAACTCCAACTCTGCCTTGTTGATAATTAAAGATCGCCAGCGGGCGGCCCGGGGAATCGATACGTTGCATGTAAATACCGCCTCCGTACCGTGTCCACGCTCACGCCGGCCGCCATCAATCTGAAACAACAGCGGGCCATTAACGTCACTTTATAGCACGGGGGCCCCCGCTCCTCAAGGACGCGGTGTCCCGTTGAGGAAATGTTGATCCCGCCGTTTGTGGCCGGCGTGAATCACAGGCGCTGAAATCGATACGGCAACGGTAAACGTACGAAGACCTCCGGCTGCACGTCCCGAACAATATGTCATAAATTCATAACGGAAAGGATGTCGAAAAGTTGTACTCGACGTTTATCATTCTCCTACAAAAGAGGGGAAAAAAAAAAAGTAAATTTCACGGCTGTTTTGTCTTCACTTTCTCGACTTTATTGACGACTCGGCGTCGTTAAGTGACTCCAAGCATGAACGTCTGCTCGTTATATTGCGATACATGTTTACGATTCGTATTAATTCATCCCCATTTCAGGGAGAGCTGATACACCGCCGGCGCCTTCATCAACTTTGCACGTCGTAAAACACTTTTTGTCATCGCCGGCATGACTTGATGTCGCTGGATGCAATAAAAAAACAAACTAAAAAAAAAAACAAACATTCATTTACTGTACAGGAAATATATCTGGGAGTCCCATTTTATATTTTTTTAACCAGTTTCGAATAAGTCTCGCGGGGGCCGTAACAATTTACTGCTGTCCAAAGTAGCATTTGAATGGAATGGAGACCGTTTAAAAGTACTTTTAGTCAGCCTTAATGAGAAAACACATTTTTTATGTGTCTGTAGCTTTAATGCTAACGCTGCAAAAAAAAAAAAAGTGCTGTCCAAATTTAAGACAAAAAAAATACTAAAAACTAGTGAAATTAACTAGATAATTGTATTTGATAAGACATTTTAAATTAAGATTTATTCAGTATATCTAGACATTAAAGTTAAAGTCCCAACGGTAGTCACACACACACTCGGTGTGGTGAAATGTGTCCTCTGCATTTGACCCATCCCCTTATTCCACCCCCTGGGAGGTGAGGTGAGCAGTGAGCAGCAATGTGCGCCACGCTCGGGAATCATTTTTGGTGATTTAACCCCCAATTATTTGAAAACTGATACAGTTTGCATTTAAAAAAAGGACGAGTAAATATCCCAGTAAACAAACTAAAGACTTTATAAACAAGTTGGGACAATGTTCACGACACACTGCCTGCTGCATTCTCCTTCGCCGTATACTTTTAGTGTGGGGACAAGTGCGTCCGTCTCCAATATTGTCCACACCTGTCTCCATCTAAACACAGCAGTGCACTCTTAAATGTACGCCACGAAGCGAGGGAAAATGACGTTAAACCAAGCGCTTGGCTCTCTTTATTCCGAGGGGAAATCTCCGCAGCAAAGTCCGTGTAGCTTGTCCGCCATGATTATCAAGCCAACCGGCGCTAGTGTGCATGCGCCTGACTTCCTGTTGCCTAAAATTCATTATTAAATGACGGTTTTTCATTAATTAAAAAATTAGACGGGTATAACTAACAGTCTGCAATTTTATCGCAAATTATGATTATACCGTTTACTGTTACATCTCTCATCCATTAACAAGCAAACAGTCAAGGGCGGTCACGGCATGTACTTGCCGCTAATGTTGGTCAATTTTTTGGGCATTACGGCGAAAGACGAGGGCGGTCCCGGGAGATGCCGCAGTTGCCGTGGTTAAATTTGAGCCCTGTGGTGGTACTTGTAGAGCCAAGTGTTTTCTGAGGTGGTACGTGGTGAAAAAGTTTGAGA
This sequence comes from Nerophis lumbriciformis, assembly GCF_033978685.3. Taxonomy (NCBI): domain Eukaryota; kingdom Metazoa; phylum Chordata; class Actinopteri; order Syngnathiformes; family Syngnathidae; genus Nerophis; species Nerophis lumbriciformis. The sequence continues at coordinate 16,917,311 of NC_084576.2, forward strand.
ATCACTGTGTTACAGGGGAACATTATCACCAGACCTATGTAAGCGTCAATATATACCTTGATGTTGCAGAAAAAAGACCATATATTTTTTTAACCGATTTCCGAACTCTAAATGGGTGAATTTTGGCGAATTAAACGCCTTTCTAATATTCGCTCTCGGAGCGATGACGTCACAACGTGGCGTCACATCGGGAAGCAATCCGCCATTTTCTCAAACACCGAGTCAAATCAGCTCTGTTATTTTCCGTTTTTTTCGACTGTTTTCCGTACCTTGGAGACATCATGCCTCGTCGGTGTGTTGTCGGAGGGTGTAACAACACGAACAGGGATGGATTCAAGTTGCACCAGTGGCCCAAAGATGCGAAAGTAGCAAGAAATTGGACGTTTGTTCCGCACACTTTACCGACGAAAGCTATGCTACGACAGAGATTGCAAGAATGTGTGGATATCCTGCGACACTCAAAGCAGATGCATTTCCAACGATAAAGTCAAAGAAATCTGCCGCCAGACCCCCATTGAATCTGCCGGAGTGTGTGAGCAATTCAAGGACAAAGGCCCTCGGTAGCACGGCAAGCAATGGCGGCAGTTTGTTCCCGCAGACGAGCGAGCTAAACCCCCTATCGACCCTAGCTTCCCTGGCCTGCTGACATCAACTCCAAAACTGGACAGATCAGCTTTCAGGAAAAGAGCGCGGATGAGGGTATGTCTACAGAATATATTAATTGATGAAAATTGGGCTGTCTGCACTCTCAAAGTGCATGTTGTTGCCAAATGTATTTAATATGCTGTAAACCTAGTTCATAGTTGTTAGTTTCCTTTAATGCCAAACAAACACATACCAATCGTTGGTTAGAAGGCGACCGCCAAATTCGTCCTTGCTTTCTCCCTAGCGCTGGCTGTCGTGTCGTTTTCGTCGTTTTCGCTTGCATACGGTTCAACCCAATATGGTTCAATAGCTTCAGTTTCTTCTTCAATTTCGTTTTCGCTACCTGCCTCCACACTACAACCATCCGTTTCAATACATGCGTAATCTGTTGAATCGCTTAAGCCGCTGAAATCCGAGTCTGAATCCGAGCTAATGTCGCTATAGCTTGCTGTTCTATGCGCCATGTTTGTTTGTGTTGGCTTCACTATGTGACGTCACAGGAAAATGGACGGGTGTTTATAACGATGGTTAAAATCAGGCACTTTGAAGCTTTTTTGAGGGATATTGCGTGATAGGTAAAATTTTGAAAAAAGCTTTGAAAAATAAAATAAGCCACTGGGAAATGATTTTTAATGGTTTTAACAATGACCGACTGAAATTGTGATAATGTTCCCCTTTAAGGCATAAAAACATTCACAGCTGTCATCTGGAAACCTAAAAAAGCTTGTTTGTGCAAGCAACTGGTTAAAAGTAAATTCATATTTATGAAAGTGGGCTATGCTCAACTGAGGGTATGTTTTTGTTTTTTTTTCCCCCCCTCCTAATTAAGGTAAGCAATCACGCATATGTTTATCCCGAACAAAAGTGCCACAAACATATTACAAAAAGAACATTTCATCCCGTACAAGCCCCCACGTAATATTGCTTCTCAAATGTTTTTTTTTACACTGCTCCAACATTTAAATTGATCAACAACAGAAACTCGGGAGGACAATTTTATAAAACACTTTAATCTAAAATAACAAAAATGAGTGCTGATTCTTAGTTTTTTTCTGTATCAAAATGAGGAAGTTAGGATTAATGGCTATAATGAGCATCTTTTTCAAAGTCACCCAGCAGACACTGGGTGAGGATTTACAATTAATAAAAATTGTTCATTTCCAGGTAACAAAAGCACAGCATTAAATGCAAAAAAAAAAAGGCCCTCTAATCTAAAATGGCTAACAATAAGGTTCATAAACTAATTCCTCGCCGAGAAGTGACGGGTGTTTTGGAGCTGGCCTCCTTTGTGAAGGTTGGGCTTCTTCTGCTGTCAGTCGATCAGTCCCAGCTCAATGAGACACACCTGGGAAGCCTCTCCACACCTGCACCTCATCAATAAACTGCAACACAGAATAGAACGCAAACAATGCCCTCAGGTGTAACAATGTGTTTAGTGCACGATCCATCGGTGCACATCAATAAATGACCTGCATTCAAGCAATACACCCAAGAAGTGATTAGACTATGACATTGCATCTGTGACTTTTTTGAAGGTACTGCGATTAATATCGGTAAATCAAAATACGAGTGATAAATCTGATTTAAAAACAATCTCTAGCTCTAATCTACAGCTCTAGTTATTATTAAATGTATGAGACGAAATTCTAATGCAGTACCTGGTAATCGATACCGGTACTTGTTTTTGTAAATAACTGTTATTTGTTTGTTGATAAAATTACATTTTTTAATGTAACATTTAAAAATGAGCTGATTATGACGACTACTGCCCCGTTGTTACGGTATATATTTATGAATTATACCATTTGAGTCCTATTTGCAATGCCGTTACACTTCCAAGACATTAGATGGCAGTAGGCTATCTATGCTATGTTGTCTAACGAGGAAGACGCTTTTCTCATGAAGATGAATGTGTTATGTTGCGCCCTACAAAGTGTTTACACTGAGTGTATTGTCCTTATTGCACACCAGCTGTTTGATTGTAACATTCATCTTAGTTGTAGTTTCCATTACCGAATTTGGAGGTTTTGAAATCGTCATGTAAAATTGACAACGCTATTAGTAGCCGGTCTATGGCAAATCTGATGTGAATTAGCATCAAGCTAGCACATTTTGGAAGAGTGGAGCCTTACTTTACATTTGAGTGTTTTCTACCAAGCATACTTGCTTTGTTGGTGTTGAAAATTGCAACATTACTTCGAGGAAGTGCTGCTTGAGTGATTGTTTACGTGGGCCGGTGTTCTGTCTGCAATCGGACGTATAGGCACCGACTGTTGGTGCCTACACTAAGGTGGTTGTTGTCGCCGACACTACTCGCAAACCTTGTTTTTTTTTCAGTGAACCACTACAAACCTTGAACAAAGATCTAAGCAGTCATCTTTAGACATCTCCTCTGCACATTTTTTTCATTGTCATTGTAGCTTGGTTCCTATCTACCATCCCCAGCATGCCCACAACACTCGTAACTTAGATCTGATATCAGGTAAACATGGTTTACTGGCTTGTACCGCTCGAAGTGTTGTATGCAGGGGACCAAAGATTTGGAACCGGCTTAATGAGAGCCTCAAGATGCTGTATCCATTCTCCAACTTTAAAAAGAAACTAAAACTTACCTATTAACCACCTATATTTAATGCCTCATGTGGGGTAGACTACTGTTGGGTTTTGCATGGTTTTGCAGGTTAGTACTATTATCTTGTGTTAATCATATAGTGTTGTTTTTTGTTGTTGTTGTGGTTGCTACCATGTTTCATCATTCCATGTATATACTATCCTCTGGACCCCCTGTCAAAAGCTTCTTCTAGCTTATTTGGGGGACCCTTTCACGTACCAACATCTTTAAATGATGACATTCACTACTATTGTAATTGTTATATGGTATTGTGAATAAACTTGAAACTTGAAACATTGTGGTGTGTTATACTGTAGGTGTTCTGGGGACCGTCCAAACACCCAATGGTGTTGGCTGGTGTCGTCGCCACACAAAATAGTCATGCCGCCTCTTCCGTCACGTTCCGTTTGCTTTAGTGACCCATTGCTGCCTCCTGCGTGAGATTTAATCGCAAAAAGTGCTGCAGTTAAGTCACGTAGTCACAGAGGCGGGACAACACCTACATAAGGTGCGGTGTGAATCATACAACAACTCACCATTCAATTCAATCTCGATTCTAGGAGTGCCACTTTGATTAAAAATAAATTCCTGATTCAACATGATTCTCCTTTCAAACTGATACTCACAATGTATTATTTGGTGGTTTACAAATTACAATAAAACTTTTTCAAAACAGGTTACTAATATATATATATATATATATATATATATATATATATATGTATATATATATATATATATATATATATATATATATATATATATGTATATATATATATATATATATGTATATATATATATATATATATATATATATATATATATATATATATATATATATATATATATATATATATATATATATATGTGTTGAAGTTAAAGTTATGTTAAAGTACCGATGATTGTCACACACACACTAGGTGTGGCGAAAATATTCTCTGCATTTGACCCATCACTCTTGATCACCCCCTGGGAGGTGAGGGGAGCAGTGGGCAGCAGTGGTGGCCGCGCCCGGGAATCATTTTTGTATGTATGTATATATATATATATATATATATATATATATATATATATACATATACATACATACATTCATACATGTATATATGTATATATATGTAATATATGTATGTGTATATACAGTATGTATGTATGTATATATGTATATATGTTTGTGTGTGTGTGTATATATATATATATATATATATATATATATATATATATATATATATATATATACATACAGTATATATATATATATATATATATATATATATATATATATATATATATATATATATATATATATATATATATATATATATATATATATATATATATATGTGTGTGTGTGTATAAAGCCTATACATATATAAGTACAATTTTAAAACAATAAGATCCAGCACCCCCTGCGACCCAGAAAAGGGAGAAGCGGTAGAAAATGGATGGATGGAATAATATAATGGATATATAATTATAATTTGTTATTAAGAGTATTTACAAAATTTCACTCATACCCGGTTTACTTCCGTGACAACTTATTTCTGCTTTTTTAATTAATCAGAAATATCAAGCAGCTAAAATGTGCAAACATGGATAAGTGTGGAGAGAGATTATTTTTTTTGCATTTTTCCCATCATCCCTTATGATGGATTTATATGGGTGTCATTTAGATTTTTTTTATGTTGACTGGATGTTTATTTATTTTTTTATAATATCCACAAAGTTCAATGAGCAGGTTTTGTTATGTGTGACCGTGTTTGTTGACTTTTTGTACTGGTTGATTTTTTTTTTTTTCTGCACCGTGACTAGGGAAGGTTGTTTGGATTGGGTCATATAAGTGAATGTTCTATATCAGAGTTTTTCAACCACTGTGCCGCGAGTGCCCTGAGTTATTGTCTGGTGTGCCATGGGAAATTATGCAACTTCACCTAATTGGTCCAAAAAATATCTTTTGCAAATCAATAATTATAATCTGAAAATAATGTGCCATTGCTTAGTGTCTGTGCTGTGTAAACCACGTAATACTCCATGTCAGTAGGTGGCAGCAGGTAGTTAATTGCTTTGTAAAAGTCGTAAAGTGTCGGGTGAGACGAGGATGGCTTGTTGTGATCCCAATATGCAGACCACATCGGGAGGCAGTGTGCAGGTAAAAAGGTATGTAATGCTTAAACCAAAAATTAACGAAAGGGAAAGGCAATGGCTATGCAAAACGAAAGTAAAACTGAACTGGCTACAAAGTAAACAGAAACAGAACGCTGGACGGCAGCAAAAACTTACTGCGTCCACAAATTACGTCCGTTCTTAACATGACAATCAACAATGTCCACACAAAGAAGGATAGCAACAATGTAAATAGCCTTGCTTGCTAACACAAACCAGGTGTGCGTAATAGCGCTCAACGGAAGACATGAAACTGCTACAGGAAAACACCAACAAAACAGGAAGAGCCACCAAAATAACAGCGCAAGACAAGAACTAAAGCACTACACACAGGAAAACACTAGCAAACTCAAAATAAGGCACGACGACCTGGTGGAGTTTCATTTTTTTAACGTTTTCTGCTGGTGGTGTGCCTCCAGATTTTTTAAATGAGAAAAATGTGCCTTGCCTCAAAAAAGGTTGACAAACACTACTCTACATGGCTAAAAAGAACAATTAATGGCAGAGTTATTTTGTCACCGTATTACTTTTGTTGGCCACCTGATGGGGACTAAATGGCAGCAATCAGACCACTGGATATTTAAATTTGTTAAATTAGTTTGGACACCCCTGGTTTAAATAATAAATGATTACCTATTATTTTATTAAATTCAGGCTATTTGATAAAAAAAGTAGTTACATGCTAAAAACAATGTTAATTAACTTATTCTTTGTTTGTTAAAAAGGATACAGTGTAATGCAGAGGTGTACTTATAACAATTTTAGAGACACATGATACTGAGGAGAGTGGGGGGGGGTGCGCAAAGTAATTGAAAAGCACTGCTTTAACATGATCTGCTATTATTTTAAAGGTATTATTTTTTAGACAATCAATCAAACAAGCGAGTTCTGATCAGGATGCAGCACGGCAGTAAGTAATGAGCGGCGGAACTATTGTCTTCATCACGCATCCCGTCCGTCCATCCGGCAGCTCTCTTATCTCCCACCGCGTCCTCTGTCCCGTCTCCCTCTGGGCGTCGTTTTTCTCCTTGACTGTGTCATTATTTACCTCTTTTGTTTTGACGCCGATTCATCTTTTTTCTCGACTTTCAAAACAAAAGTCGTCGTTCAAGGAATTAGACGTGCCGAGGCTTCTTGCAAGGCAGAGGAGACCAATAGGCGGGGGGTATTTGATTGTTTTGAGAAGTTGTGACCGTCCTTCCACGTCCACTTTAAACAGCTGTGGCTGTAGGCGACCCCAATTGTTGTATTGGGCAGGATAACAGCGTTTCTACATGGATCTTTGTTAGGAATCTATTTGAAAAAGGCAGACAAAGTCCAAATCTGTCGGAACCTGACTCAATTTTCCCATAATAAATAAAGTACCTTATTTTCCGGGCTTTGGAGGGTATCTGTATTTAAAACAATAAAACAATATGTTTACACATATTAGCCGAAAGAGTTTGTAAACATTTATGTACATACCTTAATTGTTTCCGAACTGTGCCTGTAACACGGCAGTAAAACGGCTGATCAAAAAAAACAGAAGTCATTGTCATGGACCCACTAGCTGCGGAAGCTAGATCTCCAGTCAGCTAAACAGACTCGATAACTCCACAGTGACGTTTTGGTGAATTTATGAAACTAAAACAATACAATAAGAATGCCATGGGAGGGTAATAATACTAACACAGTTAGCATATTAGCTAATGCTAATGACGCTAGGTTGATTACATTACAATAGCACATACAAACATGCATGAAAACACTCCTACAGACATCACACCCATGTATTTTGTAAGTATGAGTTGTTTTAGTTATATTGTAAAACCTACAAACGTTGCTTGGAGCGACGAACGAAGAATCCATACGAGTAGAAACTATATGATTGCTTTTACTTCCGGTACAAGGAAAGAAATAGGAAGTACATTTTCAACTCGTCCAAATTTTTTTTGCCATAGCACAAACCATATCACACCGTTTCAGTGTCTCCATGAAAACTCTTGGTTCAATACAAAACATTATGGCCGTGAGCAAAGACAAATCCATAAATTAGCCGCACCGTTTTGTAAGCCGCAGTGTTCAAAACGTCGGAAAAAAGTAGCTGCTTATAGTTCGGAAAATAGGGTAATATTTAATCATCTTTACCAGACACAAACATGAACACAAAACACATGCAGGAAAGAATGTGAAATACAAACCCATTTTCCATATGAGTTGGGAAATTGTGTTAGATGTAAATATAAACGGAATACAATGATTTGCAAATCCTTTTCAACCCATATTCAGTTGAATATGCTACAAAGACAACATATTTGATGTTCAAACTCATAAACTTTATTTTTTTTTTGCAAACAATAATTAACTTAGAATTTCATGGCTGCAACACGTGCCAAAGTAGTTGGGAAAGGGCATGTTCACCACTGTGTTACATGGCCTTTCCTTTTAACAACACTCAGTAAACTTTTGGGAACTGAGGAGACACATTTTTTTAGCTTCTCAGGTGGAATTCTTTCCCATTCTTGCTTGATGTACAGCTTAAGTTGTTCAACAGTCCGGGGGTCTCCGTTGTGCTATTTTGGCTTCATAATGCGCCACACATTTTCAATGGGAGACAGGTCTGGACTGCAGGCAGGCCAGTCTAGTACCCGCAGTCTTTTACTATGAAGCCACGTTGATGTAACACGTGGCTTGGCATTGTCTTGCTGAAATAAGCAGGGGCGTCCATGGTAACGTTGCTTCGATGGCAACATATGTTGTTCCAAAACCTGTATGTATCTTTCAGCATTAATGGCGCCTTCACAGATGTGTAAGTTACCCATGTCTTGGGCACTAATACACCCCCATACCATCACAGATGCTGACTTTTCAACTTTGCGCCTATAACAATTCGGATGGTTCTTTTCCTCTTTGGTCCGGAGGACACGACGTCCACAGTTTCCAAACAAAAATTTGAAATGTGGACTCGTCAGACCACAGAACACTTTTCCACTTTGTATCAGTCCATCTTAGATGAGCTCAGGCCCAGCGAAGCCGACTTCGTTTCTGGGTGTTGTTGATAAACGGTTTTCGCCTTGCATAGGAGAGTTTTAACTTGCACCTACAGATGTAGTGACCAAATGTAGTTACTGACAGTGGGTTTCGGAAGTGTTCCTGAGCCCATGTGGTGATATCCTTTACACACTAAAGTTACTTGTTGATGAAGTACAGCCTGAGGGATCGAAGGTCACGGGCTTAGCTGCTTACGTGCAGTGATTTCTCCAGATTCTCTGAACCTTTTGATGATATTACGGACCGTAGATGGTGAAATCCCTAAATTCCTTGCAATAGCTGGTTGAGAAAGGTTTTTCTTAAACTGTTCAACAATTTGCTCATGCATTTGTTGACAAAGTGGTGACCCTGGCCCCATCCTTGTTTGTGAATGACTGAGCATTTCATGGAATCTACTTGTATACCCAATCATGGCACCCACCTGTTCCCAATGTGCCTGTTCACCTGTGGGATGTTCCAAATAAGTGTTTGATGAGCATTCCTCAACTTTATCAGTATTTATTGCCACCTTTCCCAACTTCTTTGTCACGTGTTGCTTGCATCAAATTCTAAAGTTAATGATTATTTGCAAAAAAAAAATGTTTATCAGTTTGAACATCAAATATGTTGTCTTTGTAGCATTTTCAATTGAATATGGGTTGAAAATGATTTGCAAATCATTGCATTCCGTTTATATTTACATCTAACACAATTTCCCAACTCATATGGAAACAGGGTTTGTACATATACATGGTGAATGGAATGAATACAAATCGTGGTTCTCACCTTCTTTATCAAAGTGATGTCACTGACAACTGTCTTTGGCCCCATGGTGGATTAATATTCTGTTGTACTCAATAAACAAAAGATTGAGTTGATTACGGACTACTTTTGTTACACGCCATGCTTGTTGAATTGTACAAAACCCAATTATACAAAAGTATTACCTTCATATGATGCTAACTTGTATTATTCCTTTTCAAAACCTTCTTCTGACAAGCCAATGTTTCCAAGGAGAGAATTTCACCAGGGAAATGTTCTATGCAACTGCGCACCTTTGCTCTATAACTCATTTTTTATTCTACAGTATGATAGGAAGCAGCTGGAAGTTTTTTTTTTTGTGTTTTTTTGTTTTGTTTTTTGAGAGAGAGTGAAGCTGAATAAAAAAACTTATGCATACGGAAGTTGGACAAAGTTCTGTTCCAGGCTGAGAATTAGTACATGATAGAAAATGCCAACAGGAAATCCAACGCAATTCAGTTGAAATTGTCAGAATATTATAATGATAACATTAGGAAAATGAGAGATTTCTTTTAAGGCCACACACCAACATGTTAGGTTTAATAATAATAATAATAATAATAATAATAATAGTAATAATAATAATAATAATAATAATCAAAATGTCATTTTTCACCCAAAACAAACTGAATCATAATACAACAAATATTTCAGTACATAAATACGTATTTTATTCACTTTGGGTTTGTTATTTTCAGTTAATTTCTTCTGAAATGTAACTAGAAATTAAAACTAAATTAGAAAGGTTTAATAAAAAAACATTTATCTTAATTGAATAATTTTTAATTACAATTTTCTTTTAATGTTTTATTAAAAAAAATGTCTAAACAGAAACCAACAACCTGATTTTCCTGCCATTTCCTGCTGAGAAATTGAATCCGAATTGAAAACTAAATTAGAAACAAATAACACATAATTGTAAATTGATTACAGTACATATTTTTACTACACTTTTTTCATTGTATTTTATTAAAAAACAGTATTGAAATAGTAAAAAATCCAACTATTTTCTACTGAAATTAAATTAGAAACTAAAACAAAATTAGAAAAATATAATATATAATTGTATATATTTTAATTACAATTTTTCCATTGTATTTTATTAAAAACAATGTTTAAATAGAAAGACAAAAATATATATTTCCTGCTTTTTTTTGCTGATATTAAATTAGAAATTAAAACTAAATCAGAAATAAATATTATACCATTTTTTATATTTTAATTACAATATTATGTAATTACATTATTGTTTTATTTTGTATTACATTAAAAAACAATGTTTAAATAGAAAAAAGTGACGCACTATTTTGTTATTTTCTTCTGAAATTATAAATTAAAACCGAAATAGAAACATACATTTTATTTGCATTATTTTTATTATAAGTTTCCCTTTTATTTTTTTAAAAACAATGTTTGAATGGACAAACAAAAATGCTATTTTCCACAGAAAATGAATTAGAAAATTAAAACAAATTAGAAAAGTATGTTACATATTTTTTTTATATTTTAGTTACATTATTTTAGTTACAATTTTCCATTTGATTGTATTTAAAACAATGTTAAAACAATATATTTATTTATCTATATTTTTACAGCATTTTGTTACAAATGCCTTTGGTTGTTTGCTAATTGCATTTGTGCTTACTTTTAAATGCTTGGAAATTTTACTTGTCTCCATTCGTGTGTTTAATTAGGACCAAAAAAAGCAAGCATGTGCTGTACCAATTTTAAATTATTGTTTCTGGTGGGCTTCTTTCACAGAATAAGACTTTAGCCTGAAGATTTGCTATTACAACATTGGGTTGTACAGTATACCGGTACCGTGATAGTAATGAATAATGTTCGGTACTATACCGCCTCTGAAAAAAAAAAAAACAATTCTACCACATGTCCTTAATAATGTTGACAAAATAATAGAATGGAAAATGACACAATATGTTACTGCATATGTCAGCAGACTAATTAGGAGCCTTTGTTTGTTTACTTACTGCCAAAAAACAAGTTGTCTAGTATGTTCACAATTTTTTTTAAGGACAAACTTGCAATAAGTAACATATGTTTAATGTACCCTATGATTTTTTTGTTAAAATAAAGCCAATAATGCCATTTTTTGTGGTACCTTTTATTTACAAAAAAGAACCATGATAAACATTCTGAATTTATTTCATCCATCCATTCATTCATTCTGAAAATAATCTTACTCATCTCATCATATATTACATTGTTTATTTTTGTTGTGATTACCTATGGAGTATATTGTGAATAAATTGAGAACAGGAAGTGAACAAACGTTTTAGCAACTGTTATGTAAAAGAAAAAGCGGAGGATTAAATAAGCTCTGCTTCTTCCTACTCCTTTTCAAACATGTTGAAAAGAGAAACTGGAAATTGTGATGTGTCATGTTGTATGCTTGCATGTTCGAAATAAACTCAAACTCAACTCAACTCATTTAGAAAAGTGCCGGAAAGTACCGAAAAGTATCGAAAAAATCATCATCACTCTCTAAACTACAGTTAAAAAAGATTATGGTTCTGGTATTGGTTTATTTTGAACGTGCATGCAATTGCAATGTGGCATAACATGTCCGAAAAGGAGTAGGAAGAAACAGAAGTGCATAAAGTAAGCGCATATATCTTTTTATGATTAATTACCACTGCTTCCAGGTTGTCGGGGCCCAAAAGAGTCGACAGCCAAAACTGGCGGTGACCTTCTAGTGGAGGAACTTCCTCTTCTTTTTTCCTCATTCCAATAAGCGGCGGCGTTAAGATCTTATTCTTGTTTACAGCCGCGGCCTCGGGGAGGCGTTGCAAGAATAACGAGGGTTACTCCAGTACAGATTTAAAAGTTTCAAACTAAAAGTCTGGAGTCGTTCCATTAAAAGCAATTTCCCTTGTTTGGTGGCGGACGTTCCTGCCCCGCTCTTTCCCGCGTTCTAATTACGGCCCGAGCAAGTCGAGCCGTCCCCGCTCGGCCCCGCGTCACCAAAGGGGGCCCGCGTGGACGTGACGCCTTGTGACGCCGCCGTGCGTTCGCTTCCTTTTTGACGCCGAGCGCCGGTCTGATCCAATGGGCTGGCAGCCGCTCCAACAAGCGGGGTAATTATTTACAGCAGGCCTGGTCACACCTGCTAAAAATATCTCGCTTTCCCTCCCCGCTCCGGCTCCCTCAAGCCTTTCACAAGCAGACAGGAGGAAGAGTGGAGTAGGTAGGCTTTTGTTCTCCTGCTTAGAATGTGCATCACTTGTGTTGCTGTCCTGATAAGCTCTTAGAAAAGCAACATCAGTCATAAGTCTTGCAGTCGTCGGGCGGTCCGATATATGAAGGCAGCAACTTTGTCCAATAATTGGTTCCGTTACAATCCTCATGCCCCCACTTGTCAACCTTGAGTGTTAGTTAACGTTTTGATATACTCTATGACACCCCAACAAATCAAACAAATAATCGTAATGGCCAATTAAATGTAGCAACTAACTTTATTATTGTAATAATGTACTGTAAGGAGCACTTAAAATCCTTTCATTTTTTCAAAACTCGACAGTGCGCCTTATAACCCGGTGCGTCTAATGTACGGAATGATTTTGGTTGTGCTTACTGACCTCAAAGCTATTTTATTTGGTATGAAGTGAAATTATAAGTGTGACCAGTAGATGGCAGTCACACATAAGAGATATGTGTGGACTGCCATATGATGATAGTCACACATAAGAGATACGTGTGGACTGCTATATGATGGCAGTCACACATAAATACGTGTGGACTGCAATATGATGGTGTGTGTGTGTGTGTGTGTGTGTGTGTGTGTGTGTGTGTGTGTGTGTGTGTGTGTGCATATGCCCGTTGTCCAGGGTGTAGTATTGTTGTGTCTATAGGCACAAACAGAAGATTTCTGGTTTCTTAAGCGCAAAAATGATGACTAAAGTTAATATTTGAGTCTTTAGTGGAAAAGTTAGGTTTGGAACCCCTGACTTAGATGATTACATATTTTAGTCAATCGAGTTAAGACCGAATCAACAGTGCCTCTGCTGGCTGAAAGCAGTACTGTTGTGCACACTTTCTCTCGATTTCTTCAAGAAAAGACCTGACTCTTGGTTATTATGCGCATATTTAACGTTATCGTTTTTAGTCAGATACAGGGACCTATTTGCATTTAATTGAATCGCCGTGGCAGTGTTATTATTATCTTCCTTTGACAAACATTCAAAATGACTGTAGAGGTAAAGAAAAAAAACAACAACAACAAAAAAACAACAACCCCCGCAAAATGTGATTTATGAAGCAAAAGCTCACAAGGAGAGAAATCCGCTAAAAATCCATCACTGGCACTTGGAAGTGTATCGATCGAGCGCCGTGGCTCAGCTGTGTGTTGCTTGATGTCAGACCAGTTCATCACCTTTTTGACATGTTGACGCCCGTCATTGGCTGACGGGCAGCGAAGCGGTTCAAAGGGAAACAAGGATGCACTTTTAATGGCAATAGACTTTGGTCGTGCATCCACCCGGTGAACAAATACAGTAATACTCCGTAAAATACTCAAAGAAAAAAACAAAAAAATGCGTCAAACTTTTTCAGGGTGTACCAAAAACGAGGGATGTGTATCGTATTTGATACGTTTATAGGTACGAACTGAATTCCGTACCAATATTTTGCGACCTGAAATCCCATTCGGTTGCAGACTCAAAACACTTGGCGTGGAAACCAGCGCTCAAGCAACACTCTAGAGACTGCCTCTCGTTAATGTTGCAGTTTTCCATGCCAATAAAGAAGAAAGACTCCCCTCGCACCATGCTCTGCCACCAGGCTCTGCCATATACATGCTACTGGTACTGGTATGCACTTTACTGTCATTGCGTGAGTACAACAAAATGTTCATTTCCACCACAAACCCGTTCAGGATTAGACGCACATTGTACGGGAACGCTGTTGGGTCGCCACTACCGTAAAAGTTGAGAAAAAGGGAGACGCTGGGCTCTTATTGAAGGGGGAGTGAGAACAAAACTCCATAGCAAAGCACATATATGTATCACGACATAGGAGTCGATACTTGCAACGAGGGGTGCCGGCCACTAGGGGCGCTGCTCCGATTTCGAAGGCATTAGCGTTTCTACATGGCGATTTCACCACCCCCAAATGTGATGATTAGGTCTACAACTGAGATGCACGTCACAATAAAACAGCTGGTGCGTAAGAAGTACAGTACTTACAGTATAAACACTTTGTAGGACGCAACAAAAGACAAGACTGGCACATTCAACATAAGGGCGAAGACTACTTTGCTGCCATCTAATGTCTTGGAATGGCAACTGCATGACAAATCTACTATATAATACTTGCAAATGAAACTCAGAAGTGTAAGAGGGCAAGATATAACGACTGGACACCACAGTTAAATGTTGAATAAAAAAACAAATTATGTTTATTTTGAAGCAAATGACCATTTATTAACACATGGACCCACACAAAAACAGGTATTGGATCTCAGGTAGTGGGAATTGGTACTGTATCGGTTCGAAAACCAGCGCAGAGTTCCTGACTGTGCCTTTAAATCAACTGAACCAGGACCTTAAAATCAAGATACCTGTGGAAGTCGCTTCCTAGCAGTCCCACTGTCGGACACGGAGCAGGAGCCAAGAGTGCAGGTTTTAAAAAGGTTTTAATGATAATGTTTCAACACAAGTTTTTCTCTCCAGTAGAACGTACCTTTCAGTCACGTCCGTATCCTCTCTCCCTCCCTGCTCCCGGCCGCTTACTGTTAAAGGGGAACATTATCACCAGACCTATGTAAACGTCAATATATACCTTGATGTTGCAGAAAAAAGACCATATATTTTTTTAACCGATTTCCGAACTCTAAATAGGTGAATTTTGGCGAATTAAACGCCTTTCTATTATTGGCTCTCGGAGCGATGACGTCACGTTGTGACGTCACATCGGAAAGCAATCCGCCATTTTCTCACTTTCGTCGGTGTGTTGTCGGAGGGTGTAACAACACGAACAGGGACGGATTCAAGTTGCACCAGTGGCCCAAAGATGCGAAAGTGGCAAGAAATTGGACGAAATTTGTTCAAAATACGAGGGTGTGGGGAAAGCCGACGAAATGGTCAGTCGTTTGTTCCGCACACTTTACCGACGAAAGCTATGCTACAACAGAGATGGCAACCGTCCCTTATGCCACCGAAGATGATCAAGAGAGGAATATCGACCCTAGCTTCCCTGGCCTGCTGACATCATCTCCAAAACTGGACAGATCAGCTTTCAGGAAAAGAGAGCGGATGAGGGTATGTCTACAGAATATATTAATTGATGAAAACTTTATTCATTACTCGCGGTTTTACGTAAATTATTATACATAAACTGTGTTTACCAATAATTTAGCTTAAAAATATTTATTTTTTTCAATCATTCGAGTACATTTGGGTAGTCTTGTGTAATGCAGTATTTTGTGTCTATTTAGGTATGGTTAACCTGAGTGCTGAAATCGTGGAGAAATATATGTTCTTAGCGCGCCTGAAATGGGCTGTCTGCACTCTCAAAGTGCATGTTGTTGCCAAATGTATTTCATATGCTGTAAACCTAGTTCATAGTTGTTAGTTTCCTTTAATGCCAAACAAACACATAACAATCGTTGGTTAGAAAGCGATCGTCAAATTCGTCCTCGCTTTCTCCCGTGTCGCTGGCTGTCGTGTCGTTTTCGTCGGTTTCGCTTGCATACGGTTCAAACCGATATGACTCAATAGCTTCAGTTTCTTCTTCAATTTCGTTTTCGCTACCTGCCTCCACACTACAACCATCCGTTTCAATACATGCGTAATCTGTTGAATCGCTTCAGCCGCTGAAATCCGAGTCTGAATCCGAGCTAATGTCGCTATAGCTTGCTGTTCTACCCGCCATGTTTGTTTGTATTGGCATCACTGTGTGACGTCACAGGAAAATGGACGGGTGTGTATAACGATGGTTAAAATCAGGCACTTTAAAGCTTTTTTTAGGGATATTGCGTGATGGGTAAAATTTTGAAAAGAACTTTGAAAAATAAAATAAGCCACTGGGAACTGATTTTTAATGGTTTTAACCCTTCTGAAATTGTGATAATGTTCCCCTTTAAAAACAACAGATGATTAGATTAACATGTACCACCTGTGAAATCTAATCACCTGCCAGCTATGTCTTGCCGTCAGCACTGCCACGCCCCTGTTTGATGGTGCTCGGTCCTCAGCACCATGGACAGAGGCGGTGACCTTTGCTCCTGCAGGCAGCGCTGGCAACATCTCCCTCCACAATACCAAACAATGATTTCAAGCTAAGTTAGCCATTAGCATGCCTGCTCCTGCTTGCACTTACTCGGTGTGTAACATGTTTAGCATCGTCCTGTAAGAAATGTTGTTTATTTACCGCAACAAGGGCGATGATGACTATCGTTACGTTAAATAATCACCCGGCTTGAAATGTTCTGTGGTTGGAGCGAGTTTTTACTCCGTCGCAGTCTGGCTACGATTTTCCGATTTTCCATTTTTTTTCAATGTGTCGAGTGCCGAGACGACACCTTTTGTAAATCCTTCCCGGCGTCGACTTTGGAGCAAAGGAATGTAAATCGTCTCTTCGACGTTGTCGGCACTCGTCGACAGTAAGTAGAGGATCACAGTCTGTGATCACTAGCACCCCCGGAGGCTCGAGGCTGTACTACAACAGCAAAGTCGTAAATATTTCTTCTATTCCCACCTCCAGAGATGTTTGTGTGAAATTTCATCCTGCTTGTGTGAAATTGAGGAAGTCGTATCAGGTTGATAACATCGCGAGAACGTGTGCAGAGGGAGCAGGTCTGCTTTGACTGCCGCATGAGACCGTTGTTTGATTCCTGTTTCAAGGCCCGGCTTTTTTCCACAGACCGCCTCAGTATGAAGCGTTTTTATGGTAACAATATCTTTCAGTTAGACTTCAAACAGGTTGGGGACTACATCCTATATCTTCTCAAATTATATCCACTTTAAAGCAGGGCTTCTTAACCCTTTAGACCCCCGGGGCCAACTTTTTTTTTTACTGCAGAGGTCCCCGGGGCCCACACACATATTAACACTGAATTAGCAATTTTACTCTTGATTTGATTCATATTCATATTAAAAAATTATATCTAGTCTTTTTACAGTTTACCAGGATAAACCTTGTCAAATGATGTGAAAGCATGTGTCAATCATAAATATTGTTACAAAAATAAATATGAATCAAATATACTGCAAAAGAAGGGACTCATGAATTGTGCTAAACATTGCTAAAATAAATACATTTGAATTAAATAATAATAAATAATAACAATATATGTATGTTAAATAAACTGATAATAAAATGAAAGTGCAAGTTAAAATACATCTTCACCACTTTAGTCATAATTTTTGCCCTTAAGAAACTTCTCTATGGCTTCAGCTCCAGACTTCTTCTGTTTGTTTGATATTGTCATTACTAACACTAGTGGTGGAAAAGAGTATTACAACTGAGTACCCCATACGGACCACAGCTGAGAAACAAATATATTTTGGCAGCCCTCTAAGGTGCGCTAACCATGATGGTTAAGAAACACTGTTTTAGAGTAGTCAGTGTACAGCTTGTATAGCAGTAGATAGTCACTATCCAGAGAAAATGAGTAAACACACAGTCATTATTGTGTAAATACCCGGCACCACAAGTGTATACAGCTTCCCTGAACCACAGCTCCCTTAGTAACGGCTGCACTCGTGCATCCCCGGAGAGTGACGCTAACACCACTCTGCTTGCTTGACGCAATTATCGTGCTACTCGCTTGGTTTGCCAGATTTATATACAGTAATGGAAAGCTTACTTTCTATAGCATTTCCTGTCAACAAGATATATATCGAAAGACCAGGACACATTTTTTAGTTTTGTCTCTATTGACAATTTAAATTGTCAAATTTAGGAACAAAATATGTTCGATGTGACTTCTTTGATGCCCCCATGATATGCTGCATGCGGCCATGTGTAATTAAACTTGAGAACAAATGGGGGGGATCATGCACTTGTTCGCAGTGTCCCAGTGCATCAGTGAACCGCAGCCCACCTCGGGCTGGCAGCACTCTTGCTTGGCTGTATTCAAGACACAATTATCTTTCTGACTCACTTGGGTTGCCAGGTATTTAGAAAATGATTCCTCAAAAAGAATCAGAGCTCTTCACGCCCCAGCAGCACTCGTGCAGCCCCAGACCATGACACTACTGCCAGCATGCTTTATTGGAAACAAAATGCAATTATCATGGTACTCACAGATATTAACAGACATTTAGATAATGATTATTCCAAAAGAATCAGAGATCATCACGTTCCAGCAGCACTCATGCAGCCCAAGACCATGACCCTACTACCAACATGCTTTACTGTAAACAAAATGCATTTATCATGGTACTCACTTGTACAAGCAGATATTTAGACAATGATTCTTCCAAAAGAATCACAGATCATCCCGTTCCAGCAGCACTCGTGCAGCCCAAGACCACAATGCTACTACCAGCATGCTTTACTGTAAGCAAAATGCAATTATTATGGTACACGCTTATGTCACCAGAGAGTTAGACACAGATTCCTACAAAAGAATCACAGCTCCTCACGTTCCAGCAGCCCATGACACTACTACCAGCATGCTTTATTGTAAGCAAAATGCAATTATTATGGTACTCACTTGTGTTAGCAGATATTTAGACAATGACTCCTCAAAAAAAATCACAGCTCCTCTCGTTCCAGCAGCACTCGTGCAGCCCCAGACCCTGAAATTACTACCAGCATGCTTTATTGTAAGCAAAATGCAGCTATAATGATACTCACTTGTGTTAGCAGATATTTAGACAATGATTCCTCAAAAAGAATCACAAGTCCTCACATTCACACAGCACTCGTGCAGCCCCAGACCATGACACTACCACCAACATGCTTTACTGTAAACAAAATGCAATTATTATGGTACTCAATTGTGTTACCAGATATGTAGAAAATTATTCTTTAAAAAGAATCACAGCTCCTCTTGTTCTAGCAGCACTCGTGCGGCCCCAGACCCTGAAATTACTACCAGCATGCTTTATTGTAAGCGAAATGCAGTTATAATGCTACTCACTTGTGTTACCAGATATTTAGACAATGATTCCTCAAAAAGAATCACAAGTCCTCACGTTCACGCAGCACTCGTGCAGCCCCAGACCATGACACTACCACCAACATGCTTTACTGTAAACAAAATGCAATTATTATGGTACTCAATTGTGTTACAAGATATGTAGAACATTATTATTCCAAAAGAATCACAGCTCTTCTCGTTCTAGCAGCACTCGTGCAGCCCCAGACCCTGAAATTACTACCAGCATGTTTCATTGTAAGCAAAATGCAGTTATAATGCTACTCATTTGTGTTACCACATATTTAGACAATGATTCCTCAAAAAGAATCACAAGTCCTCACGTTCCAGCAGCACTCGTGCAGCCCCAGACCATGACACTACCACCAACATGCTTTACTGTAAACAAAATGCAATTATTATGGTACTCAATTGTGTTACCAGATATGTAGAAAATGATTCTTCAAAAATAATCACAGCTCCTCTCGTTCTAGCAGCACTCGTGCAGCCCCAGACCCTGAAATTACTACCAGCATGCTTTATTGTAAGCAAAATGCAATTATAATGTTACTCATTTGTGTTACCAGATATTTAGACAATGATTCCTCAAAAATAATCACAAGTCCTCACGTTCATGCAGCACTCGTGCAGCCCCAGACCATGACACTACCACCAACATGCTTTACTGTAAAAAAATGCAATTATTATGGTACTCAATTGTGTTACCAGATATGTAGAAAATGATTCTTCAAAAAGAATCACAGCTCCTCTCGTTCTAGCAGCACTCGTGCAGCCCAAGACCATAATACTACAACCAGCATGCTTTACTGTAAACAAAATGCAATTATTATGGTACACACTTGTGCTAATTGGTCCAAAAAATATTTTTTGCAAATCAATAATTATAATAATTTGCCGTTGTCTAGTGCCTGTGCTGTGTGGAGCTTGACAGGGTAACCATGTAAGACTCTATATCAGTAGGTGGCAGCAGGTAGTTCATTGCTTTGTAGAAGTCAGAACGCGTCGAGGATGGTTTGTCGTGATCCCAATATGCAGAGCACAGCGGGAGACAGCGTGCAGGTAAAAAGGTGTGTCAGGCTTAAACCAAAAATGAACAAAAGGCAAGTCCCGTTAGGAAAAGGCACTGAAGCATAGGGATGGCTATGCAAAACAAAAGTAAAACTGAACTGGCTACAGAGTAAACAAAAACAGAATGCTGGACGACAGCAAAAACTTACAGCGTGTGGAGCAGAGACGGCGTCCATAAAGCACATCCCGTACATGACATGACAATCAACAATATCCCCACAAAGAAGGATAGCGTACACACAACTTAAATAGCCTTGATTGCGAAAACAAAGCAGGCAATAGCACTCAAAGGAAGGTTGTGAAGCTGCTACAGGAGAACACCAACAAAACAGGAAGGGTCACCAAAATAACAGCGCAAGGCAGGAACTAAAGCACTACACACAGGAAACAACAACAAACTCAAAATAAGGCATGGCAACCTGGTGGAGTTTCATTTATTTAACCTTTTATGCTGGTGGTGTGCCCATACTTGCCAACCCTCCCAATTTTTCCAGAAGACTCACGGATTTCAGTACCCCTCCCGAAAATCTCCAAGGGGGAACCATTCTCCCGAATTTCTCCCAATTTTCACCCGGACAACAATATTGAGGGCGTGCCATGGTGGCACTGGCTTTAGCGTCCGCTTTTTCTCCATACAAACAGCATGTTGTCGGCGGCTTCTGCAGACATACGTAAATAACTGCAAGACATACTTGGTCAACAGCCATACAGCTCACACTGAGGGTGGCCATATAAACAACTTTAACACTGTTACAAATATCGCCACACTGTGAACCCACACCAAACAAGAATGACAAACACATTTCGGGAGAACATCCGCACCGTAACACAACATAAACACTACAGAACAAATACCCAGAATCCCTTGCAGCCCCTACCCCCCGCGCCCCCCATCTCCCGAATTCGGAGGTCTCAAGGTTGGCAAGTATGGGTGTGCCACTGGACTATAGAACAGTGTTATCCCTTGACAAGATGTGAAAACACGACGGTGGTCCCTGACAGGCTGCTGAATAATTAAATGAAGCGTCAGAGACAGGTGACAGGTGTCAGTCATCAGGGAATCCAACAGGTGTTTGAAAGGCAAGACGTGTTGATATGTGAGAAGATTCCTCTCAAGCTATTATTGTCTTCTTTGACGCGGCGAGACAGCGTTTACTTGTACCTTCTCCGCGTTCGCCCGCAGGTCAACAAGCCCCTGCGCATAAACGCTGGATGACAGCTACGGTTCCTCCAAGCTTCTCACGCCTTGCGCTCCGTTAATCAGCATTCAGCGCCAGCGTCGTTCGTCTCTTGGTGCTTCTCTGGCGAAAGAGAACGTAGCGGGAAAAAAACCACAGCTGATTCCAGTGGGGCTTGATTTGAAGAATAAGATATGCCTTCATCCTCTTTGTGTCGAATGCCTCTCGGGGGGGGGGGGGGGGGCTAAAAACAGCTCAGCCTGTATACATCAGAAAGCAGTCTGGCGCACGGTTAGAAAAAGTCTTTTCAGAAGTCACCCCCAGCCCAACAACAACCCCAATGGCCTGGCTTTGATACGTCAATCAGACTGACAAGCGGCGCTTATCTCAGAGCCCGCAATGAATCGAGCACCCTCCCCCTTCCCCCGGTCCGCCTGCACTCCATCCATACGGGCCGAACCCGGAGAGTCCTTTCAAGAGTTTATCGGAGGCGTATCTCAGATAAAGGCTGCACCGAGATAGGGGATGGAGGGTCTCCTGTGGGAGGTAGACCTGCACATGGACCCCATAGTCTGAGATATGATCAGATTGCTTTCACCATCCACTTCAACCTTGCACTCTGGGACAGGAGCCCTGCAGGATGGTTCATCAGCGTGTCACATCCCCGATATCTTGAAAAGCTATTAGTTATGGCTTTAATTTCTCTAACAAGTTTTATTCATGTACGTTTGGCTCCTGAAAATGAATCTGGCAGTCGTGTCTCGTTATATTAAATATTTTTTTAATAATCGGTAGAAAACTGTACTTGGAACGTCTCTTGTCCATCTCCAGACCTGGTATGTCGCCCTCTGTTAGTATCACGTCGTCTACAGAACAAGGCCCTCATGTAACAAGCTTCAAACCTGGCGTACACCCTTTTTTACCGCAATATATATATACATATCTATATATATGTATATATATATATGTATATATATATATATATATATATATATATATATATATATATATATATATATATATATATATATATATATATACAGCCTGCGTGCTACTACCGTTAGGTGTTCATTAGAGATGTCCGATAATATCGGCCTGCCGATATTATCGGCCGACAAATGTGTTAAAATGTAATATCGGAAATTATCGGTATCGTTTTTTATTTTTTTATTTTATTATTATTTTTTTAAATTAAATCAACATAAAAAACACAAGATACACTTACAATTAGTGCACCAACCCAAAAAACCTCCCTCATTCACACAAAAGGGTTGTTTCTTTCTGTTATTAATATTCTGGTTCCTACATTATATATCAATATATATCAATACAGTGTGCAAGGGATACAGTCCGTAAGCACACATGATTGTGCGTGCTGCTGGTCCAATAATAGTACTAACCTTTAACAGTTAATTTTACTCATTTTCTTTAATTACTAGTTTCAATGTTTTTGTATTGTTTTGCTTTCTTTTTTATTCAAGAAAATGTTTTTAATTTATTTATCTTATTTTATTTTATAAATTTTTTTAAAAAGTACCTTATCTTCACCATACCTGGTTGTCCAAATTAGGCATAATAATGTGTTAATTCCACAACTGTATATATCGGTTGATATCGGTATCGGTAATTAAAGAGTTGGACAATATCGGAATATCGGATATGGGCAAAAAGCCATTATCGGACATCCCTAGTGTTCATATATTTTTGTGTATGTATGTATATATATATATATATATATATATATATATATATATATATATATATATATATATATATATATATACATATATATATATATATATATATATATATATATATATATATATATATATATATACATGCATACATATATATATATATATATATATATATATATATATATATATATATATATATATATATATATATATATATACATGCATACATATATATATATATATATATATATATATATATATATATATATATATATATATATATATATATATATATATATATATATATATATGTTTTAATAAGATTACCCAAAAAATAGTGCTCGATACCGTGGTGGAGCGCAATATATGTATGTGTGGGAAAAAATCACAAGACTACTTCATCTCTACAGGCCTGTTTCATGAGGGGTTCCCTCAATCATCAGGAGATTTTAATAGAAGCATTCACATACCATGGTTTATATAGGGCACAAAGTGGGTAGGTACAAGCTGGCGTAGGGACGTGGTGATTGGCTCATGTGTTTCCTAGGAGGTGTTTCCGTCTGTGACGGCATGCTGATACAATTTCGCTGCGCTTGTTGAGGGACCTCAAAGACAATAATGTTGAATATTCAATAACATGGCAAATTATTGCATCCAGCACACCTTACAATAGTGGTAATAAAAGATGCAACCTATGCTTGAAAGAGAAACTGTTTATTATATACCGTCCAGACCTGTCATCCCTCAACAAGCGCAGCGAAATTGTATCAGCATGCCGTCACATGATTTTTTCCCACACATATATATATATATATATATATATATATATATATATATATATATATAGGCGTTCATATATTTTTGTGTATGTATGTATATATATATATATATATATATAGGCGTTCATATATTTTTGTGTATGTATGTATATATAAACATATATATATATATATATATATATATATATATATATATATTTTTTTTTATATATATATATATATATATATATATATATTAAATGAAAATCCAGTTGTGGTCAAAAGTTTACATACACTTGTAAAGAACATAATATCATGGCTGTCTTGAATTTCCAATCCATCCATCCATCCATCCATTTTCTACCGTTTATTCCCTTCGGGGTCGCAGGGGCTGCTGGAGCCTATCTCAGCTACAATCGGGCGGAAGGCGGGGTACACCCTGGACAAGTCGCCACCTCATCGCAGGGCCAAAACAGATAGACAGACAACATTCACACTCACATTCACACACTAGGGCCAATTTAGTGTTGCCAATCAACCTATCCCCAGGTGCATATCTTTGGAGGTGGGAGGAAGCCGGAGTACCCGGAGGGAACCCACGCAGTCACGGGGAGAACATGCAAACTCCACACAGAAAGATCCCGAGACTGGGATTGAACTCACGACTACTCAGGACCTTCGTATTGTGAGGCAGACGCACTAACCCCTCTGCCACCATGCTGCCGATAATTTATATTTCTTATTTTTTTTGTGACAGAGTGATTGGATCACATACTTGTTGGTCACAAAAAAACATTCATGAAGTTTGGTTATTTTATGAATTTATTATGGGTCTACTGAAATTGTGAGCAAATCTACTGGGTCAAAAGTATACATACAGCAATGTTAATATTTGGTTACATGTCCCTTGGCAAGTTTCACTGCAATAAGGCGCTTTTGGTATCCATCCACAAGCTTCTGGTTGAATTTTTGACCACTTCTCTTGACAAAATTGGTGCAGTTCAGCTAAATTTGTTGGTTTTCTGACATGGACTTGTTTCTTCAGCATTGTCCACACTTTTAAGTCAGGACTTTGGGAAGGCTATTCTAAAACCTTAATTCTAGCCTGATTTAGCCATTCCTTTACCACTTTTGACGTGTGTTTGGGGTCATTGTCCTGTTGGAACACCCAACTGTGCCCAAGACCCAACCTCCGGGCTGATGATTTTAGGTTGTCCTGAAGAATTTGGAGGTAATCCTCCTTTTTCATTGTCCCATTTACTTTCTGTAAAGCACCAGTTCCATTGGCAGCAAAACAGACAAAAGCATAATACTACCACCACCATGCTTGACAGTAGGATTGGTGTTCCTGGGATATTGCTGGGTATTGTGGCCAAACAGCTCAATTTTTGAATAACTTTCTTCCAAACGGTCTTATCTGTGTCCATGTGATATCAGATGAAACAAAAATTGAGCTGTTTGGCCACAATACCCAGCAATATGTTTGGAGGAGCAAAGGTGAGGCCTTCAATCCCAGAAACACCATTCCGCCCGAATGCAGCTGAGATAGGCTCCAGAGCCCCCACGACCCTGAACGGGATAAGCGGTAGAAAAATGGATGGATATAATGTATATAGCGTTTTGTTGATTTCAGTTAAATAATGCTTAATACATGGATGTAGAGCATGGTATAAAGTAGTTTGAGAAAGACAGAAATGGTCATTTCCCAACCAATATTCTACAACACAAATACAATTTGATTTTATGACAATGTTTATTCAATGTCAGGTTCTGATGTTGCTTTGACCATTGAAATTTGGTCATTTTCCCAACCAACAACGTGGATCCAACGTTGTAAATCAACGTTGTCTCAGTTTACAAGTACAACTATTTTGCAACGTTGTTTCAAAGTCAGTTTTAAAGGACATGCACATATAATCAACGTTGTATCAATGTCTAGTGCCTGCTGGGAATGTACTGCACATTATATCTCGTGTCCAAATGTGGGAAAACAGTCCTCAGACAGCATGTACAACTATTATTTAATTTCATGTTTTTGTCGCCCTGGTCCATGATCACTTCAAAACTGATATGGTTAACTTTATGAGCAACAAGAACAAATAAATATGATAATATATAGACACCATAGCCTGTGTTTTCTTATTTCCAGTGTCTGCCTGGCATGGGTGTTTTCTTAAGCATATTATGACATTTTTAATAAACATATTATTTTCTTTCAAACCTCGCATGAGTCCTCACCTTTGTAAGTCT
Source organism: Nerophis lumbriciformis (assembly GCF_033978685.3). Lineage (NCBI taxonomy): Eukaryota > Metazoa > Chordata > Actinopteri > Syngnathiformes > Syngnathidae > Nerophis > Nerophis lumbriciformis. Next base: position 16,943,614 of record NC_084576.2, read on the forward strand.
GCTAGAAATGTATTTTTTTCTCTCAAAAACGAATATATACCTATCTCTCTAGACATCTAGACAGCCATCAGACTGTATAACGCATATGTTCCTTTTTGACTGTACTTAAATGCATAATAGACTGTATTTATATTATTCGCATGTGAATAATGCTGTATAATAGACTGTATTTATATTATTCACATGTGAATAATGCTGTATAATAAACGGTATTTATATTATTCGCATGTGAATCATGCTGTATAATAGACTGCATTTATATTATTCACATGTGAATAATGCTGTATAATAGACTGCATTTATATTATTCGCATGTGAATAATGCTGTATAATAGACTGTATTTATATTATTCACATGTGAATAATGCTGTATAATTAACGGTATTTATATTATTCGCATGTGAATCATGCTGTATAATAGACTGCATTTATATTATTCACATGTGAATAATGCTGTATAATAGACTGCATTTATATTATTCACATGTGAATAATGCTGTATAATAGACTGTATTTATATTATTCACATGTGAATAATGCTGTATAATAGACTGCATTTATATTATTCACATGTGAATAATGCTGTATAATAGACTGCATTTATATTATTCACATGTGAATAATGCTGTATAATAGACTGTATTTATATTATTCACATGTGAATAATGCTGTATAATAGACTGCATTTATATTATTCACATGTGAATAATGCTGTATAATAGACTGTACTTATATTATTCACATGTGAATAATGCTGTATAATAGACTGCATTTATATTTTTCACATGTGAATAATGCTGTATAATCGACTGTATTTATATTATTCACATGTTAATAATGCTGTATAATAGACTGTATTTATATTATTCACATGTGAATAATGCTGTATAATAGAATGCATTTATAATATTCACATGTGAATAATGCTGTATAATAGACTGCATTTATATTATTCACATGTGAATAATGCCGTATAATAGACTGTATTTATATTATTCACATGTGAATAATGCTGTATAATAGACTGTATTTTTATTATTCGCATGTGAATAATGCTGTATAATAGACTGCATTTATATTATTCACATGTGAATAATGCTGTATAATAGACTGTATTTATATTATTCACATGTGAATAATGCTGTATAATAGACTGTATTTTTATTATTCACATGTTTATTGTTTATTGTGAGCGAACTGTGGTGCTGAATTTCCCCCAATTACTTTCTATTCTATTCTATTCTACATTTTAAATGTTAACTGGCTATCCAGCTTTGCATAATTAACTGCTTGGATCAGATATTTTAGATCAGCCCGTATCATCATGTACTTATTTTTTGACTGATGTCCGATCGACACATTTAAGTACTCTGTTTTTAAATACATGACCAATGTATTAATACACATTTATTTGTTCCTATTAGAAAATGGTGACATGTTAACTCCAGGAAGAGCACAAACTATCAGTAAATGTTGACACAAGAAGTAGAGGACGCATTAATTCAGCTCAGCTTCTTCCTACTCCTTTTCTTGCATGTTAAATTGTGCCAGGCTGTCCATATGTTATTTCTCTTTTAATGCAACTTTGTCAAGCATAGAGTGTTTCCCACAATACTGCAATCTGTTTGATGGGTAAGGTTATATAACAATGCCATCTGCAAATTTGCATAAGTCGACGTTAGCAAATAATTGAGTAAAAAGCGATAAAAACAAAAGAAAAATGTCACTTCTCATTCATTCATTTTCTGAGATGTTACAAACATAGCTGCCGGTTTTTCTACCGTAAAAACAAACGTACCGTCTTTCCATTTACAGGAATACACCGTTAAAAACAACAACAGTAGATCTTACAGTCAAAAACTGGCAGCTCCGTCAACAGAATTTTAACCCAAGAAACTTTTTTCCAATTTACAGTAACACGCTGTAAAGAACAACATAAAATGTATTTTAATTTGTATTAATTTGATGGGTAGTTTGCTGGGTAACACTTTAGTATAGGGAACATATTCACCATTAATTAGTTGCTTATTAAAGTAACAAAGACTTAATTTAGAGTTATTTGGACACTAGGGGAACATATTAGGGTTAGGTTTAGTTTTGGGGTTAGGGATGCTAATAAGCAATAATTCTGATGTTATTGAGGGAAGACTCTTAGTTAATGGCTTCCTGGTTGTATAATAAGGCCATGCAGAATAAGGCATTAATAAGTACGTAATAATGACTAGTTAAGAGCCAATATGTTACTAACTTGCATGTTAATAAGCAACTAAGTAATGGTAAATATGTTCCCCATATTAAAGTGTTAGCGTTTGCTATGAAGTTAAGCAATTTTATTTAGACAAAAACATGTTTGGAAAGTGTTATAATATACTGTAATATTTGTTGCAATATCAGATACTATTAAAGTTTAAAATGTAAGTAATTTCAAGCAGTACGTACATTTTTTCCTGTCAAAATTAAACAAATCAATTACATTTAGTGAGAAACTATTATCGTATTTTTCGGAGTATAAGTCGCACCGGAGTATAAGTCGCACCTGCCGAAAATGCATAATAAAAAAGGAAAAAAACATATATAAGTCACACTGGAGCCCGGCCAAATTATGAAAAAAACTGCGACTTATAGTCCGAAAAATACGGTAAGTACGTTATTGACACATATCATTTCCAGCTGTTGGCGGGCCAGGTAAAATCAAATCAAATCAACTTTATTTATAAAGCACATTTAAAATTTACCACAGGGGTAGCCAAAAAAAATGATGTGGTGGGCCAGATCTGGCCCCCGGGCCTTGAGTTTGACACCTGTGCTTTAATTGGAACTAAATGCAATATCTGCATCCCCCCATACTACAGTGTTACCGAGGGAACATTGGCTGGAAACACCACTATGTAAACATACCGCATAGTCGCAACATACCGTCTTTCCCTCGGCTTGATTCTGCACCAATCAAGTGGAGACATTACTTACACATCCGCCATTAATCCCCAGACCCTAAAACGCCACTCACTGTACTTATCTACTTTATGCTAATTAAATAAGCACCAAAAATCTTCTTTTTTTTCTCTCCGAAAGGAGATTTTGCAGTCCTCCATTTGGGGGCTACTTCTTGTGTGTTATTTTTTATTTGTATTATTATTTAAAATGTTTTATTGTTATTTTTATTTTTATTAAATCAACATAAAAAACACAAGATACACTTACAATTAGTGCACCAACCTAAAAAAAAACCTCCCTCTCCCATTTACTATCCACTGGTGCTTACAAAGCTGTCTTTGATCTTATCAGGCAAAAGGCGGACAGCTTGTAAAACTCCACTGTGTGGGATGGAAAGCGCCGTAAAGGTGTCGGTTTCTCAGATCTTGGACAGCCACAGGAAGGACCTTATCAGGACCGGAAATCTACGAGCAGAGAGGGGGCAAACCCGACACCGCTCCAAGCACCTTGTGTTTGAACTGTTCATGACCCAGTGCAGCTGCTGCTTAATGAGACCCCTTCACCTTAGAAGCAGCTATGTAATCAGGGAATGCCTAAATAAATGGGGAGGCGTGGAACTCTTTCCTCAGAGCGTGGGGTGACACTATACAAGGGTGCAGGTCCACGCGCTCTCCTCATGAGCTAAATTGAATCCTGTCTCTGTTCAATTCCTTGCTTCTTGTCTTGTTTAATAGATAGTTCGGTGTTTGAACCTGACACACACTCATTCATACAAAAGGGTTGTTTCCTTCTGTTATTAATATTCTGGTTCCTACATTATATATCAATATATATCAATACAGTCTGCAAGGGATACAGTCCGTAAGCACACATGATTGTGCGTGCTGCTGGTCCACTAATAGTACTACCCTTTAACAATTAATTTTACTCATTTCCATGAATTACTAGTTTCTATGTAACTGTTTTTATATTGTTTTACTTTCTTTTTTATTCCTGTGTGTTATTTAATGTGTTCAGTGACACGCCCTGCAATGTAAACAGTTCCGCAGACGCTTTGAGACCGGAACATGAGTGAGTGGTTGGAGTTATAATCGTCTCCAGGCCCGGCCCTAACCAATCTGGCGCCCTAGGCAAAATTTTAGGTGGCGGCCCCCCACATCGGCAGTGAAGTGTATATACTCACAAGAAACCGAATAGCTTTGTCTTTGATCTTTTTTTTTAACTTACAACTATACCTAATATATAAAGGGGTGGAAAAGTGACTATTACCTGCAGGGAAAACATTAGCTAACCAGAGGGCAATAACAATGTAAACAAAAAACACCTGCTTAAAATATCTAATACAAATGTCCCTGAGGAATGTAAGGTGGGAGTACTGTAATTACCTAACGTTACATTATTATTTTCCATAACAATTTAGCCCCCTCCACAATATTAACCCGACGTTAAAACAGAACTAGCTATTTATTGATTAGCAATTGCCGAATTATGTAACATTAGCTTAATGCTAAAAAGCCAGGTTACTATCACATTCTGTAACAGACAAATAATTTCATGTACCTTTGTCTTTTCTCGTTTCTCCTCCTCTTCTTTTCTCTTTTTTCTTCCCTGGGCACCTGACAGTTTTGGCCGTTTTGACATCTTGTGTTGATTGTTTGATGTGGTGACAGTCCAAAAAAAATCATGATACGGGAAGGGAGGGGACGCACCGTGCGGGGGGATGGGGGGGGCGTAATGTTGTAACAAATAATATTTCTATTAAATAGGCTTTACTTTGCATTTTAATTAACGTGGGATTATTTTTTTGTATTTAGAAATACCAACTTTTATTTTATTTTATTTTTTCTCTAACATTTGTGGCACTGGCGTGGCGCCCCCTGATGGACGGCGCCCTTAGCATTTGCCTATACGGCCTATGCCACGGGCCGGCCCTGATCGTCTCTAATAACGACAGCTTTATGTCACTGCTGAATTATTCCTTTTTTTTTGTTTTTTTTAGCACGGTGGAACGCGAGCAGCCTTGTTCTCGCTCGCCATAATGTAGGGAATGGGGCGATCGAAAGTAACAAACGAGGCCACATGATTAAGTGGAGATACAAAGCTGCTGAGTCAGCAGAAAAAAAAAAAACATGCGTGGTTGTGTCCTATGGGATGGGGACGGTTCATGGCCAAAAAGCTCTGTTGTGATGTCATGGTAACAGCAGAGGACCGCCTCCGTGTTTGATTCGCCGTACAAAATCTCATCTGGCCTTGTGGCGGTCTCTTCCAAAACCTACACAAACAAGTCCTAGTCTTTCAAAATGTACGTGCGTCATGTGACCCTCACACATTTTCGCAGAGAAAAAGTAAGCAGATGAACCGCAGGTGAGCGTACAGTACAAGGCTAAAACAGTTTCGAGGAATGATAATGAACTTCCTTAGCAGCTATTCATGATGCTGCAAGGGCGTGAAACATTGTATATATATATATATATATATATATATATATATATATATATATATATATACTGTGTATATACAGTCACGATCAAAAGTTTAGATACACTTGTAAAGAACATAATGTCATGGCTGTGTTGAGTTTCCAATAATTTCTACAACTCTTATTTTTTTGTGATAGAGTGATTGGAGCACATACTTGTTGGTCACAAAAAACATTCATGAAGTTTGGTTCTTTTATGAATTTATTATGGGTCTACTGAAAATGTGAGCAAATCTGCTGGGTCAAAAGTATACATACAGTAATGTTAATATTTGGTTACATGTCCCTTGGCAAGTTTCACTGCAAAAAGGCGCTTTTGGTAGCCATCCACAAGCTTCTGGTTGACTTTTTGACCACTCCTCTTGACAAAATAGGTGCAGTTCAGCTAAATTTGTTGGTTTTCTGACATGGACTTGTTTCTTCAGCATTGTCCACACATTTAAGTAAGGGCTTTAGGAAGGCCATTCTAAAATCTTAATTCTAGCCTGATTTAGCCATTCCTTTACCACTGTTGACGTGTGTTTGGGGTCATTGTCCTGTTGGAACACCCAACTGCACCCAAGACCCAACCTCCGAGCTGATGATTTTAGGTACACCTCCTTTTTCATTGTCCGATTTACAGCACCAGTTCCATTGGCAGCAAAACAGGCCCAGTGCATATTACTACCACCACCATGCTTGACAGTAGGGATGGTGTTCTGGGGATTAAAGGCCTCGCCTTTTCGCCTCCAAACATATTGCTGGGTAATGTGGCCAAAAAAGCTAAATTTTTGTTTCATATATATATATATATATATATATATACATATATATATATATATTTATATATATATATATGTATTTATATATATATATATATATATATATATATATATATATATATGGCCAAAAAAGCTAAATTTTTGTTTCATATATGTATATATATATATATATATATATATATATATATATATATATATATATATATATATATATATATACATGTATGTAGATATGTATATAAATATGTATATGAATATGTACATATATGTATGTAAATATGTACATATATGTGTGTATATATATATGTACATGTATGTATGTATATATGTGTATATATGTGTGTGTATATATATATATATATATATATATATATATATATATATATGTACATTATGTATGTATATATGTGTGTGTATATATATATTTTTTTTTAAATTTATTTATTTATTTATTTTTTTTTTACTTATACATTCACGATAACATTTTCCAACGTATCGCACTCCAACAATCTGTAATCTTTAGAAACGCTATGAAGTTTCCATCCATCCATTTTTTACCGCTTGTCCTTCTACATACAGTACACATATACTGTATGTATAGTTTTATTACTCTTTGTATTTTATACATTCACGGTAAATATTTTGCAACATAACACAATCGAACAATCTGTTATCTTTAAAAATGCTTTGAAGTTTCACTTACACTAAAATAGGCTCAGTGGGTCAGTCAAAGGTGTGAATTGTTTGTTGCCAATAACATGAAAATGTCGGTTTATGTAATCCTCCCTAAATCCTCTTCACTCATTCATTGATGGATTGCTCATCCTTTAATGCAATTGGACTTGACCTGCTGCTGTCCCCTGATGAGGATTTTTATCGGGGGCCCAGTTAAAACGCTGCCCTCCTAATTAGCGGCGGGACAAGTGCAGCGTCTCTCCTCTGCACAGACGCCGACCGTCGCCCAAACTTTGCAGGTTACCCCTAATTACCTTGATTGGGTTGTACTTTCAAATGAAGTTATGAAAAGGAATGGGGAGAGGGGGGGGTGCAGGAGTCGTGAACCGTGAAAGGCTCCGGCAGCTCATAATTGCTTTAGCATGTCAGAGGCTCTCGTCGTCTCGCGGGTATGGCGGACTTGTTTTGTCTCCATTGTGGGCTGACAATAGGCCCAGGCAGACTTGTGTAACGTTCACACACCTGCGCCATGAACACAAGTCTGCACAATGGACCTCAGCCGTGTTTTTTAAGGTGACATTTGTCCCCTTCTGTTTGTGGAGGCGTGCTTTGAAACTGTGTGTGTTTGTAACAGTACTGCACATCTCAACATGGGCCAAAAATACTTTTTCTTTTATTATGATGAAGTTATGATATATTTTAACCACATACGTTGATTGGCAACACTAAATTGGCCCTAGTGTGTGGATGTGAGTGTGAATGTTGTCTGTCTATCTGTGTTGGCCCTGCGATGAGGTGGCGACTTGTCCAGGGTGTACCCCGCCTTCCGCCCGATTGTAGCTGAGATAGGCTCCAGCGCCCCCCGTGACCCCAAAGGGAATAAGCGGTAGAAAATGGATGGATGGACGTTTAATTAAAAAACAGTAAACCGAGCTGATATTTTTATTGGAATCAGATTTTTTTTATCGACCAGTGTTTGCCGTTTTGTCCATAGGGATGGGTGCCTTTCACATTTTTGGTACTTTTGTTCATTTCTTAATGATAAAAATCTCATTTAATAGTGATCTGATAATGATAACTGTGCTGTTCAGTTGTTACATCTTGATTATTATACACTTCTGAGCCTCTTTTTCAGTCATTCACAATCTTTGCCTTAGAGCAGGGGTGTCAAACTGAAATACAGAGTGGGCCAAAATTTAAAACTGAACAAAGCCAAGGTTGAACAAATTAACCTTTAACGTACTCTACGAGCTATCGTCACGTCCGCTTTTCATCCATTCTAACATCGTTCAGACCCAGTCACAAGATATGTGCGGCTTTTGTACGCACACACGAGCGAATGCAACGCATACTTCATCAACAGCGATACAGGTTACACTGAGGGTGCCAGTATAAAAAACGTTAACACTGTTAGAAATATATGCCACACTGTGAATCCACACCAAACAAGAATGACAAACACATTTCGGGAGAACATCCGCACCGTAACACAACATAGACACAACAGAACAAATACCCAGAATCCTTTGCAGCACTAACTCTTCCGGGGCGCTACAAAATACACCCCCGCTACCACCAAACCAACCCCCCCCCCCCGACACACACACACACCTTGTAGCATCCCGGAAGAGTTAGTGCTGCAAAGGGTTCTGGTTTGGTGTGGATTCACAGTGTGGCGTATATTTCTAACAGTGTTATAAATAAATAAATGATAAATGGGTTATACTTGTATAGCACTTTTCTACCTTCAAGGTACTCAAAGCGCTTTGACACTATTTCTACATTCACCCATTCACACACACATTCACACACTGATGGCGGGAGCTACCATGCAAGGCGCTAACCAGCAGCCATCAGGAGCAAGGGGTGAAGTGTCTTGCCCAAGGACACAACGGACGGGACTAGGATGGTAGAAGGTGGGGATTGAACCCCAGTAACCAGCAACTCTCCGATTGCTGGCACAGCCACTCTACCAACTTCGCCACGTCGTCCCGTTAAAGTTTTTTATTCGGCTACCCTCAGTGTAACCTGTATCGCTGTTGATGAAGTATGCGTTGCATTCTAATGTGTGTGCATGCAGAAGCCACACATGTTATGTGACTGGGCCAGCACTCGTTTGGCTGGCTGGCTGGCGTTCGGAAGACTCCCGGGAGGATCGGCGGGCCAGCTTTAGTGTTAATTTGATATCGCCTCAAGGGCCAAGTGAAATTACATTTGGCCCGCCGGCCAGAGTTTGACACCCATGCCTTAGAGCGACTCGCCATTAAGAAGTGCTGCAAAGTGAGAATTTTATTTTAGCAAAATAATAAGAATATAAAGCCAAACGTCTTCAGCTTCAAATCGGGTGGGCAATATGAGCCCATCAACACGGACGAACGAGCAAGAATGCCGTCGGCCTCGTTTTTCCAACTGGGAAAAAAAATTACTTTTAGGTTGTTCAATATGTAAGGTAAATATTTTTTGTTTGTCTATTTATTTAGGATAAAGTTATTTACCTTCCAATTACACTACAATGGTAAACAATTCTACAGTAATGAGAAATACAAGTTGATATATTTTCAAATGGTTACTTGCATTATTATTATATGATAGGATTACATTTAGAGATGTCCGATAATGGCTTTTTTTGCCGATATTCCGTTATTGTCCAACTCTTAATTACCGATTCCGATATCAACCGATACCGATATATACAGTCGTGGAATCAACACATTATTATGCCTAATTTTGTTGTGATGCCCCGCTGGATACATTAAACAATATAACAAGGTTTTCCACAATAAATCAAGTCAAGTTATGGAAAAAAAATGCCAACATGGCACTGCCATATTTATTATTGAAGTCACAAAGTGCATTATTTTTTTTAACATGCCTCAAAACAGCAGCTTGGAATTTGGGACATGCTCTCCCTGAGAGAGCATGAGGAGATTGAGGTGGGTGGGGTGGGGGGGGGGGCAGGGTTAAGGTGGGGGGGGAGTAGGGGATAACGGGGGGTGTATATTATAGCGTCACGGAAGAGTTAGTGCTGCAAGGGATTCTGGGTATTTGTTCTGTTGTGTTTATGTTGTGTTACGGTGCGGATGTTCTCCCGAAATGTGTTTGTCATTCTTGTTTGGTGTGGGTTCACAGTGTGGCGCATATTTGGAACAGTGTTAAAGTCGTTTATACGGCCACCCTCAGTGTGACCTGTATGGCTGTTGACCAAGTATGCTTGCATTCACTTGTGTGTGTTAAAAGCCGTAGATATTATGTGACCGGGCCGGCATGCAAAGGCAGTGCCTTTAAGGTTTATTGGCGCTCTGTAATTCTTCCTACGTCCGTGTGCACAGCGGCGTTTTAAAAAGTCATACATTTTACTTTTTGAAACCGATACCGATAATTTTGAAACTGATACCGATAATTTTCGATATTACATTTTAAAACATTTAGCGGCCGATAATATCGGCAGTCCGATATTATCGGACATCTCTAGTTCCAATGCATTAGATGTCAGTAGTGTATAGGCTACGGTGTGTTGCTGTAGTCAGGAGAAGTCTTTGCCATTAAAGGAGTCACATTACCATTTTTTTCCCTACATTTAAACACTTCCCCATGGTCTATATAACATGCAATGGTGGGTCTTGGCTCAAAATTTTGCTTAGATTATGTTTTATAGACCGTTTTCAGGATGCTTGGTCTTGTGGGCGGTCTTATTTATCCACTCCGACTGCGTCTTCTCCCCGCTATCTTTGTTGTTGTTTTTTTAGCTCTTCCATGGCGTGTGTACTGACAGATGTAAGTTACAACTATACGCTACTTTGTATTAGAAATGGCAACAGCCGAAGATGCATGTGCATGTACGAGCCAGTCTGCTCCTCAACAAGATAGACTAAAAGAAGGAGCTTATTGACTACAAGGGTGAACCCGCGAAACACCCTTTGGATAAATTTATACCATATATGGATAATCCGCTGACGTCATCTGGGCTAAAAAACATAACAAGACGAGCAAATTCCAAATGGCTTGTTTGCGGAAGTATGAAGTAAGACGAAATTGTTTCATAAATATCTCCACAATGCCTCCACAGTTTGATTTCATATTTTCGGGACTTATGCAGATCCTAAATACACAAAAACAGGCACCAGAAGGTAAGAAAACTTGGTTTTGCATAATAGGTCCCCTGTAAGTTGAATGCGGCAGTCTCGTCTTGTTTTGAGTCCTACAAAGTGTTTATAATGTAAGCATTTTCCTTATTAAGAGGTATGGATACCGTTCACATATGAACTGTAACGGTACCAATTCCTGGTACCTGGGAGTCTATACAGGGATTCAACGGTACCAATTTTCAGTGCTTTTGTGTGTGTTAATATTTTATTTTTATTTTTTTTTAAATAAAATCTAATTTTAATTGCAATAAAAAATTGCAATTGTTTTATCTTTCTCATTTACTAACACAACATTATTTTGCAATTGCAGTTGCAAGTCCCTGACATTAGATAGCAATAGTGTATTGTTTATGGTGTATTCTTTAGTTGTTGTTGCGCCCTGAAAACAGTGTTAATACTGTAAGTATTGTACTTAATACACACCCGTGTTTGATTGTAACGTGCATCTTAGTTGTAGTTTTCATTGACAAATTTGGGTGTGTTGAAATCGCCATGTAAAATCCCTAATGGCTATTCAGTAGAATGTCATTAGCAAAGCTAATGTAAGTTAGCTTCAAGCTAGCACATTTTTGTAAAAGTGGAACCTTACTTTACTTTCATTGGAGCATTTTTTGCAGTATTACCTAGAGGTGATTTGGCTGAGTCCGCTCTCAGTGCTGCTGGAGTGCCAAAAAGGTACCAGATTCGGTGCACTCCAGCTGTTTGATTGTAACGTGCGTCTTCGTCTTAGTTCTCATTACCAAATTTGGAGGTGTTGAAATCGCCATGTAGTATGGCTAATGCTAATCAGTAGCATGTCTGTAGCACACCCAACGTAAATTAGCATTCATTAGCGGATTTTGAAAAGTGGAGCCTGACTTTACTTCTGAATGCTTTCTTTGTTAGCACGGAAAATTGCAAAATTACCTTGACTCAGTCCGCTCGGACTGCTTGTTTCCCCGCCAAGTATTGCGCTGGTGCAGAGTCAGCAACCGGACACGTGCAACAAAAAAAAAATTATACTGTAGCGTTTGATTTGACGTGAATTGGCACCCAACAATACAGACGGAATTTGGCCGATATTTGACCAAATTTGGTACACCTCCTATGTAAACTTATACAATATCAAGCAATTTTGGAAGGCTCATTACGACATACATTGTGGTCATCTACAGTACGACCATGCATCATTTGTACTTTTTTAAATGTTTTACTCCTGAAACGTTCATTTCCAAAACTAGAATATCAAAAAAAGTGTTACTGTTGCGCCTTTTAAGCACCTTTATGTTTTGTTCTCTTACTGTATGTACCCATAATGAACCTAACCGAGGTAGTACTTTTTGCTACAAAGGTACTTTGGTTTTTGTACTTGGCTATGAATTATTTCCTGGATTTTATAGTGGCCTCACCTTCTTTATCAAAGTGCTTGCACTCCCAACTTGTTTTTTTAATGATTCACATGACAGTGTTTGGTTTTTGTGGCATTTTTCGGAGGTCTCCAGAAGGTAACAAATACAAGAATGTGTGTGCGTGTGTGTCCGTGGGTGTGCGTGTGCGTGTGCGTGTGTGTGTGTGTGTGTGTGTGTGTGTGTGTGTGTGTGTGTGTGTGTGTGTTCTTGTGTTCTTCTTGAGACATCAACAAGGAAAATTACCTTCCATTTGAGGACAGGTGAACAAATTAGGACCAAAATCATGGGTCAAATACGGAAAAACCATTGTATCTAATAGAGAGCCAAATACTAGAGTCCGTGAACATTGCTCCAAAGTCAGGATTTTTGGTTGATTTAATGTGTGTGTAATCTTTATATATCAAGAAAGGGTGGTCCTAAAGAGGTAGGCATTTTTCAGAGGTCTCAAGAAGGTAACAAATACAAGAATGTTGGTGTGTGTGTGTGTGTGTGTGTGTGTGTGTGTGTGTGTGTGTGTGTGTGTGTGTGTGTGTTCTTGTGTTCTTCTTGAGACATCAACAAGGAAAATTACCTTCCATTTGAGGACAGGTGAACAAATTAGGACCAAAATCATGGGTCCAATACAGAAAAAACATTGTATCTAATAGAGAGCCAAATACTAGAGTCCGTGAACATTGCTCCAAAGTCAGGATTTTTGGTTGATTTAATGTGTGTGTAATCTTTATATATCAAGAAAGGGTGGTCCTAAAGAGGTAGGCATTTTTCAGAGGTCTCAAGAAGGTAACAAATACAAGAATGTTGGTGTGTGTGTGTGTGTGTGTGTGTGCGCGTGTGTGTTCTTGTGTTCTTCTTGAGACATCAACAAAGAAAATCACCTTCCATTTGAGGACAGGTGAACAAATTAGGACCGAAATCATGGGTCCAATACAGAAAAACCATTGTATCTAATAGAGAGCCAAATACTAGAGTCCGTGAACATTGCTCCAAAGTCAGGATTTTTGGTTTATTTAATGTGTGTGTAATCTTTATATATCAAGAAAGTGTGGTCCTAAAGAGGTAGGCATTTTTCAGAGGTCTCAAGAAGGTAACAAATACAAGAATGTTGGTGTGTGTGTGTGTGTGCGCGTGTGTGTTCTTGTGTTCTTCTTGAGACATCAACAAGGAAAATTACCTTCCATTTGAGGACAGGTGAACAAATTAGGACCGAAATCATGGGTCCAATACAGAAAAACCATTGTATCTAATAGAGAGCCAAATACTAGAGTCCGTGAACATTGCTCCAAAGTCAGGATTTTTGGTTGATTTAATGTGTGTGTAATCTTTATATATCAAGAAAGGGTGGTCCTAAAGAGGTAGGCATTTTTCAGAGGTTTCAAGAAGGTAACAAATACAAGAATGTTGGTGTGTGTGTGTGTGTGTGTGTGTGTGTGTGTGTGTGTGTGTGTGTGTGTGTGTGTGTGTGTGTTCTTCTTTAGACATCAACAAGGAAAAGTACCTTCCATATGAGTTCTGGTTCTGTGCTCTTATTTTGTTATATCTGTTTCCTGTTTTGCATTAGATGTCTTCCCTTAACCCCTGTCTGAGGAGGCTGTGGTGTGTTCACTAATCAGGACTAATCAGTCGTCACTAGGATGAAGTGTAACCTGTACAGTTTATTATATTATATTATATTACAAACCCTGTTTCCATATGAGTTGGGAAATTGTTTAAGAAGTAAATGGAAATGGAATACAATGATTTGCAAATCCTTTTTAACCCATATTCAGTTGAATATGCTACAAAGACAACATATTTGATGTTCAAACTGATAGACATTTTTTTTGTTGCAAATAATCATTAACTTTAGAATTTGATGCCAGCAACACGTGACAAAGAAGTTATTTGGTTATTATTTGGAACATCCCACAGGTGAACAGGCATATTGGGAACAGGTGGGTGCCATGATTGGGTATAAAAGTAGATTCCATGAAATTCTCAGTCATTCACAAACAAGGATGGGGCGAGGGTCACCACTTTGTCAACAAATGCGTGAGCAAATTGTTGAACGGTTTAAGAAAAACCTTTTTTAACCAGCTATTGCAAGGAATTTAGGGATTTCACCATCTACGGTCCGTAATATCATCAAAGGGTTCAGAGAATCTGGAGAAATCACTGCACGTAAGCAGCTAAGCCCGTGACCTTTGATCCCTCAGGCTGTACTGCATCAACAAGCGACATCAGTGTGTAAAGGATATCACCACATGGGCTCAGGAACACTTCAGAAACCCACTGTCAGTAACTGCAGTTGGTCGCTACATCTGTAAGTGCAAGTTAAAACTCTCCTATGCAAGGCGAAAACCGTTTATCAACAACACCCAGAAACGCAGTCGGCTTCGCTGGGCCTGAGCTCATCTAAGATGGACTGATACAAAGTGGAAAAGTGTTCTGTGGTCTGACGAGTCCACATTTCAAATTGTTTTTGGAAACTGTGGACGTTGTGTCCTCCGGACCAAAGAGGAAAAGAAACATCCGGATTGTTATAGGCGCAAAGTTGAAAAGCCAGCATCTGTGATGGTATGGGGGTGTATTAGTGCCCAAGACATGGGTAACTTACACATCTGTGAAGTCTAAGTCTGATTACAATACATGAAAGAAACAGAACACCTTCATGTTGCTTCCCCCCCCTACAAAGGGGAGTTTTAGCTTCTCGTCGGGAACTCATTGAAACATAAAGTTTTTGTGATAACTTAGATACAATTATTCTAACACTATGACATTGATTCAGTTTTTAATGGGCTTAACATGCATTATTTTGCGTTGCTAAAAACCTTTAATTTCCACTTTTTCCTTCCCCGGAGCATTCATTCATAATATTTTTTTTTTCCATCACTTGAAGTGGCTTATCAAAACGTCCATCAGTGACACACGGCGTTGCCGTGGGAGACAGGCCGATTTAATTACAATGGATGCAAGCGCTGTAATAGAAGTAGGAAACGGCTGTCCAAGGTAATGCCCCCTCCCCCCCCATCCTCCCCCACATCCTAATTAAAAATCTGGTTAAAGCACAGGAAAGGTTTACCATTCATAAAAATAAAATAAATTACAAAGAAAAATCCTATGATGGCTGCGAGGCTGAGAGCAAAGTAGCAATCAGGTCAATGAAGTATCCCGAGAGTGCGGTGAGGGTTAAGTGTCTTGCTGGGAGGCTTCTTCTCGCTGTTAATTGTTGAGAGACAAGAACAGGAAATCTTTAACTCCTTTTCCTTCCCCTGTGCACGAAATTTCGCATCGGCGCGGAATCTGCACGCGAGTACCACATCTCTTGTTTGAAGACTTGTGGTTTAAGGACTACTGGGGGGAGATAAAGGGGGAAATATTGCTGTAATGGAGGACACACTGATATAAAGTCTCTCCTTCAATGGAGATAAACGTTTTTTTTTTTTGTATCCTTTTCCAACCGAAGTAGTTTGGCATTTGGCACTTTTTTATCACTATTATTTGACAGTCTTACGATCAGACATGCAAAAATGTCTAAACCTAAAGGGAAACTGCACTTCTCTGGAATTTTGCCCATCATTCCCAACCCTACAATACATTGCTTTCTTTTTTTTAATGCATTCTAAATACAAACATATGGCTAGTACGAGGTGGCTAACAATGCAGTTAATAGTAAGTGCACTATTTTGCCTGTAAAGCCCCTAAAAAAAACATCTAAAAACCGCTAACCATTTACACCTCGAGACCTGAATATTGACCAAGTATTAGCGATAACAGTGGTATGCTCTTCTTTGTGCTACTAGAGTGATCACCAAGTGCCAAAAAAGTACCGGATTCTTCACACTCCAGCTGTTTGATTGTAACGTGCATCTTAGTCTTAGTTCTCTTTACCAAATTTGGAGGTGTTGAAATCGCCATGTAGTATCGCTAATGCTAATCAGTAGCATGTCTGTATCACACCTAATGTAAGTTAGCATTAATTAGCGGATTTTGAAAAGTGGAGCCCGACTTTACTTCTGAATGCTGTCTTTGTTAGCACGGAAAAATTGCGACGTTACCTAGAGACAGTCCGCTCTGAGTGCTTGTTTCCCCGCCAAGTATTGCAACCGGACGTGATGTCACGTGCAACACATTTTCTTAATATGGTAGCGTTTAATTTTCCGTGAATATTTATTTTTTTATTTTTTATTTTTTTACTCCATGGTGTTCTGATTTTGTTTTACTGCTTATTCCGATACCAATCATCTATGAGTAAGATTGGTACTACCGATCTTCTTGTTGTCCTCCTGTGTCCAGCAAACTATGCCCATAATTTGTAAACATTGACAAAAAACATATTTTTCTGAAGATAAAAATATGAATGTAAACACTTTAGTATCAATAATATACTGGAATTACTAAGGGTGTTCTTATATGTAACTATTCCTAATTGATTAAACAATTATTTTAAGGAATATATACATTTATCACAGCTGTTCATTTATTTTAGGGAGGAATGTAGTTAAAGGGGAACATTATCACCAGACCTATGTAAGCGTCAATATATACCTTGATGTTGCAGAAAAAAGACCATATATTTTTTTAACCGATTTCCGAACTCTAAATGGGTGAATTTTGGCGAATTAAACGCCTTTCTAATATTCGCTCTCGGAGCGATGACGTCACATCGTGACGTCACATCAGGAAGCAATCCACCATTTTCTCAAACACATTACAAACACTGAGTCAACTCCAAAACTGGACAGATCAGCTTTCAGGAAAAGATAGCGGATGAGGGTATGTCTACAGAATATGATAATTGATGAAAATTGGGCTGTCTGCACTCTCAAAGTGCATGTTGTTGCCAAATGTATTTCATATGCTGTAAACCTAGTTCATAGTTGTTAGTTTCCTTTAATGCCAAACAAACACATACCAATAGTTGGTTAGAAGGCGATCGCTGAATTTGTCCTCGCTTTCTCCCGTGTCGCTGGCTGTCGTGTCGTTTTCGTCGGTTTCGCTTGCATACGGTTCAAACCGATATGGCTCAATAGCTTCAGTTTCTTCTTCAATTTCGTTTTCGCTACCTGCCTCCACACTACAACCATCCGTTTCAATACATGCGTAATCTGTTGAATCGCTTAAGCCGCTGAAATCCGAGTCTGAATCCGAGCTAATGTCGCTATAGCTTGCTGTTCTATGCGCCATGTTTGTTTGAGTTGGCTTCACTATGTGACGTCATAGGAAAATGGACGGGTGTATATAACGATGGTTAAAATCAGGCACTTTGAAGCTTTTTTTAGGGATATTGCGTGATGGGTAAAATTTTGAAAAAAACTTTGAAAAATAAAATAAGCCACTGGGAACTGATTTTTAATGGTTTTAACCCTTCTGAAATTGTGATAATGTTCCCCTTTAATCATTGTTATTAAAAATTATGGATTTTGAATCTAGAATCGATTCTAAATTGAATCCTGCGGTGCTCAAAGATTCACAGTTATTATCCTCTTTCATGACTCTTAATAATCTACTTTATTTCCTGTTAGTATCTGCTTACTTTCCGTTGTAAAACGTTACTTAGCACTTATGTCCTTAAGCTAGCTTAGCGGCTAGTTTAGCGATTAACATGCCTTATTGTCTACCGCGGCTTGTTCGGACTCGGTGTGTTAAATGTTGGGCCTCGTCCTCCAGTGATCATGGTACTTACTTTCAACCTTGTTACTGTAATGGAACAGGATCGAGTGTTGAAGCATGGAATGGGTAAATACATGAAATATAGCCATGTGGTATTTATGATCATTTCCAAATACAATTATTTTAGAAACATTTTAATGTAACAGGACTGTGTTGAGAATTTAAAAAGAAAATAAACTTAAAAAGTTTAGTTGTGAAAAATATGTTTGCCAATTTTCTCAGGAGATGTTCTGTCATGTCTGTGTTGATCATGTTTTTGTTTGGCCATGTGCTGTTTGGTTTTGGACTCTTTTTAGTTCCTGCTTTTCACTCCCTTGTCTTGTTTCCATGGTTACCCATTAGTTTCACCTGTTCCACGTTTGGACTCATTGTGCACTCTTGTTTGTCACCATAGCAACCCATTAGTTTTCACCTGTCATGTCACACACCTGTTGTTAATCATCCTTTCTAACCCTGCTATCCTCTCGTATCAAGCCATGTTCACAGTCCCATGCCACAGTAAGTGTTTTTATTTCGTGTTCACAGTTTCTGCCTTTGTGCAAGTTTTGTTTTCATTCGCCAAAGTTTTTTACCTCCGCCATTGTGCACGCTTTTCGTTTGTTCCTTTTTGATAGTAATAAATAAATCATGTACCCACCTTCAAGCCATGTCCGATCCAAATTCACTTGCATCTCGGGAAAACAAAAACTCCAAAGTCCAAGTCCTGACATGTTCTATATTTTAACATACAAATGTTGGTGCTCCTTTTACACGAACGTCAAATCCCCTGATTTCTTTGGTGCTAAATTAACCACAACTTTATCTTAACTTAATCCTCGCTCATCCATGCGGACTGGACACTGGCCGAGAGTAGGTGGGCGGCCGAGGGTGGAGTCGGCTCTCTTGGTTGCTTTGTTGGGTCTGCTCCTGTCTCTGGCCATGCTTCCATGCATGGAACACCGCAGAGGCCACCACAGTTTGTTTTTTTTTAGTTTTTTTTTTTTTTTATGTTTTACTTTTGTGGCTGTGTGTAAGAAGTGTCTGGTTGCATCAGCTCTGCTCTTTTAATGTCATTAATGTCTTTTGTGTTGTTGGATGTTTCCCTCTCACACACATGTTTACGTGTGCTATAGCTATGAGGTTTTTTCCCTTGGCCTCTGTCTGGACACCCTCTCCAGGGGCCCAGTTTTAGACTGATTTTTTTTTTTTTCCCTCATTTTATCAAAGTATTTCTGATTTTGATTCTGATTCTGAACTTTAGCGCCCCATAAAAACATTATGTCGCTACTGGTCTGACGTTTCCGGAAAGAAATGTTAAAAAAAACAACTTAAAGCCTTGTCCAGCTTTTTACTGATGTATACTATTGGTGTTCTACTGCAAATGAATACTGGCTCAAAATATTGGTTATCGGCCTCCTTGACTATTAATGATCGGCCATGAAAAAGCCATATGGGTCGGTCTGTAGTGGGTTACTGTTTTCATAGATAGCTAGATAGATCGATAGATAGATAGATAGTGTCGGAGGCAGATATTTACATATATCCGTATTTAAGTGTTACTTCTTTACTTTCATAATCATATTACAAAACAGCTAGTGTTTTTCTTCCAATTGTGGTCTTTTGGTTGTCTGCAAATACTGTGTGCTAACCTTGACTTTGGAATGTAAGGAGGAGAGATACTCCTTCTCCTTATCTCTTCTTGTGTCCAGCTGCGGAGGACAATGGGCATGTGTTTGGGCTGGAAAGACAAGACAGCGAGGGTGGGAGGGAGAGAGACTTTATAGAATAGAAGGTTTCCATATTTTAGATCAGACCATCTTAGCTGCGCGATTGAATGTTCTATGCTGGACTGGTCTCATTATATTTCCAAAGCTTTGGGGATAAAATTACAAAATACCTATTCTGTCTCTGGTGGTTCTTCTACTCAGCTTTCAGTGTCATAAAGAGCTTGGGAGCGACCAGAAACTTGAATTCCCTGGGAGGAACAACTGGTCCAAACGCAACAATAGATAGATAGATAGATAGATAGATAGTACTTTATTTAAAAAATAACAATTCCAGCAGCAGTGTACAGAATTGAGATCAAATTTAAAAAGTAAAAAGTAAATAATGGGGGTATAAATGAAAATAAAATCAGAATAAAAATGATAAGCAACAATAGGAATAAAAATATAACAGTAAAAATAAGAATATAACAAGAGAAACTAGGCAGTAGTGACCATTAGGGCTGCGAATCTTTGGGTGTTCCACGATTCGATTCAATATCGATTCTTGGGGTCACGATTCAATTCAAAATCTTTTTTCTTTTCAATTAAACACGATTCTCGATTCAAAAACGATTTTTTCCCGATTCAAAACGATTCTCTGTTCATTCGATACATATGATTTCAGCAGGATCTACCCCAGTCTGCTGACATGCAAGCAGAGTAGTAGATTTTTGTAAAAAGCTTTTATAATTGTAAAGGACAATGTTTTATCAACTGATTGCAATAATGTAAATTTGTTTTAACTATTAAATGAACCAAAAATATGACTTATTTTATCTTTGTGAAAATATTGGACACAGTGTGTTGTCAAGCTTATGAGATGCGATGCAAGTGTAAGCCACTGTGACACTATTGTTCATTTTTATTTTATTTATTTTATTTTTTTCAACAAATGTCTAATGATAATGTCAATGAGGGATTTTTAATCACTGCTATGTTGAAATTGTTACTAATATTGATACTGTTGATGATGATATTGTTTTGTTGGATTGATTAATTTAAAAAAATAAATAATAATAATAATTAAAAATAAATTAATTAATAAAATATATAATAATAAAAATAAATATAAATATAAATAAAAAATAAATAAAATCGATTTTTGAAAAATGAGAATCAATACTGAATCGTACAATGTGAGAATGGCGATTTGAATTCGAATCGATTTTTTCCCACACCCCTAGTGACCATGTTATGAAAAAGTATTGCACTGTTTTTTGTTGCAGTTTATTACAGTATTGTTATTGTTTCGCATACAACAGTGACATGCGGTGAGGTTGATGGCTGGTGAGGCACTGACTTCATCACAGTCAGATTTACAAACATATGAACCCTAAAGAGTATCTTATTCACCATTTGATTGGCAGCAGTTAACGGGTTATGTTTAAAAGCTCATACCAGCATCCTTCCCTGCTTGGCACTCAGCATCAAGGGTTGGAATTGGGGGTTAAATCACCAAAAATTATTCCCGGGCGCAGCGCCGCTGCTGCCCACTGCTCCCCTCACCTTCCAGGGGGTGATCAAGGGATGGGTCAAATGCAGAGGACACATTTCATTACACCTAGTGTGTGTGTGTGACAATCATTGGTACTTTAACTTAACTTTAACTTTACACATACAAACTGTAGCACGCAAAAAAAGCACATTTAATAAAAAAAAACGTTATTATGGTCTTACCTTTACTTATAAATAAAGTCCATTCGCCGCTGTTGTGCTGGATTAATGAACCCCCTGACGGGTGTGTTATATCAACTAAAGCCCTCACTTAAACTTTCCACGTGCAAGATTGAATCTATTTAATAAAGTGTAACCGAGGGTTTATAAATGTCGCCTATACTGTATGAATCTACAAAATAACAAACACGGAGGCTCCAGTTTACACAAGGACCACTTTATTTACCTTCTTTCAAAAACCTCCGCTCCACTACAACATGTCATCACTTCCGCTCTTGGCACCTTCAAAATAAGAGCTCAAGGCATATATACTGTATAACAGCGCATAACAGGAACTTAACATCACAAATAGGAAAGCCCATGAAAATAGGTTACAAAAGTTATTTAATAGGAAGCCAAAAAGTGCAAAAACAATAATGTTCATGTTGGAGGAGTTGTGAATTAGATACATCTGCAGTCTGCAGGTGTACCTAATGTTGTGGCCCTGCAGTCATTCACAACTCCTCCAACACGAACATTATTGTTTTTGCACTTTTTGGCTTCTTATGAAATAACTTTTTTAAATAGATTCAATCTTGCACGTGGAAAGTTTAAGTGTGGGCTTTAGTTGATATAACAATTCTACGGCGGGGGTGCAGGAGGCGGGGCTTCTGAAGCCTCAGCCAGTGCGTCTTTTGCAGCCGTTTTATGATCGCTCAGCACAAGAAATACGTTACACACATACAGTTGTTGACAAAATACACTGTACATTATATACCTCAGCTAACTAAACTATGGAAATGTATAATATAATTCATATAGCAATACAGTCTCACTGCACAGCAGGCCAGCAGTTAGCCGAGTCCGTCCATGTTGAGGCACTGAGTGACGTGCCTCAACTGGCTGCTGTTCACCGCACCGTCTCTTCTCAGTATTTGAACGGCAAATGTGAAAATTCAGCGATTTTGAATAAAAATAATCTAAAACTGGTGAAGTTAAATGGAAAATAACTTTATAGTATAATCACTGCATACATATAACAATTTAATTTTTTTTTTTTTTTTTTACTTTTTTTTTCTTTCCATGATGGCAGGTGAGGCCCCGCCTCACCTGCCTCTAGTGACTGCACGTCACTGATATACAATATATGTAAAAATGGTTTAAAAAACATGGCAGCCATGAAGCAAAATATTGGCAGAGGCATGGGCGGGACTAATTGTGTTTAAGTCATGAAGTATTTGCCCTATGACGACACAACGTCGATGATATTTGGATTCCTTTTGAGCACAAACACGTTGTAGTCATGGTCGTTGCAGAGGGTATGGAGGCGCTTGAAGCCACCGAGGCCGACGCCGCGTTCTCCCCGCTCACTTTGGGCCGCGGCGGGGGCGGCGTCGATGCCTTTTTTTTTTTCCCTGCACGGCTCGTGGTGAGAGCTAATCCTGTTGGAAATAGAAATGTTTGCTGCCTTGGGATGAAGGGGTAGGGGGGGACGGGGGCGGGGTTTGCGAGCGAGATGCCACCGGCCCCAAGGAGTCAGTCATCCATGTGCACGCGGAGAGATAGCCTAATCTTGTCACAGACACGTGGCGGTGGTGTTGCAGGGGGGCAGGAATCAAAGTCTCAAGCGCTCGCTGGCAAAGACTGGCGCTCGCCGAGGTGATACGGGAAGCTCATGCTGGAAACGGAGAACTTGTTTTTTTTTCTTCTTCAGGAGCTTTGCAGCCCGCTGAGCTCCAATTTGCTTAGGCACACATTTGTTGTGTTACGCGTGGCAAGAGCCTCCTGCCTTGGGTAGGATTGTTGCCATCATCATCGTTTACCTAAGTCTACTTCACCATGTCTAGTGGCGCCCCCGTTATCTTTTATCGTCTGCACAGTATATGTGCATCATTGCTGTAAAGGCCTCACTTTGTTTGGAAACATAGTACTCTTCGACTCTACTCCTGCATATAACACGGTGCAAGACCACCCTCACAATATATCCAGCCAAGGGATAAGTAACTATTATAATAAACACATGTCAGGGTTTCCCGTATATGTAATTGATCATGGCAACCCACCACGGCAAAATAAAAGCCACCACACCTTCAAAATTGTGTGTTTTTTTTTTACATGAAAACAAAATAAAGTATGAATGGATATACAGTACAGGCCAAAACTCTGGACACACCATACTTGCCAACCCTCCCAAATTTTCCGGGAGACTCCCGAAATTCAGCGCCTCTCCCGAAAACCTCCCGGGACAAATATTCTCCCGAAAATCTCCCGATTTTCAGCCGGAGCTGGAGGCCACGCCCCCTCCAGCTCCAATGCGGACCTGAGTGAGGACGGCCTTTTTTCACGACGGGAGGACAACAGGGTGACACGAACTAAATCATCCAGACTAGAGATAAATTGTATTATTATGTTTATCTTACCTAAAAATAAATATATTTATTAATTAAAAAATTTGACTATATTTTGCTAAAAACATCAACATTTATTGTATTTTTATTTGTATATTTTCTGACTCATTACATCCAGCCATAGAATTATACATTAGAATAAACATATTTGAAATAATTAATTTTAAATGATCATAATAATTCATTTAAAATGACCATATTTAATTATTAAAATAATTGCTTGTTTGTCAACAACTTTAGCATTTTACTCATTACATTTTGAAGCTCTCAGAAGCCAAGTTATGTTGTATTCCTATGCAAGTTTGAAGTATCAATTATCTAAACACAGTTTTGTTTGCATATTTTCAGGATGTAGATATATATATATATATATATATATATATATATATATATATATATATATATTCTAGCTGTCAATATACTCCTCCCCTCTTAACCACGCCCCCAACCACCTCCCGAAATCGGAGGTCTCAAGGTTGGCAAGTATGGGACACACTGTTGTGGTTGACTAAGGGAGATAACGGCAACAGACACCAGGGAGCTGTAATGTTCAAAGATGTATTATATATGTATATATAGACCATATATATATAATCATCAAACAATACTAAATATACTAACTAAGGAAATGGAGTGTGACAAAATCCAAGAGTGTGTATGGTGTAAGACTATGTGTGTAGCTTAGCTGTTGAGTGTTACCGTAAATATTGAACGAGAGACGAGGAAGCCCAGGGGAGAGAGAAGTCTACAGGTCCGAGTCCAAAGCGGGGGAAGTCAAGGATCGAGGGAGGCAGGGAATAATGAGACGTACGGCTCACTTTCAAGACGACGGAGGGCAGGTACACAAACGGAAGATTATATTCCGGCGCGGGTTGGCAGGTTGTGCCGGCTTGAGAAGGCAGCTCGCTCATCGCGGGCAGGTGCGGAGATTGCAGATTGTCTGCAGGCAAAAAGGAGGCACGTCCGCAGCGGAGAGAGAGCACCTGTGGACGTGGCCCGCGGTGCGCTCGTCAGGACGCAAAGATGAGGGCAATGCAGGGCCTGGCCATGACACACACCTTTTCTTTATTTTCATGATTATTTTCATGATTATTTACATTGTAGATTGTCACTGAAGGCATCAAAACTATGAATGAACACATGTGGAGTTATGTTCTTAACAAAAAAAGGTGAAATTGCTAAAGAAAAACATATTTTATATTCTATTTTCTTCAAAATAGCCACCCTTTGCTCTGATTACTGCTTTGCACACTCTTGGCATTCTCCCGATGAGCTTCAAGAGGTAGTCACCTAAAATGGTTTCCACTTCACAGGTGTGCTTAAAGCTCATTGAGAGAATGCCAAGAGTGTGCAAAAAAGTACCTTGTAGCTTAGTTTACTACATTTTCCAACTAGCTTGTCCATCACGCTTCCCAAGATCGCGTTATGTAGAATTTCTTCGTTTGTTTACCTTTTTTTTTTTCGACTGCCTAAACCTGCTTGGTGCATTGTGCCCATGCGCCAAAGAATGGGCGGGGCACTATCCACCTGTACTTTTTAGATATCAGTAGGCTGATATTTTATCATTTGTATTCCTTCTTTTAGAGCCCTTCATAGAGACTATGTCAATATGTGATAAAAAACAAAACACAATTCATTCTGGTGGTAAAAAAAAAAAAAGCAAAAATATGGGCTCCATGGCGCGATCGCGCTATATAGAACGTTGCGTTATATTGGATCACATTACTGCACATCAAACTTTGAGTGTACTAATTAATAAAACAGATTTATTTTTAAATGTATATGTACAATTTCTTCATCGCAGATTATGCAAACTGTATGACATCATATTGACCACACCCCCAGCCAGGCCCCCACCACCACAGTTATGTTGGCAATCTGGGGGAAAACCCTGCATATAGCAAATTTGAGGATACTTAAGAGTAGTCAGTGTGCAGCTTGTTTAGCAGTTAATACTTTTTATTGAAAATGAGTCAACACAGCCATTATTGTTTGAATAGCTGGCAACACAAGTGAGTCGCATTATAATGGTGTCTTACCTGAAGTTAATGGTGATGATAGCATGAGTGCTGCCGAAAATTGGGGAGCTGCGGTTCATTGACGGGAATTATTATCGGAATAGCGTCTACACAAGTCAGTAGCATGACAATCGTGTCCGACCCACAGTTCAGCATGATCCGAGACTACATGAATGCTGCCGGCAACTGGGGAGCTGTGGTTCAATGAGGGAAATTAATGCAGAAATAGCTGGCAACACAAGCGAAATATATCCAGTATCTGGCTTTCCCACTGTCAAGCATGGTGATTGTGCGTCATGGTTTGAGGCAGCACGAGTGCCAGAATGTGGGCATCTGCGGTTCTTGTAGAGGAGTTATTTTCTAAATATCTGACAACACTATGGAGAAATTGGGGAGCTGTGGTTCAATGAGAGAAACTAACGCAGAAATAGCTAGAAACACAAGTGAAAGATAATTGTGGCTTGCCCACTGTCAAGCATGGTGGTTGTGCGTCATGGTTTGAGGCAGCACAAGTGCCGTAATGTGGGGATCTGTGGTTATTTTTTAAATAGCTGGCAACACTATAGAGAATTCAGGGAGCTGCAGATACGATCAGAATAGCCTAAAACATGGTGGTTGTGCGTCATGGTTTCAGGCAGCATGAGTGCCGGTATGTGGGGATCTGCGGTTCTTTTCTAAATAGCTGGCAATACTATGGAGAAATTGGGGAGCTGCGGTTACGATCGGAATAGCCTGCAACACAAGTGAGTGGCATGATAATTGTCAGGTTTAAACACTGATGACATCTATTAAACGAGACAAGAAGCAAGGATTTAAACAGAGACATAATTCAATTTGGCTCAATTTGAGGAGAGACGCCTGGACACTGTACCCTTGTATAGTGTCTCAACACGCTCTGGTGAAAGATTGTACGCCACCTCTTTTATTTGGACTTTCCCTGATTACATGGCAACGGCTGTTTCTAAGGGACGTGGGTCGTAAACAGCCATTGTCTTTGATTACAACAGTTCAAAAGAAAAGGTCGTAAAACAGTTCAAAGAAGAGGTTGTTAAAACAATTCACAGAAACGGTCGCCTTGAGGGGAGTCAGGCCCTGCTTCCTCTACGCTTTTGTAGTTCTTGGGTCAAGACAATATCTTTCTGCTGATTACAATACATGAAAGAAACAGAACACCTTCATGTTGCTTCATGTTGCTTCCCATCCTATACAGTGGAGTTTTACAAGCCTTTTGATTGGTAGGATTAAAGACAGCTTTTGTCCTCTCGCCAGGAACTCAATGTAACACAAAGTTTTTATTCTAACAATAATTGTGTCTTGCCCACAGTTAAGTATGGTCTGGCACTGCATGATTGCTGCCGGCAACTGAGGAGCTGCGGGTCATTGAGCGGAATTCTTTTCAAAGCAAGTTGGCAGCACAATTAAAGGGGAACATTATCACCAGACCTATGTAAGCGTCAATATATATCTTAATGTTGCAGAAAAAAGACCATATATTTTTTTAACCGATTTCCGAACTCTAAATGGGTGAATTTTGGCGAATTAAACGCCTTTCTAATATCCGCTCTCGGAGCGATGACGTCACAACGCAACGCAATCCGCCATTTTCTCAAACACTGAGTCAAATCAGCTCTGTTATTTTCCGTTTTTTCGACTGTTTTCCGTACCTTGGAGACATCATGCCTTGTCGGTGTGTTGTCGGAGGGTGTAACAACACAAACAGGGACGGATTCAAGTTGCACCAGTGGCCCAAAGATGCGAAAGTGGCAAGAAATTGGACGTTTGTTCCGCACACTATGCTACGACAGAGATAGCAAGAATGTGTGGATATCCTGCGACACTCAAAGCAGATGCATTTCCAACGATAAAGTCAAAGAAATCTGCCGCCAGACCCCCATTGAATCTGCCGGAGTGTGTGAGCAATTCAGGGACAAAGGACCTCCGTAGCACGGCAAGCAATGGCGGCAGTTTGTTCCCGCAGACAAGCAAGCTAAACCCCCTGGATGTCTTGGCTCACACCGTCCCTTATGCCACCAAAGATGATCAAGAGAAGAATATCGACCCTAGCTTCCCTGGCCTGTTGACTTCAACTCCAAAACTGGACAGATCAGCTTTCAGGAAAAGAGCGCAGATGAGGGTATGTCTACAGAATATATTAATTGATGAAAATTGGGCTGTCTGCACTCTCAAAGTGCATTTTGTTGCCAAATGTATTTCATATGCTGTAAACCTAGTTCATATTTTTTAGTTTCCTTTAATGCCAAACAAACACATACCAATCGTTGGTTAGAAGGCGATCGCCGAATTTGTCCTCGCTTTCTCTCGTGTCGATGGCTGTCGTGTCGTTTTCGTCGGTTTCGCTTGCATACGGTTCAAACCGATATGGCTCAATAGCTTCAGTTTCTTCTTCAATTTCGTTTTCGCTACCTGCCTCCACACTACAACCATCCGTTTCAATACATTCGTAATCTGTTGAATCGCTTAAGCCGCTGAAATCCGAGTCTGAATCCGAGCTAATGTCGCTATATCTTGCTGTTCTTTCCGCCATGTTTGTTTGTGTTGGCTTCACTATGTGACGTCACAGGAAAATGGACGGGTGTATATAACGATGGTTAAAATCAGGCACTTTGAAGCTTTTTTTAGGGATATTGCGTGATGGGTAAAATTTTGAAAAAAACTTCGAAAAATATAATAAGCCACTGGGAACTGATTTTTAATGGTGTTAACAATTCTGAAATTGTGATAATGTTCTCCTTTAAAGAGATTGTTGGGTCTTGCCTACATTCAGGAGTTGGTAGCATCATGGTCTGGGGCTGCGCGAGTGCCGCCGGAACATGGAAAGCCGCATTTTTTTTTATAGCAAATTAGCCGGCAACAAAAATGCGAAATCAAGCATTGTTTTTGTATTGTGATTGCACGATTGCCGACACCACTTGGGTAGCTGCGGTTGTTTTTAGAGACAATATCTAAAGAGCTGGATAATTGTCTCCGCGTCACGGTCTGACGCACGAGTGCTGTCGACTCTGGGAGCTGCAGTCTATCGAGGGGAAACGATGAATTCCAACATGTTTAGTGACATTGTGAAGCAGAGCATGAGTCGCATTGCTACTTTCCAGGTCTATGTTTTGTCAATAATTGATCGTTTGAGGTGTTATAAATAACGCGCATCACTGAGGTTGTCCTGTGGTCTTAAAATGTCAGCTCAGCACCATAACTACTTGCTATTCTGCATGCATGCGAGCGAGACTGATATTCTCCGAGGTGAAGGAGTGGCAGGAATAATTTTTGCATGACCAAGCTGACGGCTTTCAAGTGGGGACGGAAGGGGCGGGTGGGTGTTGGGTAAGGGAGGGGGGTGGGGGTGAACAATATGCCAAAACCCCTCATCAGACGCTCCGCTCGCTTCTTAAAATACTCAGCTGACGAGGATCCCGGCAGCTTCCGTGGGCAAAGCGGAGGGGGAAAAAAAAAGTGTCAGCATCTGTGGAACTGACGCGTCTTCCTTTTTAGTGCTTGAACACAACACTGAGAGATGCGCTCAAATGCATGGCGTCCTGCTCGCCGAGTGCACTAACAAGGACTCTCTGCGTCTTAAAATAGCTGAATCCTCAAGTAAACTCAGCAAGGCTTCTTTTTTTTTTTTTTTTTGGCATAAAGCATTCTTTCAATCAAACAATCTCCCTTTAAGGATTACTTTTTAATACCTTATTTTTCGGACTATAAGTCACAGTTTTTTTCATAGTTTGGCCGGGCTCCAGTGCGACTTATATATGTTTTATTCCTTTTTTATTATGCATTTTCGGCATGTGCGACTTATACTCTGGTGCAACTTATACTCCAAAAAATACGGTAAATACACCCATTTTGGCTGAAAGACCCGACTGCAAAAAACTGATGCCCATCTGACGTCACATGGACAACGACAACACCTTCTGGAGGATAGTTTTGTGGTCAGATTAAACAATAATTGAGCTGTTCGGCCACAATACCCAGCAATATCCCAAGAACACCACACCTACCGTCAAGCATGGTGGTGGTAGTATTATGCTCTGGGCCTGTTTTGCTACCAATAGAACTGGTGCTTTACAGAGAGTAAATGGGACAATGAAAAAAGAGGATTACCTCCAAATTCTTCAGGACCTTCTAGAGGAAAGTTATGTGGTCAGATTAAACAAAAAATTGAGCTGTTTGGCCACAATACCCAGCAATATTCCAGGAACACCAGACCTACCGTCAAGCATGGTGGTGGTAGTATTATGCTCTGGGCCTGTTTTGCTGCCAATGGAACTGGTGCTTTCCAGAGAGTAAATGGGACAATGAAAAAGGAGGATTACCTCCAAATTCTTCAGGACAACCTAAAATCATCAGCCCGGAGGTTGGGTCTTGGGCGCAGTTGGGTGTTCCAACAGGACAAAGACCCCAAACACACGTCAAAAGTGGTAAAGGAATGACTAAATCAGGCTAGAATTAAGGTTTTGGAATGGCCTTCCCAAACGTCTCGGTATGATGAAGTCAGCGCGTGACGTCGCGGATTGTAGAGGACATTTTGAGACAGCATGGTGGTCAGCTATTAAGTCGTCTGTTTTCATCGCAAAATTCCACAGTATTCTGGACATCTGTGTTGGTGATTCTTTTGCAATTTGTTCAATGAACAATGGAGACAGCAAAGAAGAAAACTGTATAAGGAAAGCAGTGTATTGTGGCCGACTTCAGCAACACATACACGGCCGGTGTTTCATTGTTTACATTCCCGAAAGATGACAGTCAATCTTTACCATTGGCCTGTGGAGAACTAGGACAACAGAGACTCTTACCAGGAGGACTTTGAGTTGGATACGCAGACACAGTACCGTGAGTACGCTTCCAAACATTTGATCGCTTGCCTGTACGTGCGTGCCGCTATGTGCATGTCACGTGCGTAACTTTGGGGAAATATACTGTATGTGCTGTATGAACTTTGGGGAGGTGAACGGTACTTTGGGCTGTGGGATTGAGTGTGTTGTGCAGGTGTTTGAGTTGTATTGGACGGGAGGGGGGAGGTGTTTGTTATGCGGGATTAATTTGTGGCATATTAAATATAAGCCTGGTTGTGTGGTGTTTAATAGAGTATATATATATATATATATATATATATATATATATATATATATATATATATATATATATATATATATATATATATATATATATATATATATATATATATATATATATATATGTCTTGTGTTTATTTACTGTTTTAGTAATTCCCAGCTGAATATCAGGTCCCACCCGCCTCTCACAGCATATTCCCTATCTGAATCGCTCCCACTGCCCTCTAGTCCTTCACTCTCACTTTCCTCATCCACAAATATTTCATCCTCGCTCAAATTAATTGAGAAATCGTCGCTTTCTCGGTCCGAATCGCTGTCGCTGCTGGTGGCCCTGATTGTAAACAATGTGCAGATGTGAGGAGCTCCACAACCTGTGACGTCACGCTACTCGTCTGCTACTTCCGGTACAGGCAAGGCTTTTTTATCAGTGACCAAAAGTTGCAAACTTTATCGTCGATGTTCTCTACTAAATCCTTTCACCAAAAATATGGCAATATCGCGAAATGATCAAGTATGACACATAGAATGGACCTGCTATCCCTGTTTAAATAAGAAAATCGCATTTCAGTAGGCCTTTAAGAACCACTGCACTAGGGCCAATTTAGTGTTGCCAATCAACCTATCCCCAGGTGCATGTCTTTGGAGGATATGTGTATTGCATGTATGCTAGCATGTCTTCCAAAACATTTTGACCACAACCAATGGGGGGCCCCATAAATGTCTGTACATCAATGAGAATGGAGCATCTTTGTTTTTTGATTTCCACCCTGAAACAAGAGATACGAGAGGACTAGAAGGTGCAAAACGATAGCGCTCACACGTTGCATGCTATCAGTTGGCGAACACGGCGTCGAAACGTCTTCCTCTCTCCCGTATCAACTTGACGCCAACAATACGCACATGCCCCACTTGTCTC
Organism: Nerophis lumbriciformis; assembly: GCF_033978685.3. NCBI lineage: Eukaryota > Metazoa > Chordata > Actinopteri > Syngnathiformes > Syngnathidae > Nerophis > Nerophis lumbriciformis. The sequence goes on from NC_084576.2 coordinate 16,975,475, forward strand.
TCTGCGGGTGTGAGACGATCACGCTTTGGAAATGTAAAAATATGTTGTTGCGAGGAGGGGGCTTGGACACGGCCACGGTTGAATCATTCATTCCTCACGGGGGGTGGGGGGGAGGGGGGGATTGTTGCGAAATACAATCCCCTTTCCAATGATGCAAACAGATTTCTGTCAAAGCCCCTCGGTTTATTTCAACAAAGGCATGAACTTCTGTTTTTTTTTTGTTTTTTTTTCTTCGCCAGCTCCGAGTTGTAAAACTAAGTGTTGGAACATCTGCGTGTGAGTAATTTGCCGCCACTAATAGAGACACCCTTTTTTTTCCCCTTTTTTTTCTTCCTGGGCAAGATGTCCCAGCCCTCATCTGCCTCATTAGTGGCACAACAATTACTTTTCAGAGCATGATATCTGGCTGCAGAACTACGCTAGCATCTGTGCTGCGGCTCAAATGTCACATCGCACCACACTGTTTAGCATTGGCTGCCCACACACATTATTACTGCGGTGTGATACCTACTTCGGCCACAAGGGCCAATCTACAGCTGTAAATGACGTTGTCGGCCAATACTTCAGAATATACACCAGTGACGTGCGGTGAGGTTGATGGCTGGTGAGGCACTGACTTCATTACAGTCAGATTTACAAACATATGAACCCTAAAGAGTATCTTATTCACCATTTGATTGGCAGCATTTAACGGGTTATGTTTAAAAGCTCATACCAGCATTCTTCCCTGCTTGGCACTCAGCATCAAGGGTTGGAATTGGGGGTTAAATCACCAAAAATTATTCCCGGGCGCGACGCCGCTGCTGCCCACTGCTCCCCTCACCTCCCAGGGGGTGATCAAGGGGATGGGTCAAATGCAGAGGACAAATTTCACCACACCTAGTGTGTGTGTGACAACCATTGGTACTTTAACTTAACTTTAACTTTACACATACAAACTGTAGCACACAACAAAGCACATTTAATAAAAAAAACGTTTTTATGGACTTACCTTTACTTATAAATGAAGTCCATGTGCCACTCCTTCTGAACAAAAGCATCGCTGACTTGTTTATAGAAGTCTTCCTTATCTTTCTTCAGTTTTAAAAGTCTCTCTGTCTCGATGGAGATCTTCCTTTAAAGGCCTACTGAAATGTGATTTTCTTATTGAAACGGGGATAGCAGGTCCATTCTATGTGTCATACTTGATCATTTCGCGATATTGCCATATTTTTGTTGAAAGGATTTAGTAGAGAACATCGACGATAAAGTTCACAACTTTTGGTTGCTGATAAAAAAAGTCTTGCCTGTACCGGAAGTAGCAGACGAGTAGCGTGACGTCAAAGGTTGTGGAGCTCTTCACATCTGCACATTGTTTACAATCATGGCCACCAGCAGCGAGAGCGATTCGGACCGAGAAAGCGACGATTTCCCCATTAATTTGAGCGAGGATGAAAGATTTGTGGATGAGGGAAGTGAGAGTGAAGGACTAGAGGACAGTGGGAGCGATTCAGATAGGGAAGATGCTGTGAGAGGCGGGTGGGACCTGATATTCAGCTGGGAATGACTAAAACAGTAAATAAACACAAGACATATATATATACTCTATTAGCCACAACACAACCAGGCTTATATTTAATATGCCACAAATGAATCCCGCATAACAAACCCCCCCCCCCGTCCATATAACCCGCACAACACACTCAATCCCACAGCCCAAAGTACCGTTCACCTCCCCAAAGTTCATGCAGCACATATATTCCCCCAAAGTCCCCAAAGTTACGTACGTGACATGCACATAGCGGCACACACGTACGGGCAAGCGATCAAATATTTGGAAGCCGCAGCTGCATGCGTACTCACGGTACCGCGTCTGCGTATCCAACTCAAAGTCCTCCTGGTAAGAGTCTCTGTTGTCCCAGTTCTCCACAGGCCAATGGTAAAGCTTGACTGTCATCTTTCGGGAATGTAAACAATGAAACACTGGCTGTGTTATCCGGCACAACAGTTGGGGGGTGCATTCTACGGCGGGGGTGCGTTATCCGGC
>NC_084576.2:16982500-17030000 GCF_033978685.3 Nerophis lumbriciformis
GCAGATGCTGACATCAACTCCAAAACTGGACAGATCAGCTTTCAGGAAAAGAGAGCGGATGAGGGTATGTCTACAGAATATATTAATTGATGAAAACTTTATTCATTACTCGCGGTTTTACGTAAATTATTATACATAAACTGTGTTTACCAATAATTTAGCTTAAAAACATTTATTTTTTTCAATCATTCGAGTACATTCGGGTAGTCTTGTGTAATGCAGTATTTTGTGTCTATTTAGGTATGGTTAACCTGAGTGCTGAAATCGTGGAAAAATATATGTTCTTAGCGCGCCTGAAATGGGCTGTCTGCACTCTCAAAGTGCATGTTGTTGCCAAATGCATTTCATATGCTGTAAACCTAGTTCATAGTTGTTAGTTTCCTTTAATGCCAAACAAACACATACCAATCGTTGGTTAGAAGGCGATCGCCGAATTCGTCCTCGCTCTCTCCCGTGTCGCTGGCTGTCGTGTCGTTTTCGTCGGTTTCACTTGCATACGGTTCAAACCGATATGGCTCAATAGCTTCAGTTTCTTCTTCAATTTCGTTTTCGCTACCTGCCTCCACACTACAACCATCCGTTTCAATACATGCATAATCTGTTGAATCGCTTAAGCCGCTGAAATCCGAGTCTGAATCCGAGCTAATGTCGCTATAATTTGCTGTTCTATCCGCCATGTTTGTTTGTGTTGGCATCACTGTGTGACGTCACAGGAAAATGGACGGGTGTATATAACGATGGTTAAAATCAGGCACTTTGAAGCTTTTTTTAGGGATATTGCGTGATGGGTAACATTTTGAAAAACATTTTGTAAAATAAAATAAGCCACTTGGAACTGATTTTTAATGGTTTTAACCCTTCTGAAATTGTGATAATGTTCCCCTTTAAATGTCAATGAATGAATTGCAGGGTGATTCATAAGACATTTTACCGCAAACCTATTCCTTTTTTCTTTTTTTTTTTGTCCTGTCCAGCCTCTCAGGCAAATCATGTAGTTGATGTAGATGCGCGTATCGGCTGTACAAATTTAATTTACAAAAGAGAAGTGTGGTATACTTCTCTCGTTGCCTTATTTGTATTTAACTTTATTAAATGTATTTATATTATCATTTGGTGCAGCCGGGCCGGAGCAGGAGGGGATAGAAAGAGAAAAAGAAAGGAAGACAGAGGGGGAACATGTGGGGACAAGAGGGGGATAAGACAGAGAGACAAAAACAACAACAATAGAGCAACATCAGCAAATTTGATATGTACAAATATGATGGTAAAAGTGATAGCAAAGAAGCAGTTAGTGAAATAAATAATAACACCAAAATGACAGTGTGCATTATTACACTACAAATGGAGCAATAGAAATAACGCTATTGATAATGAATAATACCAATAAACCGCAAACCTATTCCTAGCGCACCATGTTGGGTCTGTGCTGGCAAATGGACGCACCAGGACAGGGGTCCCCAAACGTTTTTACGCTCCATTAAAAAGATCGGATTTGACAAAAAAAATAAATTAAAAATCCTGCACTGTGATAGACACGATTTTGAGAAAAAACTTACCGTATTTTTCGGAGTATAAGTCACACCGGAGTATAAGTCGCACCGGAGTATAAGTCGCACCGGCCGAAAATCCAAATAAAGAAGGAAAAAAACATATATAAGTCGCACTGGAGTATAAGTCGCATTTTTTGGGGAAATTTATTTGATAAAACCCAACACCGAGAGTAGACATTTGAAAGGCAATTTAAAATAAATAAAGAATAGTGAACAGCAGGCTGAATAAGTGTACGTTATATGAGGCATAAATAACCAACTGAGAACGTGCCTGGTATGTTAACATAACATATTATGGTAAGAGTCATTCAAATAACTATAACATGTAGAACATGCTATACGTTTACCAAACAATCTGTCACTCCTAATCGCTAAATCCCATGAAATCTTATACGTCTAGTCTCTTACATGAATGAGCTACATAATATTATTTGATATTTTACGGAAATGTGTTAATAATTTCACACAAGTCGCTGAGAAGTCGCACCCCTGGCCAAACTATGAAAAAAAACTGCGACTTATAGTCCAAAAAATACGGTAATTGCGATTTTTCTCTCCAAAATGTTGCGATCCCATTTACGATTTTTATATCACATACATTAAAATCCTTAAAAGTGCGTAAATAACGAGTGAAGGGAGACATGTTACTTTTAGACCAGGGGTCGGCAACCCAAAATGTTGAAAGAGCCATATTGGACCAAAAATACAAAAACAAATCTGTCTGGAGCCGCAAAAAATTAAAAGACATATAACATATAGATAGTGTGTCATGAGATATAAATTGAATTAAGATGACTTAAAGGAAACTAAATGATTTCAAATATACCTACAAATGAGGCATAATGATGCAATATGTACATATAGCTAGCCTAAATAGCATGTTAGCATCGATTAGCTTGCAGTCATGCAGTGACCAAATATGTCTGATTAGCACTCCACACAAGTCAATAACATCAACAAAACTCACCTTTGTGGATTCATGCACAACATAAAAAGCTTGGTGGACAAAATGAGACAGAAAAAGAAGTGGCATAAAACACGTCCTAGAAAGTCGGAGAAGGTTATACATGTAAACAAACTAAGGTGAGTTCAAGGACCGCCAAAATTAGTAGGACAAAACGGCGCTCGCCAAATACTCGAATCAGTGAAGCAAGTTTAATATAAACAGTGTGCTTTATAACAATTAGGGAGGTTTGTGTCATGTTTGTCCTCCTACAGAAACCATATTAAAACAAAAAATATATATTTTTCCTCTCATCTTTTTCCATTTTTCATACATTTTTGAAAAAGCTCCAGAGAGCCACTAGGGCGGCGCTAAAGAGCTGCATGCGGCTCTAAAGCCGTGGGTTGCCGACCCCTGTTTTAGACTGTCAATCAACATATTCTTGCCTCAAGAAGCCAAAGATCGGAACAATATGCACTAGTTTACTTTAACAAGTGCAGAGCTTTTGTCTTCATCACGCTCTTAAACTGCAAAAATAATTGATACAAACTACACATTAGTTTGAGTGACCTGGACATAATCTGGACTGTACATAAATGCTTATTTTGAAAATGTAATTGTGTTTATAAATTATATGCAATCTGTTGTGTTCCCTAATTTTTTCAGTGTACATGAAGGTGTGTGTTGCTGAGCCTGACTGGGACATTATCTGGACAGGACCTGGTTTTAAAAACCCTTTAAACAAATCTAATTTCATTGACAACCTGGTCTGGTGAAGATAAGGTCCTTTTTTTTTTTTTTTTTTTTAAATAAAATAAAATAAGATAAATAAATAAACATTTTCTTGGATGAAAAAGAAAGTAAAACAATATAAAAATAATTACATAAAAAATAGTAATTAATGAAAATGTTAGTGGACCAGCAGCACATACAATCAACATGTTGTCCATGTTGTGGGACCCAGAATATTGGTAGCAGAAAGAAACAACCCCTTTTGTGTGAGTGGGTGTGGATGAGTGTGAATGGGGGAGGGAGGTTTTTTGGGTCGATGCACTAGTTGAAAGTGTATCTTGTGTTTTTTCTATGTTGATTTAACAAAAAAAAAAAATAATAATAATAATAATGAAAATAAAAATAAACTATACAGTGTTTATAATGTAATGTCCGATAATATCGGACTGCCGATATTATCGACCGATAAATGCTTTAAAATGTAATTATTATAGGAAATTATCGGTATCAGTTTCAAAAAGTAAAAAGTATGACTTTTTAAAACGCCGCTATGTACACGGACGTAGGGAGGAGTACAGAGCGCCAATTAACCTTAAAGGCACTGCGTTTGCGTGCCGGCCAGTCACATAATATCTACGGCTTTTCACACACACAAGTAAATGCAAAGCATACTTGGTCAACAGCCATACAGGTCACACTGAGGGTGGCCGTATAAACAACTTTAACACTGTTACAAATATGCGCCACACTGTGAACCCACACCAAACAAGAATGACAAACACATTTCGGGAGAATATCCACACCGTAACAACAACATAAACACAACAGAACAAATACCCAGAATCCCTTGCAGCACTAACTCTTCCGGGACGCTACAATAAATTCCAAGCTGCTGTTTTGAGGCATGTTAAAAAAAGTAATGCATTTAGTGACTTCAATAATAAATATGGCAGTGCCATGTTGGCATTTTTTTTCCATAACTTGACTTGATTTATTGTGGAAAACCTTGTTACATTGTTTAATGCATCCAGCGGGGCATCACAACAAAATTAGGCATAATAATGTGTTAATTCCACGACTGTATATATCGGTATCGGTTGATATCGGAATCGGTAATTAAGAGTTGGACAATAGCGGAATATCGGATATCTGCAAAAAAAACATTACCGGACATCTCTAAATGTAATCCTATAATATAATAATAATATCAACTTCAAATTTCTCATTACTGTAGAATTGTTTACCATTGTAGTGTAATTGGAAGATAAATGACTTTATCCTCAATAAATAGACAAACAAAAAATAGTTACCACATATTGAACAACCTAAAAGTAATTGTTTTCCCAGTTGGAAAAACGAGGCTGACGGCATTCTCGCTCATTCGTCCGTGTTGATGGGCTCATATTGCCCATCCGATTTGAAGCTGAAGATGTTTGGCTTTATATTCTTATTATTTTGCTAAAAAAAAATTCTCACTCTGCAGCTCTTCTTAATGGCGAGTCGCTCCAAGGCAAAGATTGTGAATGACTGAAAAACGGTTCGGTTATTTCTACCGCTCACGACGCACAAAGTAAAACCTCAGCTTCTCACGGTTATTTCCCGCGCTAAATAAAAACCGATGAAACCTCAATGATAAATAAGTACAAAATAAAAAACTGTTTCAAAGCCTCATAAGAAAATTGACACAATGTGTTCCATAAGAAATAATGTCCATCCAATTGATATTACACAATAATAATTATATATTTTTACATGATGGATCCTTTATAAGACAGGAGTCTTCAGCTGCTTCTGACGACCTTCTGCAAAAAAAAACTAGTCAAAGATCCTCTATAAGACAGGAGTCTTCAGCTGCTTCTAAAGACCTTCTGCAAAAAAAAAGAAAAAAGAAAATAGTCAAAGATCCTCTTTAAGACAGGAGTCTTCAGCTGCTTCTGAAGACCTTCTGCAAAAAAAAAAACTAGTCAAAGATCCTCTATAAGACAGGAGTCTTCAGCTGCTTCTAAAGACCTTCTGCAAAAAAAACACCAAAAAAAACTAGTCAAAGATCCTCTATAAGACAGGAGTCTTCAGCTGCTTCTAAAGACCTTCTGCAAAAAACAAACAAAAAAAAAACTAGTCAAAAATCCTCTAAGACAGGAGTCTTCAGCTGCTTTTAAAGACCTTCTGCAAAAAAAAAAAAAAAAGAGTCAAAGATCCTCTATAAGACAGGAGTCTTCAGCTGCTTCTAAAGACCTTCTGCAAAAAAAAGAGTTAAAGAGCCTCTATAAGACAGGAGTCTCCAGCTGCTTCTAAAGACCTTCTGCAAAAAAAAAAAAAAAAACTAGTCAAAGATCCTCTAAGACAGGAGTCTTCAGCTGCTTCTGAAGACCTTTGCAAAAAAAACTAGTCAAAGATCCTCTATAAGACAGGAGTCTTCAGCTGCTTCTGAAGACCTTTGCAAAAAAAACTAGTCAAAGATCCTCTATAAGACAGGAGTCTTCAGCTGCTTCTGAAGACCTTCTGCAAAAAAAAAAACTAGTCAAAGATCCTCTATAGGACAGGAGTCTTCAGCTGCTTTTAAAGACCTTCTGCAAAAAAAAAAAAAAAAAAAGAGTTAAAGAGCCTCTATACGACAGGAGTCTTCAGCTGTTTTTAAAGACCTTCTGCAAAAAAAAAGAGTTAAAGAGCCTCTATAAGACAAGAGTCTTCAGCTGCTTCTAAAGACCTTCTGCAAAACAAAAACAAACAAAAAAAAAACTAGTCAAAGATCCTCTAAGACAGGAGTCTTCAGCTGCTTGTAAAGACCTTCTGCAAAAAAAAAGAGTCAAAGATCCTCTATAAGATAGGAGTCTTCAGCTGTTTCTAAAGACCTTCGGCAAAAAAAAGAGTCAAAGATCCTCTATAAGACAGGAGTCTTTAGCTGCTTCTGAAGACCTTTGGCCAAAAAAAACTAGTCAAAGATCCTCTATTAGACATGAGTCTTCAGCTGCTTCTAAAGACGTTCTGCAAAAAAAACGTGTCAAAGATCCTCCATAAGACAGGAGTCTTCAACTCCTTCTAAAGACCTTCTGCAAAAAAGCAAGTCAAAGATCATTTGCGCTAATTATAAAAGGTGCAAAAATACTAGCCAAAGATGCTCTATAAGACAGGAGTCTTCAGCTGCTTCCAAAGACCTTCTGCAAAAAAAACCCAAAAAAACTAGTCAAAGATCCTCTAAGACGGGAGTCTTCAGCTGCTTCTAAAGACCTTCTGCAAAAAAAAAGAGTCAAAGATCTTCTATAAGACAGGAGTCTTCAGCTGCTTCTAAAGACCTTCGGCAAAAAAAAAAGTCAAAGATCCTCTATAAATCAGGAGTCTTCAGCTGTTTCTGAAGACCTTCGGCAAAAAAAAGAGTCAAAGATCCTCTATAAGACAGGAGTCTTTAGCTGCTTCTGAAGACCTTTGGCCAAAAAAAACTAGTCAAAGATCCTCTATTAGACATAAGTCTTCAGCTGCTTCTAAAGACGTTCTGCAAAAAAAACGTGTCAAAGATCCTCCATAAGACAGGAGTCTTCAGCTGCTTCTATAGACCTTCTGCAAAAAAGCAAGTCAAAGATCATTTGCGCTAATTTTAAAAGGTGCAAAAATACTAGCCAAAGATGCTCTATAAGACAGGAGTCTTCAGCTGCTTCCAAAGACCTTCTGAAAAAAAAAAAAAAAAAAAAAACTATTCAAAGATCCTCTAAGACTGGAGTCTTCAGCTGCTTCTAAAGACCTTCTGCAAAAAAAAAAAAAAAAAAAAAAACTAGTCAAAGATCCTCTAAGACAGGAGTCTTCAGCTACTTCTAAAGACCTTCTGCAAAAAAAAAAAAAAACTAGTCAAAGATCCTCTATGACGGGAGTCTTCAGCTGCTTCTAAAGACCTTCTGCAAAAAAAAGAGTCAAAGATCCTCTATAAGACAGGAGTCTTCAGCTGCTTCTAAAGACCTTCGTCAAAAAAAAAAGTCAAAGATCCTCTATAAGACAGGAGTCATCAGCTGCTTCTGAAGACCTTTGGCCAAAAAAAACTAGTCAAAGATCCTCTATTAGACAGGAGTCTTCAGCTGCTTCTAAAGACGTTCTGCAAAAAAAAACTTGTCAAAGATCCTCTATAAGACATGAGTCTTCAGCTGCTCCTAGAGACCTTCTGCAAAAAAGCAAGTCAAAGATAATTTGCGCTAATTTTAAAAGGCGCAAAAATACTAGCCAAAGATGCTCTATAAGACAGGAGTCTTCAGCTGCTTCTAAAGACATTCTGCAAAAAAAGCTAGTCAAAGATGCTCTATAAGACAGGACTCTTCAGCTGCTTCTAAAGACATTCTGCAAAAAAAAATGTGTCAAAGATCCTCTATAAGACAGGAGTCTTCAGCTGCTTCTAAAGATCTTCTGAAAAAAAAAAATGAAAAAAAAAAAAACTAGTCAAAGATCCTCTAAGACGGGAGTCTTCAGCTGCTTCTAAAGACATTCTGCAAAAAAAGCTAGTCAAAGATGCTCTATAAGACAGGACTCTTCAGCTGCTTCTAAAGACATTCTGCAAAAAAAAATGTGTCAAAGATCCTCTATAAGACAGGAGTCTTCAGCTGCTTCTAAAGATCTTCTGAAAAAAAAAAATGAAAAAAAAAAAAACTAGTCAAAGATCCTCTAAGACGGGAGTCTTCAGCTGCTTCTAAAGACATTCTGCTAAAAAAACAAAACAAAAAAAAAACTAGTCAAAGATCCTCTAAGACGACGGGAGTCTTCAGCTGCTTCTAAAGACCTTCTGCAAAAAAAAGAGTCAAAGATCCTCTATAAGACAGGAGTCTTCAGCTGCTTCTAAAGACCTTCGGCAAAAAAAAGAGTCAAAGATCATCTATAAGACAGGAGTCATCTGCTGCTTCTGAAGACCTTTGACCAAAAAAAAACTAGTCAAAGATCCTCTATTAGACAGGAGTCTTCAGCTGCTTCTAAAGACGTTCTGCAAAAAAAAACTTGTCAAAGATCCTCTGTAAGACATGAGTCTTCAGCTGCTCCTAAAGACCTTCTGCAAAAAAGCAAGTCAAAGATAATTTGCGCTAATTTTAAAAGGCGCAAAAATACTAGCCAAAGATGCTCTATAAGACAGGAGTCTTCAGCTGCTTCTAAAGACATTCTGCAAAAAAAATGTGTCTAAGATCCTCTATAAGACAGGAGTCTTCAGCTGCTTCTAAAGACCTTCTGCAAAAAAAGAGTCAAAGATCCTCTATAAGACAAGGAGTCTTCAGCTGCTTCTGAAGACCTTTGGCCAAAAAAAACTAGTCAAAGATCCTCTATTAGACAAGAGTCTTCAGCTGCTTCTAAAGATGTTCTGCAAAAAAAAAAACTTGTCAAAGATCCTCTAAGACAGGAGTTTTCAGCTGCTTCTAAAGACCTTCGGCAAAAAAAGAGTCAAATATCCTCTATAAGGCAGGAGTCTTTAGCTGCTTCTGAAGACCTTGGGCCAAAAAAAACTAGTCAAAGATCCTCTATTAGACATGAGTCTTCAGCTGCTTCTGAAGACGTTCTGCAAAAAAAACTTGTCAAAGATCCTCCATAAGACAGGAGTCTTCAGCTGCTTCTAAAGACCTTCTGCAAAAAAGCAAGTCAAAGATCATTTGCGCTAATTTTAAAAGGCGCAAAAATATTAGCCAAAGATGCTCTATAAGACAGGAGTATTCAGCTGCTTCCAAAGACCTTCTGCAAAAAAAAGCAAAAAAAAAAAAAAAAACTAGTCAAAGATCCTCTAAGACCTTCTGCAAAAAAAAAAAAAAAAAAAAAAAAAAAAATAGTCAAAGATCCTCTAAGACGGGAGTCTTCAGCTGCTTCTCAAGACCTTCTGCAAAAAAAAGAGTCAAAGATCCTCTATAAGACAGGAGTCTTCAGCTGCTTCTAAAGACCTTCGGCAAAAAAAAAGAGTCAAAGATCCTCTATAAGACAGGAGTCATCAGCTGCTTCTGAAGACATTTGGCCAAATAAAAACTAGTCAAAGATCCTCTATTAGACAGGAGTCTTCAGCTGCTTCTAAAGACGTTCTGCAAAACAAAGCAACAAAAAAAAAAAAAAACTAGTCAAAGATCCTCTAAGACCTTCTGCAAAAAAAAAAAAGAAAAAAAAGTCAAAGATCCTCTATAAGCCAGGAGTCTTCAGCTGCTTCTAAAGACCTTCTGCAAAAAAGCTAGTCAAAGATCCTCTATAAGACAGCAGTCTTCAGCTGCTTCTAAAGACCTTCTGCAAAAAAGCAAGTCAAAGATCATTTGCGCTAATTTTAAAAGGCGCAAAAAATACTAGCCAAAGATGCTCTATAAGACAGGAGTCTTCAAATGCTTCCAAAGACCTTCTGCAAAAAGAAAAGAGTTAAAAATCCTCTATAAGACAAGAGTCTTCAGGTGCTTCTGAAGACCTTCGGCAAAAAAAGAGTCAAAGATCTTCTATAAGACAGGAGTCTTCAGCTGCTTCTGAAGACATTTAGCAAAAAAAACCTAGTCAAAGATCCTCTATAAATCAGGAGTCTTCAGCTGCCTTTGAAGACATTTGGCAATAAAAACTAGTCAAAGATCCTCTATAAGACAGGAGTCACCAGCTGCTTCTGAAGACCTTTAACCAAAAATAAACTAGTCAAAGATCCTCTATTAGACAGGAGTCTTCAGCTGCTTCAAAAGACCTTCTGCAAAAAAACTTGTCAAAGATCCTCTATAAGACAGGAGTCTTCAGCTGCTTCAAAAGACCTTCTGCAAAAAAGTTAGTCAAAGATCATTTGCGCTAATTTAAAAAGGCGCAAAAATACTAGTCAAAGATCCTCTATTAGACAGGAGTCTTCAGCTGCTTCTAAAGACGTTCTGCAAAAAAAACTTGTCAAAGATCCTCTGTAAGACAGGAGTAGTCAGCTGCTTCTAAAGACCTTCTGCAAAAAAGCAAGTCAAAGATCATTTGCGCTAATTTTAAAAGGCGCAAAAAATACTAGCCAAAGATGCTCTATAAGACAGGAGTCTTCAAATGCTTCCAAAGACCTTCTGCAAAAAGAAAAGAGTTAAAGATCCTCTATAAGACAAGAGTCTTCAGGTGCTTCTGAAGACCTTCGGCAAAAAAGGAGTCTTCAGCTGCTTCTGAAGACATTTGGCAAAAAAACCTAGTCAAAGATCCTCTATAAATCAGGAGTCTTCAGCTGCCTTTGAAGACATTTGGCAATAAAAACTAGTCAAAGATCCTCTATAAGACAGGAGTCACCAGCTGCTTCTGAAGACCTTTAACCAAATATAAACTAGTCAAAGATCCTCTATTAGACAGGAGTCTTCAGCTGCTTCAAAAGACCTTCTGCAAAAAAACTTGTCAAAGATCCTCTATAAGACAGGAGTCTTCAGCTGCTTCAAAAGACCTTCTGCAAAAAAGTTAGTCAAAGATCATTTGCGCTAATTTTAAAAGGCGCACAAATACTAGTCAAAGATCCTCTATTAGACAGGAGTCTTCAGCTGCTTCTAAAGACGTTCTGCAAAAAAAACTTGTCAAAGATCCTCTGTAAGACAGGAGTAGTCAGCTGCTTCTAAAGACCTTCTGCCAAAAAGAAAGTCAAAGATCATTTGTGCTCATTTTAAAAGTTGCAAAAATACTAGCCAAAGATGCTCTATAAGACAGGAGTCTTCAGCTGCTTCTAAAGACCTTCTGCAAAAAAAAAAGAGTCAAAGATCCTCTAAAAGACATGAGTCTTCAGCTGATTCTGAAGACCTTTGGCCAAAAAAAAAACTAGTCAAAGATCCTCTATGAGACAGGAGTCTTCAGCTGCTTCTAAAGACGTTCTGCAAAAAAAACTTGTCAAAGATCCTCTGTAAGACAGGAGTAGTCAGCTGCTTCTAAAGACCTTCTGCAAAAAAGAAAGTCAAAGATCATTTGTGCTCATTTTAAAAGTTGCAAAAATACTAGCCAAAGATGCTCTATAAGACAGGAGTCTTCAGCTGCTTCTAAAGACCTTCTGCAAAAAAAAAGAGTCAAAGATCCTCTAAAAGACATGAGTCTTCAGCTGATTCTGAAGACCTTTGGCCAAAAAAAAAACTAGTCAAAGATCCTCTATGAGACAGGAGTCTTCAGCTGCTTCTAAAGACGTTCTACAAAAAAACTTGTCAAGGATCCTCTATAAGTCAGGTGTCTTCAGCTGCTTCTAAAGACCTTGTGAAAAAAAAGAGAGTCAAACATTTTCTAAAGGGCAGGAGGCTTCAGCTACTTCTGAAGACCTTCTGAAAAAAAAAAAAAACTAGTCAAAGATCCTCTAAGACAGGAGTCTTCAGCTGCTTCTAAAGACCTTCGGCAAAAAAAAAGTCAAAGATCCTCTATAAGACAGGAGTCTTCAGCTGCTTCTGAAGACCTTTGGCAAAAAAACTAGTCAAAGATCCTCTATTAGACAGTAGTCTTCAGCTGCTTATAAGACATCCTGCAAAAAAAAACTAATCAAAGATCCTCTATAAGACATGAGTCTTCAGCTGCTTCTAAAGACCTTATGCAAAAAAGCAAGTCAAAGATCCTTTGCGCTAATTTTAAGAGGCGCAAAAATACTAGTCAAAGATGCTCTATAAAACAGGAGAATGTAAAAATGTTTTGCAGTAACCCATTACAAAAAAATCATCTTTACAACAGAACCATTTCAGGTCCTCTCCATGCCAAAAGTGCTTTTCTGGTTTTAAGGGATAATGCAAAAAAGTCAAATAATCTCTTTATGATGGGACTACTTTGCTGTTTCCTGTTTGACCCAAGGCTCAAATTTTTGCCGGAAAAAGAAAAAAAAAGAAGAAAAAAAAAACTCAGTTTCTGGCGTATTTTTACCGCACTAATTAAAACATCCATGTCAATTCGATTTGGATTAATCGTGCAGCTCTACGGGCGTACAATCTTTAGCCATGTAAACACTGCTGCACAGCTGCGGTAAACACGCTGGTGATCAGTTCAAAAAGACAAATATCGGCCACTGTAATTTTGTTATTTTGCATTAAAAAAAAAATCTAAAAACACAAATTGGTTTTAGTACAAAACAAATTTAGATTCACGTCAGATTAAAAAACTGCAAAAATAATTTCACACGAATGGAAAAAGTGCGAAAACTCCAGCTCCGGTTGAAAATCGGGAGATTTTCAGGAGAGGCGCTGAATTTCGGGAGTCTCCCGGAAAATTCGGGAGGGTTGGCAAGTATGCTCACAAGGGAAGAAAGTCCACCTTTTGATAGGTGAACATCTCTTTTATTGAACCCCAGGGTACATTTTGCAGCATTTAGATTCTCTGCTGCATGGAAATCTGACATCCCCGCTCTTGAAGTGTAGCCGCCAACCGACGCTGCTTTACATCCGCCTCCTGATTCTCACCGACCAGTTGATTTTTTGACCTGATGCCAGTGTTTGTTGACGCCAGGCCGTGCTCCCTGTTATGAAACGTGCACTCTGCGGCGCCGAAGTAGGCGTGCGCCATGTGACCTCAGCGCCGGTGAAAATGTTTCATTCATGAACTTGCAAGTGGGCCGCTGTTTATGCCAACATTCATCGCAAACGGTCCGTTGGAAAGAGCTCGTTTGGGGGGGAGGGGGTCTAATCTTGCAGGGATTTTTTTATAATGTTGTGAGTTAATCCACATATTTTTGTTTTGAATTTTTTTATTTACCGTAAATTCCGGACTATAAGCCGCTACTTCTTTCCCACGCTTTGAACCCTGCGGTTTATGAAACAGTGCAGCTAATTAGGGACCGAGTCCCTTTGGGACAGAGGACCCTATTGTATTTCTAGCGTTTTATTATTATACCGCCGCCTCTTTGAGCTGTAATTTGACCCTCTTAATATGCTTCAAAACTCACCAAATTGGACACACACATCAGGACTGGTGAAAATTGCGATCTAATCAAAAAAACCAAACCCCAAAACTCAAAATTGCGCTCTAGCGCCCCCTAGGAAGGAAATACAGACAAAACTGCCTGTAACTCCCAGTAGGAATGTCGTACAGACATGAAACAAAAACCTAATTTAGACCTATATAAAAAAAAATTAAAAAAAACTCAAAATTGCACTCTAGCGCCCCCTAGGAAAGAAACACAGACAAAACTGCCTGTAACTCCCAGTAGGAATGTCGTAAAGAAATGAAACACAAATCTAATTTAGACCTATATTTCAGACACTGACAACCCCCAGCAAAAATCAACAGGAAGTTTGCAATTCCCCCTTCAAAACAAAAGTTGTCTAAAAACAGTCACCTTTTTTCAAACATTATCTCCTCTGTCGCTTCACACTCAGCCGAGTGTGAAGCGACTGGGATGGGAATCAGCACCTCCAAGTCCGAGTCCATGGTTCTCGCCCGGAAAAGGGTGGAGTGCCATCTCCGGGTTGGGGAGGAGATCTTGCCCCAAGTGGAGGAGTTCAAGTACGTCGGAGTCTTGTTCACGAGTGAGGGAAGAGTGGATCGTGAGATCGACAGGCGGATCGGTGCAGCGTCTTCAGTAAAGCGGACGCTGTATCGATCCATTGTGGTGAAGAAGGAGCTGAGCCGGAAGGCAAAGCTCTCGATTTACCGGTCGATCCACGTTCCCATCCTCACCTATGGTCATGAGCTTTGGGTCAGGACCGAAAGGACAAGATCACGGGTACAAGCGGCCAAAATGAGTTTCCTCCGCCGGGTGGCGGGGCTCTCCCTTAGAGATAGGGTGAGAAGCTCTGTCATCCGGGGGGAGCTCAAAGTAAAGTCGGGCATCTGGTCAGGATGCCACCCGAACGTCTCCCTAGGGAGGTGTTTAGGGCATGTCCGACCGGTAGGAGGCCACGGGGAAGACCCAGGACACGTTGGGAAGACTATATATCCCGGCTGGCCTGGGAACGCCTCGGGATCCCCCGGGAGGAGCTGGACGAAGTGGCTGGGGAGAGGAAAGTCTGGGCTTCCCTGCTTAGGCTGCTGCCCCCGCGACCCGACCTCGGATAAGCGGAAGAAGATGGATGGATGGATGGATATCTCCTCTGAGCGCGTTTGTCGTGTCGGCTTCAAATTAGCACAGGAGAGAGATTGAACACTTCTGATTAAAAGTTGATGAAAGAGTTTTAATTACTGCTCCGGTTTGGATTTTATGAGCCCTCAAAGTCGGTCCCGTCCATCGCTGCTTGCAGCTTTAATTTATGGATTGTTATTCGCTAGCAGCCATAATGTTTTTTGTTTAATAATTTTCCTGAAACTCAAGCAGCGACGCTGAAAAGTTAAAAAAATAAAAAATAAAATAAAAAGTACCAATGATTGTCACACATACACTAGGTATGGTGAAATTAACCTCTGCATTTGACCCATCCCCTTGTTCACACCCTGGGAGGTGAGGGGAGCAGTGAGCAGCAGCGGTGGCCACGCCCGGGAATCATTTTGGTGATTTAACCCCCAATTCCAACCCTTGATGCTGATTGTCAAGCAGGGAGGTAATGGGTCCCATTTTTATAGTCTTTGGTATGACTCGGACGGGGAGTGAACGCACGACCGACCGATATCAGGGCGGACACTCTAACCACAAGGCCACCAGGTCAGTCAGTTGCCAGAAAAAGTGTGTTATAGTTTGTGCAGTGACGCCATCTTTTGGACGAGTTCGCTCACTGCAGGTGTTGCGGGTTGGAAATGTACTTCCTGGTTTAATGCCTTGAACCGGAAGTAAAACCATCCATTGCGTTCTTGCTCGAAAGGATTCTTCATTCAACACTCCAAGCAACGTTTTTAAGTTTTACAATATAACTAAAACAAATCTTACCTGCTAAACTGTCCCATGTGTGATGTCTGTAGGAATGTTTTCATGCATGTTTATTTGTACATGCTGTCGTAATGTAAGGAAACTGGCGTTGTTAGTATTTGCTAATATGCTAACACATTTACGAGTGTATGCATTAGTATTCTTTTTGTATTGTTTCTGTCATGTCTGTGTGATCATGTTTTGTTTTAGTCATGTTCGGTTTTGTTTTTGGACTCTTTGTGCACTTTGGTTTGTTTGTCACCATAGCAACCCATTAGTTTTCACCTGTCATGTCACGCACCTGTTTCACGTTTTGAGTCACGCACTTGTTTTCACTGATCATGTCACTGCTATTTAAGCCTGTCTGTTTCTGTTGTTCGTCCTGGTGACATTATCCTTTCATACCATGCTATCCATCCATACTACCTCTGCTACCCATGCGATTCCTGTTTATCATAATTTTCATGCTGTTTCACGCCACAGTAAGTGCTTTCATTTTCATGTTCATAGTCTCTCTAGTTTGTATCATTAGTCAAGTTTGTTCTCCGCCATTGGGCGCGCCTTTTGTTTGCTTCTTTTTTTTTGTAGTTTCTTAGTGTTAAAATAAATCATGTACTTACATTCACGCCTTGGCCGCGCCAACTTTCCTTTGCATTCCGGGAAAACACAACCCAAGGACCACGTCCTGACAGTTTCAGTCCCACAAATTGCTCAGTAAACTCACCAAGATGTCACCGTGGAGTTATTGAGTCTGTTTAGCTTCCAGTGGGTCCATGACGATGACTTCCGTTTTGTTTGATCAGCCGTTTTACTGCCGTGTTACAGGCCACATTTGAAAACAGTTAAGCTATTTAAATGTTGCTAAATCCTTCTGCTTAAATAACTAATTTCACAATAAAATATCTGCGGCTTATAGTTCGGTGAGGCTAATATATGGGAAAAAAAAAATTCTAAAATTTAGTGGGTGCGGCTTTTGTACCGAAAAATACAGTATATACACATCATTTTTTACTCTATTTAAATCCTTTAAATTCTACATTTTTAGTATATTTAATATTTTTGTTAATACATATGTTATATTAATATTTATATTATATTATTTAATATATATTTTATATATACAATATTATACTTGTATTGATTATTTATTAGGTTTTATTTATTTATTAAAAAAAAGGTCAAGTTTCATTTTTGTTTTCAGAATATTTAGAGGGTCAATAAAAAAATATGCTGCGGACCACAAATGGCCCCTGGGCCAGACTTGGATCACATTTGACCTTAGCTATCAATCTGTCCTGACACGTGTTCTATTATAGAAAAATGGCTGTCATGTTATACACAGTTGATATGTATCTGTAACTATGTGATGTAACTTTGTTCAACCAGACTAACAAATCAAAGAAAAATGTCCACAACTAATGAACTTATGACGACGTTCATCATTTTGGGAGTTTTTTGACGCGGCTTGTTTGTGCAAAGCCAACCAAAGCGTTAGCACTCTTAGCGCTCGCTACGAGAGTGTGCTTCAGTGATTATGACATTTTTTTTGCAAAGTTCTTTCACGCCATGCGCTAATGTTCTAACACGGAGCTGCTACACCACAGACGGCTGGCGCTGACCCAAAATGCGGCATTTTTGGGCGGGAAAGAGAGTTTGTTGACACTTTCCATTTAACGCAACTTTGCTCGCATTACAGGCTATTTAACTCCCACTTTTATCACGCTAAATCTCCAAAGTTAACGACTTAACTTTTTTTCTACCGCAGCACCACCTGACTTGTGTTTTTTCAATCTGCTCTCAACATGTCCGAAAAGGAGTAGGAATAAGCGAAGCTTATCAAACCAGTCAAAGATCCTCTATAAGACAGGAGTCTCCAGCTGCTTCTAAAGACCTTCTACAAAAAACTAGTCACAGATCCTCTACAATACAGGAGTCTTCAGCTGCTTCTAAAGACCTTCTGCAAAAAGTAGTCAAAGATCCTCTATAAGACAGGAATCTTCAGCTGCTTCTAAAGACATTCTGCAAAAAAAAAACCTAGTCAAAGATCCTCTATAAGACAAGAGTCTTTAGCTGCTTCTAAAGACCTTCTGCAAAAAAAAAATGTCAAAGATCCTGTATAAGACAGGAGTCTCCAGGTTCTTCTAAAGACCTTATGCAAAAAATAGTCAAAGATCCTCTTTAAGACAGGAGTCTTCAGCTGCTTCTAAAGACCTTCTGCAAAAACTAGTCAAAGATCCTCTATAAGACAGGAGTCTTCAGCTGCTTCTAAAGACCTTCTGCAAAAAACTAGTCAAAGATCTTCTATAATACAGGAGTCTTCAGCTGCTTCTAAAGACCTTCTGCAAAAACTAGTCAAAGATCCTCTATAAGACAGGAATCTTCATCTGCTTCTAAAGACCTTCTGCAAAAAACTAGTCAAAGATCCTCTATAATACAGGAGTCTTCAGCTGCTTCTAAAGACCTTCTGCAAAAACTAGTCACAGATCTTCTACAATGCAGGAGTCTTCAGGTGCTTCTAAAGACCTTCTGCAAAAACTAGTCAAAGATCCTCTATAAGACAGGAATCTTCAGCTGCTTCTAAAGACCTGCAAAAAACTAGTCAAAGATCCTCTATAATACAGGAGTCTTCAGCTGCTTCTAAAGACCTTCTGCAAAAATTAGTCACCGATATTCTACAATACAGGAGTCTTCAGGTGCTTCTAAAGACCTTCTGCAAAAACTAGCCAAAGATCCTCTATAAGACAGGAATCTTCAGCTGCTTCTAAAGACCTTCTGCAAAAAAAAAACTAGTCAAAGATCCTCTATAAGACAGGAGTCTTCAGCTGCTTCTAAAGGCCTTCTGCAAAAAAAACCTAGTTAATGATCCTGTATAAGACAGGAGTCTCCAGGTGCTTCTAAAGACCTTATGCAAAAAATAGTCAAAGATCCTCTTTAAGACAGGAGTCTTCAACTGCTTCTAAAGAACGTATGCAACAAACTAGTCAAAGATCATCTATAAGACAGGAGTCTTCAGCTGCTTCTAAATACCTCCTGCAAAAAAAAAAAAAAAGTCAAAGATCCTCTATAAGACATGAGTCTTCAGCTGCTTCTAAGATCTCCTGCAAACAATCTAGTCACAGATCCTGTATATGGCAGGAGTCTTCAGCTGCTCTTCAAGACCTTATGCAAAAAACAGTCAAAGATCTTCTTTAAGACAGGAGTCTTCAGCTGCTTCTAAAGACCTTCTGCAAAAAACTAGTCAAATATCCTCTACAAGACAGGAGTCTTCAGCTGCTTCTAAATACCTCCTGCAAAAAAACTAGTCAAAGATCCACTATAAGACTGAGCCTTCAGCTGCTTCTAAGACCTCCTGCAAACAATCTAGTCACAGATCCTCTATATGGCAGGAGTCTTCAACTGCTCCTAAAGACCTTCTGCAAAAAAAGCTACTCAAAAAGATCCTCTATAAAACAGGAGTCTTCAGCTGCTTCTAAAGACCTTCTGCAAATAAACTAGTCAAAGATCATCTAAATTAAAAAGAACTTTGCTGTTTTTAAGAACCTACTGCAAAAAAAGCTAGTCAAAGATCCTCAATATGACAGGAAACGTGGCTGTTTTTAATAAGCTTCAGCAAGAAAAAGCTAATCAAAGATCCTCTAAATGGCAGAAGAACGTTGCTGTCTTTAAGAACCTACTGCAAATAAGCTAATCAAAGATCCTCTATATGACAGAAGTATTTTGCTGTTTTTAAGAACATACTGCAAAAAAGCTACTCAAAAATCCTCTAAATGACAGGAAGCAGTTGCTGTGTTTAAGAAGCCCTTTGAGATACTCGTGATTTAGGGCTATATAAGTAAACTTTGATTGATCGATTGATTGATTGATTGATTAAGAAACTCCAGCAAAAAAAAAAAAAAAGTCAAAGATCCTCTATATGACAGAAGAACTTAAATGTTTTTAAGAACCTACTGCAAAAACGCTAGTCAAAGATCCTCTATATGACAGGAGAACTTTGCTGATTTTAAAAACCTAGTGCAGAAAAGCTAGTCAAAGATCCTCTATTTGACAGGAGAACTTTTCTGTTTTTAAGAACCTACTGCAAAAAAGCTAGTCAAAAATCTTCTGTATGACAGGAAACTGTTGCTCTTTTTAAGAAACTACTGCAAAAAAGCTAGTCAAAGATTCCTCTATATGACAGGAGAACTTTGCTGTTTTTAAGAAACTACTGCAAAAAAGCTAGTCAAAGATTCCTCTATATGACAGGAGAACTTTGCTGTTTTTAAGAAACTACTGCAAAAAAGCTAGTCAAAGATTCCTCTATATGACAGGAGGACTTTGCTGTTTTTAAGAAACTACTGCAGAAAAGCTAGTCAAAGATCCTCTATGTGACAGGAGAACTTTGCTGTTTTTAAGAACCTACTGCAGAAAAGCTAGTCAAAGATCTTCTATGTGACAGGAGAACTTTGCTGTTTTTAAGAACCTACTGCAAAAAAGCTGGTCAAAAATCTTCTGTATGACAGGAAACTGTTGCTCTTTTTAAGAACCTACTGCAAAAAAGCTAGTCAAAAATCTTCTGTATGACAGGAAACTGTTGCTCTTTATAAGAACCTACTGCAAAAAAGCTAGTCAAAGATTCCTCTATATGACAGGAGAACTTTGCTGTTTTTAAGAAACTACTGCAACAAAAGCTAGTCAATTATCCTCTATATTACAGGAGAACCTTGCTGTTTTTAAGAACCTACTGCAATAAAAGCTAGTCAAAGACCCTCTATATAACAGGAGAACTTTGCTGTTTTTAGAACCTACTGCAAAAAAAGCTAGTCAAAGATCCTCTATATCACAGGAGAACTTTGCTGTTTTTAAGAACCTACTGCAACAAAAGCTAGTCAAAGATCCTCTATGTGACAGAAGTTTTTGTACGTTTATGAAGCAGGGTTGCCATAGTAATGCTAAGGATGTTTGCCCCCCCCCCCAGTGATTTGTGCTGCAAAATATTCAAAATACAATCATTGCACGTTAGCGCTAAAAGCTAACCGCTAGCAGTGTAGCTTAGCTTGACTTTTGGCAGTTTTTTCTTCAAACGTAACTTTCAGTTTGACCTACTTAAGGCAGGGTGACAAAACACGATAACAACAAACCACTTCCTCCCCGCAGCGCTGTCAATACCAAAAAAAAAAGAATAATAAATAAATAAATAAAAAGATTGCACGGCTCAGAACTCGCCTTGTTTTGCATTCTGCGACACAAAGCCGAGAGAGGGGAAACAGGCGCTGATCTCTGGGAGCAAAATGTGTGTTTGCCAAAGATGCCTTTCTCCGTAATCCAGGCTGCAGAACTCCAAACAAGAAGCCAAGGTCAGGCTTCCAAAAGATGCCGAAACCACGATTCTATCATGTAGAGGATTTTCATACGCTTACACTCTTTGTTGCAGCAAACAAAGTCACACAGAAAAGATTGTTTGGTAGCAAGAAAACAGGCAGCATGTGTTGTTGTTCTTATTCATGAGCATGACTCTGTCCCAACACTTGACCTCAATAAATACATCATATCTTCAATATAAACTCTAAAGAATAAGTTTACACTAGTCAAAGAGTCATCTTAGTCATCTATATGACAAGAGTCTTCAGCTGCTTCTAAAGACCTTCTGCAAAAAAGCTAGTCAAAGATCCTCTATGGCAGGAGTCTTCGGCTGCATGTAAAGACCTTCTGCAAAAAAGCTAGTCAAAGATCCTCTATGGCAGGAGTCTTCAGCTGCCTCTAAAGACCTTCTGCCAAAAAAAATGTCAAAGATCCTCTATATGGAAGGAGTCTTAAGCTGTAAGACCTTCTGCAAAAAACTAGTCAAAAATCCTGTATAAGACAGGAGTTTTCAGCTGTTTTCAAAGACCTTTTTCAAAAAATCTAGTCAAAGATCCTCTGTAAGACAGGAGTCTTCATCTGCTTTGAAAGACCTTCTGCACAAAAACTAGTAAACAATCCTCTATAAGACATTAGTCTTCTGCTGCTTCTAAAGACCTTCTGCAAAAAAACATGTCAAAGATCCTCTATATGGCAGGAGTCTTCAGCTGCTTCCGAAGACCTTTTGAAAAAACAAAAACTAGTCAAAGATCCTCTATATGCAGGAGTCATCAGTTGCTTACAAAGACCTTCTGCAAAAAACTAGTCAACAATCCTGTATAAGACAGGAGTCTTCAGCTGCTTTCAAAGACCTTCTTCACAAAATCTAGTCCAAGACCCTCTATACGACAGGAGTCTTCAGCTGCTTCTAAAGACATTCTGCAAAAACACTAGTGAAATATCCTCTATAAGACAACAGTATTTAGCTGCATCTAAAGACCTTCTGCAAAAAATAGTCAAAGATCCTCTATGAGACAGGAGTCTTCAGCTGCTTCTAAAGACCTTCTGCAAAAAAAGCTAGTCAAAGATGCTCTATAAGACAGGTCTCTTCATCTGCTTCTAAAGACCTTCTGCAAAAAAGCTAGTCAAAGATCCTCTATGACAGGAGTCTTCAGCTGCTTGTAAAGACTGTATGCAAAAAAACTAGTCAAAGATCCTGTATAAGACAGGAGTCTTCAGCTGCTTCCAAAGACCTTCTTCAAAAAATCTAGTGAAAGACCTTCTGTAAGACAGGAGTCTTCAGCTGCTTCTAAAGACATTCTGCAAAAATTGTTGTCAAAGATCCTCTAAACAGCAGGAGTCATCAGTTGCTTCCACAGACCTTCTGCAAAAACACTAGTCAAAGATCCTGTATAAGACAGGAGTCTTCAGCTGCTTCCAAAAAGACCATCTTCAAACAATCTAGTCAAAGACCCTCTATAAGACAGGAGGCCTCAGCTGCTTCTAAAGACATTCTGTAAAAAAAACTAGTCAAAGATCCTCTATAAGACAGGAGTCTTCAGCTGCTTCTAAAGACCTTCTGCAACAAAAGCTAGTCAAAGATGTTCTATAAAACAGGACTCTTCAGCTGCTTCTAAAATCTTTCTGCAAAAAAAGCTAGTCAAAGATGCTCTATAAGACAGGTCTCTTCATCTGCTTCTAAAGACCTTCTGCAAAAAAGTTAGTCAAAGATCCTCTATGACAGGAGTCTTCAGCTGCTTGTAAAGACTGTATGCAAAAAAACTAGTCAAAGATCCTGTATAAGACAGGAGTCTTCAGCTGCTTCCAAAGACCTTCTTCAAAAAATCTAGTGAAAGACCTTCTGTAAGACAGGAGTCTTCAGCTGCTTCTAAAGATATTCTGCAAAAAATGTTGTCAAAGATCCTCTAAACAGCAGGAGTCGTCAGTTGCTTCCACAGACCTTCTGCAAAAAAACTAGTCAAAGATCCTGTATAAGACAGGAGTCTTCAGCTGCTTCCAAAAAGACCATCTTCAAACAATCTAGTCAAAGACCCTCTATAAAACAGGACTCTTCAGCTGCTTCTAAAATCTTTCTGCAAAAAAAGCTAGTCAAAGATGCTCTATAAGACAGGTCTCTTCATCTGCTTCTAAAGACCTTCTGCAAAAAAGCTAGTCAAAGATCCTCTATGACAGGAGTCTTCAGCTGCTTGTAAAGACTGTATGCAAAAAAACTAGTCAAAGATCCTGTATAAGACAGGAGTCTTCAGCTGCTTCCAAAGACCTTCTTCAAAAAATCTAGTGAAAGACCTTCTGTAAGACAGGAGTCTTCAGCTGCTTCTAAAGATATTCTGCAAAATTATTTTGTCAAAGATCCTCTAAACAGCAGGAGTCGTCAGTTGCTTCCACAGACCTTCTGCAAAAAAACTAGTCAAAGATCCTGTATAAGACAGGAGTCTTCAGCTGCTTCCAAAAAGACCATCTTCAAACAATCTAGTCAAAGACCCTCTATAAGACAGGAGGCCTCAGCTGCTTCTAAAGACATTCTGTAAAAAAAAAAAGTCAAAGATCCTCTATAAGACAGGAGTCTTCAGCTGCTTCTAAAGACCTTCTGCAACAAAAGCTAGTCAAAGATGTTCTATAAAACAGGACTCTTCAGCTGCTTCTAAAATCTTTCTGCAAAAAAGTTAGTCAAAGATCCTCTATAAGACAGGAGTCTTCATCTGCTTCTAAATACCTTCTGCAAAAAAACTAGTCAAAGATCCTCTATGACAGGAGTCTTCAGCTGCTTGTAAAGACCTTATGCAAAAAAACTAGTCAAAGATCTTCTAAATGGCAGGAGTCTTCAGCTGCTTCCAAAGACCTTCTGCACAAAAACTAGTAAACAATCCTCTATAAGACATTAGTCTTCTTCTGCTTCTAAAGACTTTCTGCAAAAAATTTTGTCAAAGATCCTCTATATAGCAGGAGTCATCAGTTGCTTCCAAAGACCTTCTGCAAAAAACTAGTCAAAGACCCTCTATAAGACAGGAGTCTTCAGCTGCTTCTAAAGACTTTTTGCAAAAAACTAGTTAAAGATCCTCTATAAGACAATAGTATTCAGCTGCTTCCAAAGACCTTCTGCAAAAACTAGTCAAAGATCCTCTATATGACAGAATAAATTTGATGTTTTTAAAAACCTACTGGAAAAAAAGCTAGTCAAAGATCCTCCATATGACAGAAACCATTACTGTTTTTTTAGAAGCTCCAGAAAAGAAATGGTCAAAGATCCTTAATATGACAGAAGAACTTTGATGTTTTTAAGAACATACTGCAAAAAAGGTAGTCAAAGATCCTCTTTATGACAGAATAACTTTGCTGTTTTTAAGAACCTACTGCAAAATAAACTATTCATAGATCCTCTGTATGGCAGGAGACCATTGCTGTTTTTAAGAAGCTCCTGCAAAAAAAGCTAGTCAAAGATCCTCTACATGACAGGAAACTGTTTCTGTTTTTAAGAACCTACTGCAGAAAAGCTAGTCAAAGATCCTCTTAATGACCGAATAACTTTCCTGTTTTTAAGAAGCTGCAGCAAAAAAATGCTATTTATAGATCCTCTGTATGACAGGAGACCAATGCTACTTTTATGAATCTACTGCACAAAGCTAGTCCAAGATCATGTAACTGACAAGAGTACTCTGCTATTTTAAAGAGTTGCTATCGGACAAGATTGCTCGGATGCTTTCAGGAACGTCGGCACGTTGTGAAGTGAACCTTGTCTGGATGTGTGGACTTGGGAAGTACATCTATATGTAACATAAATACTTTGGGAGAACATGGGTTGCCATAGAAACAGGCATTCGCATACACAAAGGTGTTTGTGACTAATGTTAACGTCTCATTTCTTACAATTATTGTGTGTGTGTGTGTGTGTGTGTGTGTGTGTGTGTGTTTGTGTGTGTGTGTGTGTGTGTGTTCTTGTATTCCTACCCTTTTTGAGACATCGACAGGGAAAAGTACCTTCCATATGAGGACCGGTGAACAAGTTAGGACATAAATCATGGTCCCAATACGGAAAACCATTGCATCTAATAGAGAATGTCTCATTTGCACCCCTGGTGGTGAAATCTATCAAAATTAGGGTGGTTCCAAAAAGGAGGGATTTTTTTCAAATTGACTATGTGTCGGTTTTAAAAGTGCTCCCCCTCTGGTCAACATATGAAATAACAAGTGTGTTTAAGAAATTGAAATGCACTTTGGCCAAAATCAATAAAAAAATTAAATAAATATGTATATAGAAACGTACTGTAATAACTTGAAGTAATTAATGACGATTGAAAAACAATTACAAACCAAAAATTAGATTTTTTTCCCCACTAAAATCAGTCTTTTTCCCACAATGTGTCAACTTTTTTCTTATAAAATTGGGAACATTTTCTCATATTCCTTCTGTTTCTGTAATGTTGCAATATTTCCTCGTAAAATTGTTATTTTTTTATGTAAAATTATTACTTTTTAATGCAAAATGGTGACATTGGTCATGTGAAATTTTGACTTGTATCACAATATTGCCAATTTTTGTGTTGTTCTTGTAAAATAGTGACCTTTTTTGAGTAAAATTATGACTTTTGTCATCATTTTGCCAAGTAAAATTCAGATTATCATTATAATATTGCCCACATTTTTAAGTTTTCTTATAAAATTGTGACTTTTGTCCGAATAAAATTACTACACTTTTCATAAAATTGCCAAAATGTTAAGCTTTTCTTGTAAAATTGCGACTGTTGTTGAGTAAAATTCCAACTTTTATCATAACATTGGACAAATGTTCAGTTTTTCTTGTAAAATGTTGACTCGGGTTGAGTAAAATTACGACTTTTATTATAGTCTTGCCAAAATTCTCAGTTTTTTCTTGTGAAATTGTGACCTTTTTCTCGTGAAATCCCAACTCATTTTTCACAACAAGCTTTTTTACATTTGCATAGTATATATATAGTATTAATGTTGTAAATACAAATCTTTATATATCTAAAAAGGGTGGTCCTAAGGACGTAGGCATTTTTCAGGGGGTCTCAAAAAGGTAACAAATACAAGAATTTGCGTGTGTGTGTGTGTGTGCGTGTGTGTGTGTGTGTGTGTGTGTGTGTGTGTGTGTGTGTGTGTGTGTGTGCGTGTGTGTGTGTGTGTGTGTGTGTCTGTCCTCTTTGTGGTGAGTGCTATTAAAATGTCCCAGTGAATTCTTCTCCAGGGTTTACGACGTGCGCTGTAGCGCCACTAAAAAAATAGATATTTAACACTCATTCATCTTCAAATTGAAAGGTCCTCCTGCAAGGATCTCTGCCTGCAATAATAACAACAAAAATAACGGACACAAACCTGCTTTCCCAATGAATGAAAAGTCTCAATAGGCGGCCCGAGTGCTGCCCGGAACCTACGAATGAGAGGAGTGGAGCTATCAAATAGGTTGGAATTTTGAAGTCGCTCGTATAGGATTTATTTTGGCAACAGATGTATTTTTTTTTTTTTTAAACTTCTACTTGTAAAAGGTTTATTATTTTCGTTTTTAGAGTGGAGGGGATGCTGTGCTTTTAAAACGATTGCCGAGCATCAGCAGCATGAAGGTCAGGGGTGCGGGATGAGTGCACATGGCACAGTAATAATCCGCAGATGCTTAGACAAACATGCACCGGTGAGGAAAGATACTGTCAAAAAATGGTTGTTAAGTTGTTTTTATTCCGGGGAAGTGACTTTTTAATGATGTTCTAAGTGTAACTCTTCGTGATCAGCACACATGGGACAATATATCATCTCCCTCACTTTGGGGAATTAAAAATAAATCTTCAAATGCTCACAAGGACAAGAGAGCACCTCTGACTCCACCCCCCAGCTTGATGAGCCCGCCCCCTTAGGTACGCCCCCGCCACTTTGTAAAATGTCAGGCTTTGCTGCACGTCTCAAAAACGAAAAATCGCTGCCAACTTCGCTACAGTGCGTTAAAGACAGATGCGGGTAGAGCAGCCAAAAGGTGCACTTAGGTAACCAAAATTGTGACCAAAGTGCGGCCCGGGGGGCCATTTGCGGTCCGCAGTTAATTTTCATAATTTAAAAAAAAAGAAACATAAAAAAATGGAATAGGTAACGAGAAAAAGTTGCAATGTTGACTTTAATAACGCAAAGCTGCCATGTAATAAAAGTGTCAACAAAAAAATAATAATGAATCAAAATCAATGTTATGAATTTTTTGACCTTGAAGGCTCTAATTAAGTCACATCAAAAAATCCACTTTTTATTATTTTTGGAGAAAATATTGCATATTTTGTGTGTCTTTGCGGAAAAAGGCATAAAACAAACAAAACAAAACCATTACCGAATAAAAATGTATAATCAACAGATCAGTGTCTGTGCTTTTCAAACTGTGAGATGCGTACCACTAGTAGCATGCAGGCTCTATCTAGTGGTATGCCAATGAATCCCTTGGTTAAAGTACAGTGTTTTATTTTCCTATATTCAAACACAGTGTTGCTGTTCAAACTGTACATTTTACATACATATCTTCACCTTGTTTTTAATGAATAATTAGGGCTACTATGTGACTTTATTTTATTATATATTCATACACACACAGAAATATATATATATATATACAGGTAAAAGTCAGTAAATTAGAATATTTTGAAAAACTTGATTTATTTCAGTAATTGCATTCAAAAGGTGTAACTTGTACATTATATTTATTCATTGCACACAGACTGATGCATTCAAATGTTTATTTCATTTAATTTTGAAGATTTGAAGTGGCAACAAATGAAAATCCAAAATTCCGTGTGTCACAAAATTAGAATATTACTTAAGGCTAATACAAAAAAAGGATTTTTAGAAATGTTGGCCAACTGAAAAGTATGAAAATGAAAAATATGAGCATGTACAATACTCAATACTTGGTTGGAGCTCCTTTTGCCTCAATTACTGCATTAATGCGGCGTGGCATGGAGTCGATGAGTTTCTGGCACTGCTCAGGTGTTATGAGAGCCCAGGTTGCTCTGATAGTGGCCTTCAACTCTTCTGCGTTTTTGGGTCTGGCATTCTGCATCTTCCTTTTCACAATACCCCACAGATTTTCTATGGGGCTAAGGTCAGGGGAGTTGGCGGGCCAATTTAGAACAGAAATACCATGGTCCGTAAACCAGGCACGGGTAGATTTTGCGCTGTGTGCAGGCGCCAAGTCCTGTTGGAACTTGAAATCTCCATCTCCATAGAGCAGGTCAGCAGCAGGAAGCATGAAGTGCTCTAAAACTTGCTGGTAGACGGCTGCGTTGACCCTGGATCTCAGGAAACAGAGTGGACCGACACCAGCAGATGACATGGCACCCCAAACCATCATCCAACCATGCAAATTTTGCATTTCCTTTGGAAATCGAGGTCCCAGAGTCTGGAGGAAGACAGGAGAGGCACAGGATCCACGTTGCCTGAAGTCTAGTGTAAAGTTTCCACCATCAGTGATGGTTTGGGGTGCCATGTCATCTGCTGGTGTTGGTCCACTCTGTTTCCTGAGATCCAGGGTCAACGCAGCCGTCTACCAGCAAGTTTTAGAGCACTTCATGCTTCCTGCTGCTGACCTGCTCTATGGAGATGGAGATTTCAAGTTCCAACAGGACTTGGCGCCTGCACACAGCGCAAAATCTACCCGTGCCTGGTTTACGGACCATGGTATTTCTGTTCTAAATTGGCCCGCCAACTCCCCTGACCTTAGCCCCATAGAAAATCTGTGGGGTATTGTGAAAAGGAAGATGCAGAATGCCAGACCCAAAAACGCAGAAGAGTTGAAGGCCACTATCAGAGCAACCTGGGCTCTCATAACACCTGAGCAGTGCCAGAAACTCATCGACTCCATGCCACGCCGCATTAACGCAGTAATTGAGGCAAAAGGAGCTCCAACCAAGTATTGAGTATTGTACATGCTCATATTTTTCATTTTCATACTTTTCAGTTGGCCAACATTTCTAAAAATCCCTTTTTTGTATTAGCCTTAAGTAATATTCTAATTTTGTGACACACGGAATTTTGGATTTTCATTTGTTGCCACTTCAAATCATCAAAATTAAATGAAATAAACATTTGAATGCATCAGTCTGTGTGCAATGAATAAATATAATGTACAAGTTACACCTTTTGAATGCAATTACTGAAATAAATCAAGTTTTTAAAAATATTCTAATTTACTGGCTTTTACCTGTGTATATATATATATATATATATGTATAGTAAATGGGTTGTACTTGTATGGCGCTTTTCTACCTTCAAGGTACTCAAAGTGCTTTGACACTATTTCCACATTCACCCATTCACACACGCATTCACACACTGCCATGCAAGGCCCTAACCACGACCCATCAGGAGCAAGGGTGAAGTGTCTTGCTCAAGGACACAACGGGCGTGGCGAGGTTGGTAGAAGGTGGGGATCGCACCAGGAACCCTCAGAATGCTGGCACAGCCACACCGTCCCCATGTGTATATATATATATATATATACACATATACTTACATACATACATGTATGTATATATGTATGTGTATATACACACATACATACAAATATATGTATATATGTATGTGTATATATATACATATATATATATATGTATATGTATATGTGTGTATATGTATGTATGTGTATAAATACAGTGTGTATTTATGTGTGTATATATGTAGGTATTTATTTGCATATATACAGTATATATAAACTTTTTATACATATATACTATGTATATATATTTTATACATACATATATATATACACAGACATAACATACATATATACACATACATACATATATATGTATATATATATACAACATACATAACATACATACATACATACATACATACATATATACTGATATCTATATATTTATTTATATATATATATATATATATATATATATATATATATATATATATATTTATATATATATATATATATATATATATATATATATATATATATATATATATATATATATATATATATATATTTATATATATATATATATATATATATATATATATATATATATATATATATATATATATATATATATATTGCCAAAAGTATTTGGCCACCCATCCAAATGATCAGAATCAGGTGTCCTAATCACTTGGCCTGGCCACAGGTGTATACAATCAAGCAGGCACTTCTAACTTCTTCAGATGAGAATGGAGGTTTTAAAAAAACGTGTCCTGAGTTGGGCACATTCCAAGCGTACTGTTTGGAGGAAGTAGGCAGGAAGGAAAATGTTGTTTTCATTTTTATCTCCGCGTTGCCTCCACGCTTTGATTTCAAGTTTTCGGGACGTATGCAGATTCCAATTTCACAACAGCAGGTACCAATAGGTAAGAAAAGTTGGTATTGCATGATAGGGCCTCCTTAAAGCTTTATACAAGAAGTATAAGTTCCGTACCTTCTTCTAGTCTTCTATAGCGTCATTCATCACTCCAAGCAACGTTTGTAAGTTTTACAATATACCTAAAACAATTCATACTTACTAAATCGTCCCATGCCTGATGTCTGGACGAGGGTTTTCATGCATATTTGTACATGCTATCATAATGTAATCCAACGAGCGCCTAATATGCTAACACGCTCACAAGTGTCCGTGTTAGTATTATTAACTTACAATGGCATTTTTTTTGTTGTTGTTTCAGTTTCGTAAATTCACTTTGACGTCACCGTGTTTAGCTGATTGTAGAGCTCGCGTCCGCAGCCATGACAATGACTTCTGTTTTGTTTGATCACCGTTTTACTGCCGTGTTCCTGACACATGGAAACAAATAGGGTATGTAAATAAACATGTACAACATATTTCTGTGTAGTTAACTAATTTCACAACGTATATATCTGTGTTTTATAGTCTGGTGCGGCTAATCAGTGACGTGCGGTGAGGTTGATGGCTGGTGAGGCACTGACTTCATCACAGTCAGATTTACAAAAATATGAACCCTAAAGAGTATCTTTAGGGTTAACGGGTTATGTTTAAAAGCTCATACCAGCATTCTTCCCTGCTTGGCACTCAGCATCAAGGGTTGGAATTGGGGGTTAAATCACCAAAAATGATTCCCGGGCGCGGTGCCGCTGCTGCCCACTGCTCCCCTCACCTCCCATGTGAACAAGGGGATGGGTCAAATGCAGACGACAAATTTCACCACACCTAGTGTGTGTGTGTGACAATCATTGGTACTTTAACTTAACTTTAACTTTACACATACAAACCGTAGCACACAAAAAAGCACATTTAATAAAAAAAACTTAATTATGGTCTTACCTTTACTTATAAATTAAGTCCATGCGCCGCAACTAAAGCCCTCACTTAAACTTTCCACGTGCAAGATTGAATCTATTTAAAAACGTGTAACCGAGGGTTTATAAATGTCGCCTATACTGTATGAAACTACAAAATAACAAACACGGAGGCTCCAGTTTACACGAGGACCACTTTATTTACGTTCTTTCAAAAACCTACGCTCCACTCCGTGTCATCACTTCCGCTCTTAGCGCCTTCAAAATAAGAGCTCAAGGCATATACTGTATAACAGCGCATAACAGGAACTTAACATCACAAAGAGGAAAGCCCATGAAAATAGGTTACAAAAGTTATTTAATAAGAAGCCAAAAAGTGCAAAAACAATAATGTTCGTGTTGGAGGAGTTGTGAAGTAGGTACACCTGCAGTCTGCAGGTGTACCTAATGTTGTGGTCCTGCAGTCATTCACAACTCCTCCAACACAAACATTATTGTTGTTGCACTTCTTGCCTTATGAATTAACTTTTTTAAATAGATTCAATCTTGCACGTGGAAAGTTTAAGTGTGGGCTTTAGTTGGTATAACAATTCTACGGCGGGGGTGCAGGAGGCGGGATTACTGGAGCCTCAGCCAGTGCGTCTTTTGCAGCCGTTTTATGATCGCTCAGCACAAGAAATACGTTACACACATACAGTTGTTGACAAAATACACTGTACATTATATACCTCAGCTAACTAAACTATGGAAATGTATAATATAACTCATATAGCAATACAGTCTCACTGCACAGCAGGCCAGCAGTTAGCCGAGTCCGTCCATGTTGAGGCACTGAGTGACGTGCCTCAACTGGCTGCTGTTCACCGCACCGTCTCTTCTCAGTATTTGAACGGCAAATGTGAAAATTCAGCGATTTTGAATACAAATAATCTAAAACTGGTGAAGTTAAATGGAAAATAACTTTATAGTATAATCACTGGATACATATAACAATTTAATAATTTTTTTGTCTTTTTACATTTTTTTTCTTTCCATGATGGCAGGTGAGGCCCCGCCTCACCTGCCTCTAGTGACTGCACTTCACTGCGGCTAATATATGGAAATATTGAATTAAATCTAGTGGGTGCGGCTTATATACCAGTGCCCTCTATAGTCTGGAAAATATGGTTGTTGAAAAATACTGTAATATAGGACCTTTCATGTGGCAAACAAGACTCCAGTCAGGGACCACTTGTCCGCCATTTTGTCGGTCGTTTTTTTGCAAAGTTACCCTCCCTTGTGCTCGGCTTGTTCTCCCAGTGTGCAGTATTTCTGTGACTCCCCGGCAAAGAGTCCGTGCTTCCTGCCATGTTGCTAAACCAGCGCACTTGTTTGTTTATTGCGTTTTCTTGTCTTGCAGCCGCGGCCCTGCTAACTAATGCATTTCTTAGACGACAACTTTTAATTTAGAGCCTTGCTCCCCAAATTGCCTTTTGGCAGGCTGCATGTTGACGAGAATGTGTTTTCCGTGTTCTGTAAATGCTTTATGGAATACGACTAACTAGCATAATTGAATCTCAATTTACAAACATTACCGATGTGGGTCATGCAGACAGAGTGGCTGCTGACAAATATTCCGCAGAGGTTCAGAATTCATTGTTACCTTTTTTCCCCTCGAATGAGATTTCCAATAAGTGAGTCAGCTTCTGATGAGGTTTCATTGACTATGAAATATTAATGTGATGAGTCGATACTACTCTGTCAATTTGCATATGAGTCTACCCCAGGGTTCATTCCTGTGTCCCACCTGCCTATGTTTTCAATATTTTCCTTATCTATCAATCTGTCCTTTCATCCAACCAATAACAAACATCGATGTTCCCTTGACAAGACTCTGCAGCATTGCGTGGACATCGGGGGTGGTACCTCTACATTGGCAGACTGGGGTGGTGGTTCCTCTATTTAAGAAGGAGAATCAGAGGGTGTCTTCCAACTATCACGGGATCACACTCCTCAGCCTTCCAGGCAAGGTCTATTCAGGGGTACTGGAGATGAGGCTACCCCGGATAGTCAAACCTCTGATTCAGGAGGAGCAGTGCGGTTTTCGTCCTGGTCGTGGAACTGTGGACCAACTTATACTCGAGGCAGGATCCTTGAGGGTGCATAGGAGTTTGCCCAACCAGTCTACAATGTGTTTTGTGGACTTGGGGAAAGCTTTCGACCAGGTCCTGTGGGGAGTGCTCAGAGAGTATGGGGTATCAAACGGTCTGATTGTGGCGGTCCACTCCCTGGATGATCAGTGTCAGAGCTTGGTCTGCATTGCCGTTTCCAGTGAGGGTTGGACTCCGCCAGGGCTGCCCTTTGTCACCGATTCTGTTTACAATTTTTATGGATAGAATTTCTAGGCACAGTCAGGGCATTGAGGGGATCCGGTTTGGTGGCTGCAGGATTAGGTCTCTGCTTTTTGCAGATGATGTGGTCCTGATGGTTTCATCTGGCCAGGATCTTCATCTCTCACTGGATTGGTTCACAGCTGGATGAGAAACTGGGATGAAAATCAGCTCTTTCAAGTCCAAGTCCGTGGTTCTCTCCAGTGCCATCTCCGGGCCCAAGTGAAGGAGTTCAAGTACTTTGGGGTCTTGTTCAAGAGTGGATCGTGAGATCGACAGGCGGATCGGTGCGGCGTCTGCAGTGGTGTGGACCCTGTATCGGTCAGTCATGGTCAAAAAGGGAGCTAAGCCGAAAGGCAAAGCTTTCAATTTA
This sequence comes from Nerophis lumbriciformis, assembly GCF_033978685.3. NCBI lineage: Eukaryota > Metazoa > Chordata > Actinopteri > Syngnathiformes > Syngnathidae > Nerophis > Nerophis lumbriciformis. The sequence goes on from NC_084576.2 coordinate 17,015,764, forward strand.
CCGATCAATCTACGTTCGCGTCGTCACCTTTGGTCATTAGCTTTGGGTTCTGACCGAAAGGACAAGATCACGGGTACAAGAGGCCGAAATGAGTTTTCTCTGTTGGGTGGCAGGGCTCTCCCTTAGAGATAGGGTGTGAAGCTCCGTCATTCGGGAGGAGCTCAGAGTAAAGCCACTACTCCTCCACATCGAGAGGAGCCAGATGAGGTGGTTTGGGCATCTGGTCAGAATGCCCCTGAACGCCTCCTGGGTAGGTGTCTCGGGCGTGTCCGACTGGTATGAGGCCACGGGGAAAACCCAGGACACGTTGGCAAGACTATGTCTGGCCTTGGAATGCCTCAGGATCCCTCAGGAAGAGCTGGACAAAGTAGCTGGGGAGAGGGATGTCTGGGCTTCTGTGCTTAGGCTGCTGCCCCCGCAACCCAACTTCGGATAAGTGGAATGAATGGATGGATGGATGGATGGATATATTATTTTATGCATGGCCGTTGAAGGTAACGTGATTAATCACAATTAGTTGCATTAATCTTGTATCAATGCAGATTTAAACACACACTTTATTTTTACTGCATATTCTCTTTAACTTTAACTGCGAATGGTTACCTGAAGGGTTATCCGTTTAACGCATACAATGAATGCGCACTTACGGGACTTTAGACTAAAATATTAGCAAATTTTGAGCAAATAAATTTAGTGCACAGTGCATTCAGGTAAAACATTTTGAAAAATGTCTGTGTATGACTTTCAGACAACAAGATTCCTTTGTGTGAAAATATTGGGGTCTTTAAGAAAATTATAATTTTACCCAAGCGAGTAATTTACTGAAAATTAATTGTGGTTGTTTGAAATTCAAGTGTGATTAATCACATTTTTTTAAATAATAATAAATCTAATTTTTGTTTATAAAAAACAAACTATTTTAACATTAATGCACTTTAATTTCTCAATGTCTTGCACAAACATTTTTTCAATGTTTTACTGAATTCACGTCTTTTATTTGCATACCTTAGAATGGTCATAGTATGATTGTTTTGTCCACAATTTAAACACTTCCTTGTGGTTTACATAACAGGTCATTGTGCTTTTGTGGTCAGAATTTTGCCTCGTTTATGTCTTACAGGCCGCTTTCTGATCTCTTTAGGATGCATCGTTTTTACCCTGTCAGCCATGTTTTAGTTTTTAGCTCTTCCATAGCGAGCCTACCGACAAATATAATTTAGAACTATACGCTACTTTGTACGGCGGAATCTCGATTCACGCCTCTATTTGCGTTCTTTTTGGTCTGCGAACGTTCACATCACGCCAAATATGCCTCTGTGTGCGGACCATGTCTCGACGTACGAACCTTTCATTTATTGTTTCATTCGTTCATTCATTTTGTGTGCTGCTGGAAGCCCTATGGGGTATGCCATTTTGATGACATCACCTCTTTTAACCGGGGGGGCCCCTGACATCACATCCTGTTTACATCCCGCACACACCGGCGCGACCATTGCGAAGAGCTACGTAGTTAGCCTCCGGCTTGCGGCAACTTCACTTTGAGGATTTTATCAGCGAAGGGAGATTCTTCGTTACGTTTGTTACTTCTTTGTCACGTGCAAAGTCTGGCCGTATAATAATCAATAAGATACGCATAAACGGGTCAAATCTTCGTAATTTTTATTTTTTTGCAAAAACCGAATCATACGAAAAGCGAGGTATAAACGTACCATGAAGTATTAACTTGATGAGTCACAGTGTCGATACTTGGTGTACCCCAGGGCTCATTCCAAAGTCCCTTTTTGTTCTGTTTTTATCTATTTATCTACCTAAAATGGTAAATGGTAATACTTGTGTAGAAGTCGCATACTCGCGGTCCCACTGATACATACCCCAGGTGTGCAGAGTTGACAAAGGTTTAATGGTTGTTTCCGCAAGCTCATCAGACAAAAACGCTCAATGTTAAAGACAACATATGATTAGATTAACACGTACCACCTGTGAAATCTAATCACCTGCCAGCTGTGTCTCGCCGTCAGCACATGCCCCGCCCCTATCCGATGGTGCTCGTCCTCAGCACCATAGACAGCGGCGGTGACCTTTGCTCCTGCAAGCGCGCTGGCCACACCTCCCCCCACAACTTGTATAGCGCGTTTCTACCTTGAATTCGCTGAAAGCGCTTTGACACTATTTCCACATTCACCCATTCACACATACATTCACACACTGATGGCGGGAGCTGCCATGCAAGGCGCTAACCACAACCCATCAGGAGCAAGGGTGAAGTGTCTTGCTCAAGGACACAGCGGACGTGACTAGGTTGGTAGAAGCTGGGGATCGAACCCAACCGCGCCACGCCGTCCCCGTACCTACCTATCCTTCTATCTATTAGATCTACCCATCTGATCTACAAACCCAATTTCCATATGAGTTGGGAAATTGTGTTACATGTAAATATAAACAGAATACAATGATTTGCAAATCATTTTCAACCCATATTCAGTTGAATATGCTACAAAGACAACATATTTGATGTTCAAACTAATAAACTTTTTTTTTGTGCAAATAATCATTAACTTTAGAATTTGATGCCAGCAACACGTGACAAAGGAGTTGGGAAAGGTGGCAATAAATACTGATAAAGTTGAGGAATGCTCATCAAACACTTATTTGGAACATCCCACAGGTGAACAGGCAAATTGGGAACAGGTGGGTGCCATGATTGGGTATAAAAGTAGATTCTATGAAATGCTCAGTCATTCACAAACAAGGATGGGGCGAGGGTCACCACTTTGTCAACAAATGCGTGAGCAAATTGTTGAACAGTTTAAGAAAAACCTTTCTCAGCCAGCTATTGCAAGGAATTTAGGGATTTCACCATCTACGGTCCGTAATATCATCAAAGGGTTCAGAGAATTTGGAGAAATCAGTGCATGTAAGCAGCTAAGCCCGTGACCTTCGATCCCTCAGGCTGTACTGCATCAACAAGCGACACCAGTGTGTAAAGGATATCACCACATGGGCTCAGGAACACTTCAGAAACCCACTGTCAGTAACTACAGTTGGTCGCTACATCTGTAAGTGCAAGTTAAAACTCTCCTATGCAAGGCAAAAAACGTTTATCAACAACACCCAGAAATACCGTCGGCTTCGCTGGGCCTGAGCTCATCTAAGATGGACTGATACAAAGTGGAAAAGTGTTCTGTGGTCTGACGAGTCCACATTTCAAATTGTTTTTGGAAACTGTGGACGTTGTGTCCTCCGGACCAAAGAAGAAAAGAACCATCCGGATTGTTATAGGCGCAAAGTGTAAAAGCCAGCATCTGTGATGGTATGGGGGTGTATTAGTACCCAAGACATGGGTAACTTACACATCTGTGAAGGTGCCATTAATGCTGAAAGGTACATACAGGTTTTGGAGCAACATATGTTGCCATCCAAGAAACGTTACCATGGACACCCCTGCTTATTTCAGCAAGACAATGCCAAGCCACGTGTTATATCAACGTGGCTTCATAGTAAAAGAGTGCGAGTACTAGACTGGCCTGCCTGTAGTCCAGACCTGTCTCCCATTGAAAATGTGTGGCGCATTATGAAGCCTAAAATACAACAACAGAGACCCCCGGACTGTTGAACAACTTAAGCTGTACATCAAGCAAGAATGGGAAAGAATTCCACCTGAGAAGCTTAAAAAATGTGTCTCCTCAGTTCCCAAACGTTTACTGAGTGTTGTTAAAAGGAAAGGCCATGTAACACAGTGCTCTATCCCAACTACTTTGGCACGTGTTGCAGCCATGAAATTCTAAGTTAATTATTATTTGCAAAACAAAAAATAATGTTTATGAGTTTGATTATCAAATATGTTGTCTTTGTAGTGCATTCAATTGAATATGGGTTGAAAAGGATTTGCAAATCATTGTATTCCGTTTATATTTACATCTAACACAATTTCCCAACTCATACGGAAACGGGGTTTGTAGATCTACCCAACTGATCTAATATTCGGCACCATTTAGACATTTTTCTACACATTTTCCCATGAAATTACTCCCCTAGACACTTTGAATAGAATTACATGATCTTGCCTTTTACTATTTCCCTTACATGCATTTGACTGGGCTCCATTTACTGTGTGTGTGCTTTATGAATATTTGATCTATTAAAAGGATTGTGGCTAAACCGTGTCGGTGAAACATCATCCTTCCACAGAGCACAGCTCTAACGCATGCAATGATTTTGCTTCTCCTGAATGGACTCCTTTCCCAGCATGTAAGAAGGTTGTACAGTAGGCGTTTGAGTGCGGCCCGCGCGTCTCCGTGAAGCTTGTTCGGAAGCATTTGGCCGAGGTCGGCAGCTTTAGCGGTAACGATGTCAACTGTGCGGTTTGTGCCCGATGCCCTTGATGATCATCCAACCAGCTTCAGTTTCTTCTTTGATGACACATTCTCCATCTGCCACACTGATTATTGCCTCCACCCAGGTTTTCAACCTCTATTTATACGAAAGTTACCAATATTCACTCATTTTATTTACACTTTTTTGTGAGAGGACAATTAAGACATTTTGGTCATTACTATGAATTCCAGTTTTTCATTTAATTTATTAGACTCGCCACAAATACATCCGGCGCTACCTGTTTGCCCTAACCCATACTTGCCAACCCTCCCGGATTTTCCGGGAGACTCCCGAAATTCAGCGCCTCTCCCGAAAACCTCCCGGGACAAATTTTCTCCCGAAAATCTCCCGAAATTCAGGCGGAGCTGGAGGCCACGCCCCCTCCAGCTCCATGCGGACCTGAGTCCGCTTTCCCACAATATAAACAGTGTGCCTGCCCAAACACATTATAACTGTAGAATGATCGAGGGCGAGTTCTTGGTTTCTTATGTGGGTTTATTGTTAGGCAGTTTCATTAACGTCCTCCCAGCGCGGCAACAACACACAAACCGTAAAGCAGTTCGTCTGCCGTAAACAGCAATGTTGTGACACTCTTAAACAGGACAATACTGCCATCTATAACATCAATAACATATACGGCTTTTAGAGAGTGCAGTGCACAACTGCGCACACAACAAGGAGACGAAGCAGAAGAACGAGGAAGATACAGCCATGGCGACGCCGACGACGAGTAAGATGAAGAAATACGCTTTGTTGCACCTTTCCTGCCTGAGTCCGGCGATTAGTTGCAAATCTTTATTGATTGCTTGCACACAGCCAATCCAACACAAAACAAACTAGTCCCGCCCGCACTCACGTTACCGCTCCCTCTCTTCTCTCGCCCACACACTCACTGACGTCACTCACCTCACATGCTCACCTATTAAAGGGCCACACACACACACACACACGCTACTCTCATAACAGCTTGTAAGTTCCAAGCCACAGCTGCGATTGGACCTGGATAGCCTCCAGGAAGAAGTAGTGGACTACCAAGTGCTTGGCACTGAAGATCTTCCTCAGGAAGCAAAGATTGACCGGTTTTGGGCCATGCTAGGGAGAGATGGAAGATTCCAGACTCTAATGCATTTGATGAAAGCACTTTTGTGCGTGCCACACATCTATGCATCATCAGAGAGGGTGTTCAGCATCGTTAGAAAAATAGTGACAGAGAATAGAACAAGGATGGACAATTCAACCCTTAACTCAACAATGAGTAGATGAGTGTTATGTGTGTATATGTGTAAATAAATGAACACTGAAATTCAAGTATTTCTTTTATTTATATATACATATATATATAATAAAATAAATATATATCTATATATATATATATATATATATATATATATATATATATAGCTAGAATTCATTGAAAGTCAAGTATTTCTTTGATATATATATATATATATATATATATATATATATATATATGAAATACTTGACTTGGTGAATTCTAGCTGTAAATATACTCCTCCCCTCTTAACCACTCCCCTAACCACGCCCCCGGCCCAACCACGTAAACACGCCCACCCCACCCCCTCCCACCACCTCCCGAAATCGGAGGTCTCAAGGTTGGCAAGTATGCCCTAACCCATAAACAGTAGGGTGTCACAATCTCACATACTGTAGATTACGGGTGTCCACTTTTGGTTAAATAAAGATGACTTAATGCAAAGTAACCATATACAGTCATGGTCAAAAGTTTACATACACTTGTAAAGAACATAATGTCATGGCTGTCTTGAGTTTCCAATCATTTCTACAACTCTTTTTTTTTTGTGCTAGAGTAGTGGTTCTTAACCTTTTTGGAGGTACCGAACCCCATTATTTCATATGCGCATTCACCAAACCCTTCTTTAGTGAAAAATAAACTGTTTTTTTTTTTTTCAAATTCAAGACAAAGTTATATGTTTTTGGTAACACTTTAGTATGGGGAACATATTCTAAGAAACAAAGACTTAATTTAGAGTTATTTGGTTAGGGTTAGGGTCAGGGTTTGAGAGTTAGGGTTATAATAAGGCCAAGCCGAATAAGGCATTAATAAGTACTTAATAATGACTAGTTAAGAGCCAATATGTTACTAATTTGCATGTTAATAAGCAACTGATTAATGGTGAATATGTTCCCCATACTAAAGTGTTACCATGTTTTTTTTACTGGTGCATGAACATCACCTTGTTCAAAGAACAAAACCAACACCGTGCATAAACTCACAACAAATTACACACCTGCAAACCAGTCAGCTGTTGCCGTATCCATAATACGCCGATAGGGAGAAGTTTGTATTTTCAGGATGAGTCGGGTGTGTCTTGACCTCCGCCGAACCCCTGAGGCCGACTCACCAAACCCCTAGGGTTCGACCGAACCCAGGTTAAGAACCACTGTGCTAGAGTGATTGGAGCACATACTTGTTGGTCACCAAAAACATTCATGAAGTTTGGTTATTTTATGAATTTATTATGGGTCTACTGAAAATGTGAGCAAATCTGCTGGGTCAAAAGTATACATACAGCAATGTTAATATTTGCTTACATGTCCCTTGGCAAGTTTCACTGCAATAAGGCACTTTTGGTAGCCATCCACAAGCTTCTGGTTGAACTTTTGACCACTCCTCTTGACTAAATTGGTGCAGTTTAGCAAAATGTGTTGGTTTTCTGACATGGACTTGTTTCTTCAGCATTGTCCACACGTTTAAGTCAGGACTTTGGGAAGGCCATTCTAAAACCTTAATTCTAGCCTGATTTAGCCATTGCTTTACCACTTTTGACGTGTGTTTGGGGTCATTGTCCTGTTGGAACACCCAACTGCGCCCAAGACCCAACCTCTGGGCTGATGATTTTAGGTTGTCCTGAAGTATTTGGAGGTAATCCTCCTTTTTCATTGTCCCATGTACTCTCTGTAAAGCACCAGTTCCATTTGTGACCAACAAGTATGTGCTCCAATCACTCTATCACAAAAAAATAAGAGTTATAGAAGGTATTGGAAACTCAAGAGAGCCATGACATTATGTTCTTTACAAGTGTATGTAAACTTTTGACCATGACTGTAGGTCAGTGTTTTTCATACCTCCAATTGTTTTCTTTTTGACTATCCATCCATTTTCTACCGCTTGTCCCTTTTGGGGTCACGGGGGGTGCTGGAGCCTTCTCAGCTGCATTCGGGCGGAAGGCGGTGTAGACCCTGGGCCAACACAGATAGACAGACAACATTCACACTAATTCATTAAAAAAAATTCTGCACTGCAAAATAAATCAATGTATATATGAATCCTACTGATATTGAATCAGATTAATATCGGTATTGGCTAATAGTCAAGGTTCCAACATAGGAAGTGAAAAAGTTGTATCTGGACACCCCTAATAAACCCATTACATAACGCCCGGTCTGTCAGAGCATAAGAAAATGCAGCGGGAGGGATCGGTAACGCCAACCTACTAGGGGTGTTGGAAAAAATCGATTCGAATTCGAATCGCGATTCTCACGCTGTGCGATTCAGAATCCATTCTCATTTTTCAAAATCAATTTTTTTTATTTAAATGTTTTTACTTTTTATTTTATTTATTTTTTTTTAAATGAATCAATTCAACAAAACAATACACAGCAATACCATAACAATGCAATCCAATTCCAAAACCAAACCCGACCCAGCAACACTCAGAACTGCAATAAACAGAGCAATTGAGAGGAGACACAAACACGACACAGAACAAACCAAAAGTAGTGAAACAAAAATGAATATCATCAACAACAGTATCAATATTAGCTACAATTTCAACATAGCAGTGATTAGAAATCCCTCATTGACATTATCATTAGACATTTATAAAAAAAAATTAAAAAATAACAATAGTGTCACAGTGGCTTACACTTGCATCGCATCTCATAAGCTTGACAACACACTGTGTCCAATATCTTCACAAAGATAAGATAAGTCATATTTTTGGTTCATTTAATAGTTAAAACAAATTTACATTATTGCAATCAGTTGATAAAACATTGTCCTTTACAATTATAAAAGCTTTTTACAAAAATCTACTACTCTGCTTGCATGTCAGCAGACTGGGGTAGATCCTGCTGAAATCCTATGTATTGAATTAATTGAGAATCCTTTTGAATCGGGAAAATATCGTTGTTGAATCGAAAAAAAAAAACGATTTTGAATCGAATCGTGACCCCAAGAATCGATATTGAATCGAATCGTGGGACACCCAAAGATTCACAGCCCTACAACCTACCAACCTTGTCTGTCATGATCCGTTTCCCGGATCATGTTTTGTTATGTTCTGTTAGTTTTGAACTCCCTGGGTTCCTGTTTGTGCACCTCTGGGTTTGTTTTAGTTTCCATGGGGATTAATTGGGTTCACCTGCCTCTGGTTAGTGGTCGGCACGCTCAGCTGCTGTCAACCACTAATCAGAGAGCTATTTATTCACCTTGCTAGCCACGCTCAGTCTGGCTTCATTGTTTGCTTCATGCACCTGTTACGTGAGTATTGCTGGTCTTTAGTCTATGCTAAGTGGTAGCCTTAGCTTCGAGTCCCTTTGGCTTGTTTTCTGTTTTTGTACTTCTTTGATTTTCAAAAAGAAATCATGTTCCTAAAAACCCCGTTTCCATATGAGTTGGGAAATTATGTTAGATGTAAATACAAACGGAATACAATGATTTGCAAATCATTTTCAACCCATATCCAGTTGAATATGCTACAAAGACAACATATTTGATGTTCAAACTGATAAACATTTTTTTTTTTGCAAATAATCATTAACTTTAGAATTTGATGCCAGCAACATGTGACAAAGAAGTTGGGAAAGGTGGCAATAAATACTGATAAAGTTGAGGAATGCTCATCAAACACTTATTTGGAACATCTCACAGGTGAACAGGCAAATTGGGAACAGGTGGGTGCCATGATTGGGTATAAAAGTAGATTCCATGAAATGCTCAGTCATTCACAAACAAGGATGGGGCGAGGGTCACCACTTTGTCAACAAATGCGTTAGCAAATTGTTGAACAGTTTAAGAAAAACCTTTCTCAACCAGCTATTGCAAGGAATTTAGGGATTTCACCATCTACGGTCCGTAATATCATCAAAGGGTTCAGAGAATCTGGAGAAATCACTGCACGTAAGCAGCTAAGCCCGTGACCTTCGATCCCTCAGGCTGTACTGCATCAACAAGCGACATCAGTGTGTAAAGGATATCACCACATGGGCTCAGGAACACTTCAGAAACCCACTGTCAGTAACTAAAGTTGGTCGCTACATCTGTAAGTGCAAGTTAAAACTCTCCTATGCAAGGCAAAAACCGTTTATCAACAACACCCAGAAACGCTGTCGGCTTCGCTGGGCCTGAGCTCATCTAAGATGGACTGATACAAAGTGAAAAAGTGTTCTGTGGTCTGAGGAGTCCACATTTCAAATTGTTTTTGGAAACTGTGGACGTCGTGTGCTTCGGACCAAAGAGGAAAAGAACCATCCGGATTGTTATAGACGCAAATTTGAAAAGCCAGCATCTGTGATGGTATGGAGGTGTATTAGTGCCCAAGACATGGTTAACTTACACATCTGTGAAGGCGACCATTAATGCTGAACAGTACATACAGGTTTTGGAGCAACATATGTTACCATCCAAGCAACGTTACCATGGACGCCCCTGCTTATTTCAGCAAGACAATGCCAAGCCACGTGTTACATCAACGTGGCTTCATAGTAAAAGAGTGCGCGTACTAGACTGACCTGCCTGTAGTCCAGACCTGTCTCCCATTGAAAATGTGTGGCGCATTATGAAGCCTAAAATACCACAACGGAGACCTCCGGACTGTTGAACAACTTAAGCTGTACATCAAGCAAGAATGGGAAATAATTCCACCTGAGAAGTTTAAAAAATGTGTCTCCTCAGTTCCCAAACGTTTACTGAGTGTTGTTAAAAGGAAAGGCCATGTAACACAGTGGTGAACATGCCCTTTCCCAACTACTTTGGCACGTGTTGCAGCCATGAAATTCTAAGTTAATTATTACTTGCAAAAAAAAATAAAGTTCATGAGTTTGAACATCAAATATCTTGTCTTTGTAGTGCATTCAATTGAGTATGGGCTGAAAAGGATTTGCAAATCATTGTATTCCGTTTATATTTACATCTAACACAATTTCCCAACTCATATGGAAACGGGGTTTGTACCTGCATGTCCTGTCCTGAGTGGTCCGTTTGCATCCCGGGGGAACGAATCTTGCAGCAAACTGTGACCCCCCCCCCCCCCCCCCACACGTGACATTGTCGTTATATTTAGCAAGTAATCATATCAAATAGTATTTTTTATTGTATTTTCTTTAAAGAAACCAGTGACAATTCTAGGGAAAAGACTTTTGGCGTAGGCTCTTCTCCACCTTCTTCATTTAAAAGCACTCACATGTGTTTTGTGACATTGCGTTAGAAGAAAATTAATTTGTTATTGTTTTTTGGGGGTTTTCTTTACACACAATTACGCCAATACTACCCATTACGTCACACTTCCCTACCCCACACCACTGCCACAGATAGATGGCAGTCCTGTGGGAAACACTGCACATTGTTCGGTAGTTTGTCTCGTGTTGTAACGTGCACACACAACCGCAGCATCATTGTTCACAACACAAGTGGAACTTTTAAGGAACACAAACATCAGCAACATGCTACTTGGTTTTATTCAAATATGTGTGCGCCATTTTCACTTCAGATTCTCTCACCTTCCTTCCTCACCTTCAAACGGTGAGACCAAAAAAAAAAACGTGTTTCTTTGTTTTGCTGACACGTTCACTTGGCGACACGCGAACAAATGTCGGGTAATATTCAGCTTTGTTTTTCTTCAAGTTGGTGGCGGATAGGAAATAATCACGGAGGATGCTGTTGTCAAGGTTAAGAAGAAGAAGACTTATGCAAATGTTCCTATTGTAAAAAAAAAAGATGATAAAAGCCTCAATTCAGGAAAAGGTGACCTTAAGAGCAAACACTTAATAGGAGAAGCAATGTTTCCTTACATTTGTCTTTCAGATATTGGACAAAACATGTCTTTAGGAACCAAATTAAGGTTGTTTACTGCACAAAAAAGAGGAACTATACTGAACAAAAATATAAGGGCAACTGTGGAAGTCGCTTCCTAGCAGTTCCGCTGAAGACACGGCACAAGAGTCCAGCGTGCAGGTTTAACAAGGTTTTTAATGATAATATTTTTCAGTAAAGTTTCTCTCCCAGAACATGACTTTTTAGTCATGTCCGTATCCACCTACTCCCCCTGCACCTGTTAAAGACAACAGATGATTAGATTAACACGTACCACCTGTGCAATCTAATCATCTGCCAGCTGTGTCTCGCTGTCAGCACATGCCACGCCCCGGTCTGATGGCGCTCTGTTTTCAGCACCATGGACAGGGGTGGTGACCTTTGCTCCTGCAAGTGCGCTGATCACACTCCCTTTCCAAGGCAATATTTTAGTTTTTGCTCCCATTTTGCGAGATCAAAAATGTTCACTATACACACAAAAGACCAATTTCTCTCAAATATTGCTCACAAGTGGAAAAATGCTGTTGTACACGCCGATCCCAAACATGCTCAATGGGTAACATGTCAGGTGAGTATGCTGGCCATGCAAGAACTGGGATTTTTTTCAGCTTCCAGGAATTGTGTACAGATCCTTGCAACATGGGGCCGTGCATTGTCATGCTCCAAAATGAGGGCATGGTCTCGGGTGAATGGCACAACAACGGGTTGTCCGTGACATACGCCTGCCCTGCTTATAACCCCACCCACACCATGGGCCACTCAATTCACAATGTTGACATCAGCAAACCGCTCTCTCACACGACGCCATCTGCCCTGAACAGTGAAAATCGCGATTAATTTGTGAAGAGAACACCTCTCCAACGTGCCAGACGCCATCGAATGTGAACATTTGCCTTCTCAAGTCGATTACGACGACAAACTGCAGTCAGGTCGAGACCCAGATGAGGACAACGAGCATGCAGATAAGCTTCCCTTAGACAATTTCTCACAGTTTGTGCAGAAATTATTTGGTTTTGCAAACCAATTGTTGCAGCAGCTGTCCGGGTGGCTGGTCTCAGACGATCATGGAGGTGCACCTTCTGGTTGTGGAGGTCCTGCGCTGGCGTGGTTACACGTGGTCTGCGGTTGTGAGGCCGGTTGGATGTACTGCCAAATTCTCTTAAACGCCTTTGGAGACGGATTATGGTAGAGAAATGATCATTCAATTCACGGGCAACAGCTCTGGTGGACATTCCTGCAGGCAGCATGCCAACTGCACGCTCCCTCAAAACTTGCTAAAATTGCAAATTTTACTGTGGCCTTTTATTGTCGGCAGCCTCAGGCATACCTGTGCAATAATCATCAGCATCTTGATATGCCACAGCTGTGAGGTGGGATGGATTATCTTGGCAAAGGAGAAATGCTCACTAACACAAATTTAGACAGATTTGTGAAAAATATTCATACTTGCTAACCTTGAGACCTCCGATTTCGGGAGGTGGGGGGGTCGTGGTTGGGGTGGGGGTGTGGTTGGGGGCGTGGTTAAGAGGGGAGGAGTATATTTACAGCTAGAATTCACCAAGTATACATAAGAAATACTTGACTTTCAGTGAATTCTAGCTATATATATATATATATATTTATTTTATTATATATATATATATATATATATATATATATATAAATAAGAGAAATAGTAGCCAGATCTGGCCCGCCAGGTCCTTTTAAGTGGCCCGCAAAAGCCTGAAAATGATGTGCATTACAGTAACAAAGCACGTCATCTTTCCCACTAAAAATATTAGTTCTTTCAACTTTAAAAAAGAAAAAAAAATGGCATGTATTGCATACAATTTTAAACTGTGTTTTAAACAGACCGTGCACAAAAAACAACAACATTGTACCCACACAGGGGTGTCCGTGATAAAGCCCGCAGCTCCAGTTGTGTCTGCTTGAAGCATAATGGTGGATCAAAAACATAATAGTAAAATTGTAAACAAAGTAAAAAATGTTAGTATATTTTGAAAAAAAAAGCTAAACATTTATAATAATTAATGAATTTGTAACGCACTTTACATTTGTTGAAATCTCAAAGCGCTACAAAGTATAAAAAATAAAATAAAATAGGAAGTTAGAATATATAATAAAAAAATAAAATAGAAATGAAAACATGACACACTAGATAAACATTAGATAATACAGAAACATAGATAAAGATAGAAATGAAAGCACGTGATAAAGCATTTGACTCAGGCGTGTCCAAACTTATTCCACCGAGTGTCTAATACTTCAAATTCAATTCTAATTTGGTGCCATTTTGATTTTTTGTTTTAATTTTCATTTCGTGAAAGTAAAAAAAAAAAGATATGAATATTATTTAAAGACAAAACGTGTTATAAGTAAGAAGAATGTTGTGTTTGTCTTATTACATAACTTTTTTTGCTCTTTTTTAAATGTTTACTGCTGTTTTTTTTGCCTCTTTACTATTTTATAATAGTACACGTTGTCATCTTTAACACAAAGCACACACCTTTGGTCTTTTAACATACCTAATGTCTGCTTTTAGTATCTTTTTTTTTCAAACAAAATACAAATATATCAAAATGCTTCCCGTATAATTTGACTTTTTAGTATGTGGCCTTTGGTGGAAAGAGTTGCGACACCCTGTATTATTAATAGAGGTGTCCAAAAAATAATACATTTTTTAAGATAAATCGAGATTCTTATTTGGAACGATTCTTAATTGATTAAAAAAACATTTTTATAATATTTTTTTTATATTCATTTTATTTATTTATTTTTCAATCTGTCC
>NC_084576.2:17035000-17047500 GCF_033978685.3 Nerophis lumbriciformis
AGTTACATTTAAACCAGTGTGGGTGGCACTGGGAGCAGGTGGGTAAAGTGTCTTGCCCAAGGACACAACGGCAGTGACTAGGATGACGGAAGCGGAAATCGAACCTGGAACCCTCAAGTTGCTGGCACGGCCACTCTACCAACCGAGCTGTACTAAATGCATTCAAAAACCGTCAACAATACTTCATTTACGTTCCGTAACATGTATAATAACCAAACTGTAGCAACATTGTTATTGTAAGAGCCAACACTGAGGAACTATTTTTCTAGTGTAGTAACACATCGGTGTGCATCGCTATTAGCCGTAAAAGCTAGCTACAGCAAGAGATAAATTAGCTTCTACGTCATCACAAAACACATTTGAGTTTGTAATGCACAACACTGCAATAGGACACCAATCTCTACTGAGTGACAAAACTTGAACAATCATATTACAGTACCTGTAAAGTAGTATTTCATGTTTTGTATGTACTGTAGTTGGAATAACACGCATGATATGCTGCGTGTATCATGATCGATATTAAAGTGACTCACTCGATGGACAGTTGTGCGTTTGGTCCAGCTGGCCGGGGACGTTTTTTCTGGATTATTTGGGTACAGCACTCTATTTATGTCAAAATAGCTTGGCTCCAATTTCCACATGTGCATCTCCATGTCATGCCGACCTCACTCTCTCGGCTTCCATCTGCTCCAACGTCTCACTCTTCCTTTGTGCTGGCTTCTAGAAGCAGTAGTTCATCCTCAGTATGTACAGCTTCAAAAAGATATGGTTGTGAATCCTCATTTGTCCAAAAATAGTCGTCTTCGGTGTCTGTTACCAAGTCTGCCATGATTAGAACGCACTCATGTTTGATTCCGGAAGTAGGAAATCAAAGTTGTTACCGAAAGTCGGACCTGCGCTGCTAAGAAAATGGAAATCAATGTGCGGAAGAAGTCAGTTCCGGCAATGATTAAAATTATGAAAAAATTGTAAATATCGTACATATTACATATTGTTATGAACATGTCTGTTACTATATATACACTTGCAGTGTGTATGTAAAACGTTGATGGAGGGTTTTGAAGTTGTTTTAGAGGGCTTTGAAGGCAACAACGGTGACTACCATTAGCCGCTTCTTCCAAGCGTGTTTTATCATCTTTAAAGTCCTAAAAAAAAAAAAAGACACATGCTGTGTGAATCATGATCGATTTGATAGTGACTCACTTGATGGACAGTTGTCTGTTTGGTCCAGCTGGCCAGGGACGTGTTTTCCGGGTTATTTGGGGATCAGCACTCCATTTATGTCGAAATAGCGTGTCTCCAATTTCCACATTTGCATCTCTTTGTCATGCTGACCTCACTTTCTCGGCTTCCGTCTGCTCCAAGGTCTCACTCTTCCTTTGTGCTCGCTTCTAGAAGCATTAGTTCATCCTCAGTATATTCAGCTTCAAAAAGATAAGGTTGTGAATCCTCATTTGTCCAAAAATAGTCGTCTTCGGTGTCTGTTACCAAGTCTGCCATGATTAGAACACACTCGTGTTTGATTCCAGTAGGAGAAACAAACAAGTTGTTACCGAAAGTCAGACCTGCGCTGCTATGAAAACCGAAATCAATGTGCAGAAGAAGTCAGTTCCGGCAATGATTAAAATTATGAAAAAAATGGTAAATATCGTACATATTACATATTGTTATGAACATGTCTGTTACTACATTATATATCAACTTGCAGTGTGTATGTAAAACGTTGACGGAGGGTTTTGAAGTTGTTTTAGAGGGCTTTGATGGCAACAACAGTGACTACCATTAGCCGCTTCTTCCAAGCGTGTTTTATCATCTTTAAAGTCCTAAAAAAAAAAAAAGACACGTGTGTTCTTGTCTTTCACAATGATTGGGAACGGTAGGCAAAATTCCCCCCAAAAAGTGCAATTCACTCCCTGAAAAACATGAACAATTATATTACAGTATCTGGAAAGTATTAGCCCACACTTTCGTGATGTTTAGTTTGTACACAGACAGACAGTGTATGTACTGTAGTTGTACTAACATGCATGACGTGCTATGTGTATCATGATCGATACTATAGTGACCAGAGGTGTGGACTCGAGTCACATGACTTGGACTCGAGTCAGACTCGAGTCATGAATTTGATGACTTTAGACTCGACTTGACAAAATGTAAAAAGACTTGCAACTCGACTTAGACTTTAACATCAATGACTTGTGACTTCACTTGGACTTGAGCCTTTTGAATTGACATGACTTGCTACTTTCCCCAAAACCCAAAGATGAAAAAGTTATTTGGGAGCGCTCCGTATTTTTCGTTGTGTACTTGTCTATCAGCGTTGCGTGTGTCAGCTGGTGTGCTGTCAGTACAACAGCCAATCAAATTAGATCTACTTTGTTTTCATCACACAGCATTCATCCAATCAAATTGCAGGACAACCAACGAAGAAGACATGTCCAAACCACACGCCAGTGAACAAAAAATGATACCTAAAATAACTTCGTTTGGGTATAAAAATTACGAGGTGGTCAACACAAAACGGTTTGCAGTATGCAACACATGCGGTTCGAAAATGACTGATGGAGAGGCAACAACTTCCAACTTCGTCCGGCATTTGAAGTTGCACAAAGAACGGTAAGTTTTGAATGTAAGATAACGTTTATTGGCTAAGTAACGTGACTTTTATTTGCTGTGTAGTTAAATCAGTGAGGCTGTAAACTCACTGCTAACGTTATAACGTTATTGCAAACACGGGAATCTGTTGCAGTTCACTACCTTATTCATACTTTTTGTTCAGTGATTTTTTTTAAGCAGGGTTACGTTAGTCAATATATCACACGTAACGTTAGACGGCGGTCAGCAGCACCGCGTATTTTAGCCACCTAAAAAAAGACAAAAATAGTAAAATAAAGGTCAGTTAAAATGTATACTATATTATGAATAAGTGTACCGTTTTAGCTAGCTTTCTGACATACTGTTGGTTGTTTACCTCAGTGGTCCCCAACCACCGGGCCGCGGCCCGCTACTGGTCCGTGGATCGATTGGTATCGGGCCGCACAAGAAATATATATATATATTTTTTCTTTTTTTAATTAAATCAACATAAAAAACACAAGATACACTTACAAGTAGTGCACCAACCCAAAAAAACTCTCTCCCCCCTTTTGTTCTGGGCATTGAACATGAAGACTCTTCCTTCACTGTTCCGAGTGGCCATGAGAGTCTTGGCAGTGCCTGCCTCCAGTGCTCCAGTGGAGCGAGTTTTCAGCCATGGTGGCATCATACTACGCCCCCATCGTGCACAAATGACTGACAGACTCTTGGCTAATTTGGTCTTTTGCAGATGCAATGCAGCATAGGGCCCTGACATATAAAAAGTACAACTTTTTTGTTATGTTCACGTATATGTCATGTTTTTTCAATGTTAACACTTTTGTACAAATAAGTACATTTGCACTTTATTTTTCAATGTGTTTGTTCTGTAAAGGAATGAGTTAATGTTTAAAATGACTGGTTAATAGTGCTATTATAAAGTGCAATGTCAGCACAATTTTCTTTCCTGCAATTTAAAATGCACTTGTTTTAATAAATAAATACAGCGTTTGAAAAGCATACACAATCTGTGTTAATATATTAGTCTGTGGTTAAAAGGACTTGAAAGGACTCGAAACTCAAAATGCAGGACTTAGGACTTGACTTGAGACTTTCCAGTCTTGACTTTGGACTTGACTCGGGGCTTGCCTGTCTTGACTCGGGACTTGACTCGGACTTGAGGGCAAAGACTTGAGACTTACTTGTGACTTGCAAAACAATGACTTGGTCCCACCTCTGATAGTGACTCACTCGATGGACAGTTGTCTGTTTGGTCCAGCTGGCCAGGGACGTGCTTTCCGGGTTGTTTAGGGATCAGCACTCCATTTATGTCGAACTAGCTTGTCTCCAAATTCCACATTTGCATCTCCTTGTCATGCCGACCTCATTCTCTCAGCTTCCGTCTGCTCCAACGTCTCACGCTTCCTTCAAGATGGCTTCTAGAAGCAGTAGTTCATCTTCAGTATATTCAGCTTCAAAAAGATAAGGTTGTGAATCCTTATGTATCCAAAAATAGTCGTCTTCTTTGTCTATTACAAAGTCTGCCATGATTACAACACACTGGTGTTCTTCAGAAGTCAGACGTCAGTACTTTATTGATCCCTGGGGGAAATTCAGCACCACAGTTCGCTCACAATAAACAATAAATACTTGGGTATTTTTTACATGTGAATAATATAAATATAGTTTATTATACAGCATTATTCACATGTGAATAATATAAATACAGTCTATTATACAGCATTATTCACATGTGAATAATATAAATACAGTCTATTATACAGCATTATTCACATGTGCATAATATAAATACAGTCTATTATACAGCATTATTCACATGCGGATAATATAAATGCAGTCTATTAAACACCATTATTCACATGTGAAAAATATAAATAAAGTCTATTATACAGCATTATTCACATGTGAATAATATAAATACAGTCTATTATACATTCATCATCATCATTCAAATATAATAATCATAATATAAACTAAACTATTATGAAAATGACACCATCGCTGAAATCAAGGTACGATAAGTACAAACTTAACCAATAAAATAAAACAAAGGACAAATGTAGAACAAGCATTTTTGCAATGGAGTTCAGGGTGCACATCATGCATTCAATCAATTGCAAGCGCTACATTGAACTCTTAACTACAAAGATGATGGTCAAGTTGACTTACGTCTTTGCATCTAACCGTTTCGTATTGTATTCGTCGAGTGGATAATTTACCTGCTGCAAGAGTAGCAGCTGATTGCTTTCACCTGACCTAATTGGAGTAACGCCAGCCAATCCAAAGGTGCTTAAAGTCAGTTGACATGTCATCTTTAAACAGTGGTGTGGGTTACACTTGAATTGCTATCCAGTGGACACATTTAGAACAGCAGTCTCTTTCATAAAAAAAAATTGCAAACTGATTGTGGAAGCGAATGTGATCAGCACGCTTGCAGGAGAAAAGGTCACCGCCTCTGTCCAGGGTGCTGAAAACAGAGCGCCATCAGACAGGGGCGTGACATGTGCTGACGGCGAGACACAGCTGGCAGATGATTGAGATTGCACAGGCGGTGCTCAGGTCGCTCCAATCCTCCTTCTCCTCCTGCACCCGGCCGCTCACTGTTAAAGACAACAGATGATTAGATTAACACGTACCACCTGTGCAATCTTAATCATCTGCCAGCTGTGTCTTGCCGTCAGCTCATGCCACGCCCCCGTCTGATGGCGCTCTGTTTTCAGCAGCCTGGACAGAGGCGGTGACCTTTTCTCCTGCAAGCGCGCTGATCACATTCCCTTTCCACACTGATCTTGCGGGCCGCGTTGAACCTTTCCACGGGCCGTATGTTTGACATCTCTGACCTAGACAAAGCTCAACAACAACAATACATAGTTTGGACCAATACTCCTCTGATAGTGTCAGTCAAAGCCAGCACGCTACTACAAGACAAATACATCTACCATCTCCACATTCCTTCCCTCCATGCGTGAGATTACGTTGATACGTCCAAACGTTTATGTATCGGCAGTTTTGCCTCTGCAGGGACGCTGAGGTGCAAGAAGGTTAAATGGTTTTGTTTGCTCTTTTCATCCTCTGGTGAGCTTTTTCTTGTATCCGGAAAGCATCCATCTCCTAACCTGTAGAAACTAAAATAACTTTTTTGGAAAACTGCAGTGGATTTAAAGGGGGACTGGAGAGTTTGGTCCTAAGTGGTGTCCAGCAGACTTTCAAAGGACAGCAGAGGTTGTGGAAGCCGAACGCTGTTGTCGTGAATCAGCCGAGACTCGACTGTGGGATTTGTTTTATGTGGTTTGACGATGGGCGAGCTCGTTGAATGTAACATCGGGGCATTTGAACAAAAACAACGGCAAGGACGTTAAAAATGAGCAATGAAAATAGAGCTTTCATTGACGTTTATCACTCAGAATTACTAGAAATTTGGCAGTGGGTCCACTTACTGTAATCTAAATAAATACATTTAAAATTACTCACATTAAGGTTAGAATGTTGTTTTTCCACAACTCTAATCCTAATCCACTTTTCCAACTATCTACAACAGGGGTGTCAAACTAATTTTAGATCGGGGGACACATAGAGAAAAAGGTAACACTTTAGTATGGGGAACATATTCACCATTAATTAGTTGCTTATTAAAGTAACAAAGACTTAATTTAGAGTTATTTGGACACTAGGGGAACATATAGGGTTAGTGTTACTAATAGGCAATAATTCTGAGGTTATTGAGGGAAGACTCTTAGTTAATGGCTTACTGGTTGTACAATAAGGCCATGCAGAATACGGCATTAATAAGTACTTAATAATGACTGATTAAGAGGCAATATGTTACTAATTTGCATGTTAATAAGCAACTAATTAATGGTGAATATGTTCCCCATACTTAAGTGTTACCGAGGAGGAAAATCTACTCCCAAGTGGGCCTGACTGGTTAAATCACGGCAGGATAACTTAAAAATAAAGACGGCTTCAGATTGTTTACTTTGTGTAAAAATAGAAGAATAACATTCTGAAAATGTACAAATCATAATGTTGTTGTTTACACTTGCATGTTGCGGTTAATAGTATTCTATCTTTATGTGTCGTCATTTACACTTTCTGAATAAATTATGTGACTATGTTCATCAGTCAAGTCAGTGATGTTAATTTTCAATGTATCAAGATAAAAAAAATAATATCAAAATGAAATTGCAGGATGTTATTTATGTAGTTTGATCATTTTCCTCGACTGGTGAACTAACATCATGTGTTTTTTTTGTTTTTTTTTCATATGAAAAAAACAAACACATGATGCTATTATTTATTTATTTATTTATTATAAATTAACTCCACTGACTTGACTGATGAACATTGTCACATAATTTATTCAGAAAGTATAAATAACGACACATAAAGGTAGAATACTATTAACCGCAACATGTAAGTGTAAACAACAACATTATGATTTGTACATTTTCAGAATGTGCTTCTTCTATTTTTAAACAAAGAAAACAATCTGAAGTTGACTTTATTTTTAAGTTATTGTGCCGTGATTTGAATGAATGGGTTGTACTTGTATAGCGCTTTTCTACCTTCAAGGTACTCAAAGCGCTTTGACACTACTTCCACATTTACCCATTCACACACACATTCACACATTGATGGAGGGAGCTGCCATGCAAGGCGCTACCAGCACCCATCAGGAGCAAGGGTGAAGTGTCTTGCTCAGGACACAACGGACATGACGAGGTTGGTACTAGGTGGGGATTGAACCAGGGACCCTCGGGTCGCGCACGGCCATTCTTCCACTGCGCCACGCCGTCCATTTAATTTAACCAGTCAGGCCCACTTGGGAGTAGATTTTCCTTCTCGGTAACACTTTAGTATGGGGAACATATTCACCATTAATAAGTTGCTTATCCATCCATCCATCCATTTTCTACCGCTTATTCCCTTTTGGGGTCGCGGGGGGGCGCTGGAGCCTATCTCATGAAAATTAACTCCACTGACTTGACTGATGAATCATCTACAAAGATGCAAATAATTACTATTGCGACATCCAGTGGACACATTTAGAACAGCAGTTTCTTTCACTCAAAAATGTTGGCTCATTTTTATACTTAGCAAACTCATCCCGGGGGCTGGAAAAAAAAAACTGTTTGCAGTCCGGATCAGTTATTTTTCTGTCAAAACTAATGCATTTAGTAAAAAAAAAAGTATGTTATTGAAACCCATTTTTTTCCAGATACACATAAAAATGATGTAGCGGGCCAGAACTGGTCCCTGGGCCTTGAGTTTTACACCTGTGATCTACATCAACAATATGATTTGCCTGAGTGGCTGGACAGAACAGACTGAAAAAAAAAAATATATATATATATATATATATATATATATATATATATATATTTTTTTTCATTTACAAAAAAGAATCACGATTAATCTGAAAATCTGTTTCTTTTTGACACCCCTACACAACATGGCGTCTCTTAAGTAGAGCTAATTTGAAAGCACTTTTAAACTGCCTAAATTCCAAATAATCCCATACTAAAATTGAAGTAAACCGATTAAATGATACTAATGAAATACTTGTAACTTGAACCCTTTACACCTGAAATAACCCGCCCCTATTTTCAAACGTTGCAGCTCTTTTAATAACGCCACCTAATTTCCATTTCCTCCATAATGACCGCGGCTGATCGGGGGCTTTGGGGCACCTGCTGAAACGGCTGCTTTTCCACTCGCCCCGCAGACGACACTCTCCAAAGTACAAACTCCTCCCCGCACCGGAGGCCCGTAACGCTGATATCTGCGTCCGAGTGCACGCCGGGTTAATGGCGCTCGTCTTCCGGAAACGAAATGACATTGAAGAAACATTCGCCACGTTCGAATGAGGTATCGCGTGCTCGCCGTTAAGTGCGCTGCTAGCTCAGACGTCGTCGCAGGGGAAACGAGCGATAATTTTAACATATGACGTTAAAAGAATATGATCGATACATGAAATCAGGATAAATCAGGGGTGTCAAACTCATTTTAGGGGCCACATGGAGATAAATCTACTCCCAAGTGGGCCGGACTGGTAAAATCACGGCAAGATAACTTAAAAATAAAGACAACTTCAGATTGTTTTCTTTGTTTAAAAATAGAACAAGCACATTCTGAAAATGTACAAATAATAATGTTTTTTTTTTTTTTTTTTTCACTTACCGTATTTTTCGGAGTATAAGTTGCACCTGCCGAAAATGCATAATAAAGAAGGAAAAAAACATATACAAATCGCACTAGAAACTAACACCAAACTATGAAAAAAAACTGCGACTTATAGTCCGAAAAATACGGTACATGTTGCGGTTAGTAGTATTCTACCTTTATTTGTCGTTATGTATACTTTCTGAATAAATGATGTGATAATGTTCATCAGTCAACTCATTGGTGTTAATTTTCAATCTTATCATGATACAAAAATAATATTAAAATCAAATTACAGGATGTTATTTATGTAGTTTGCTCATTTTCCTCATCTGCTGCATTAACATGTCGTCTTTTTTTTTTTTTTACATATGTAGCATCATCTACAAAGATACAAATAATTGCTATTGCGACATCTAGTGGACACATTTAGAACAGCGGTTTCTTTCATTAATAAATGTCGGCTCATTTTTATACTTAGCAAACTCATCCCGCAGGCCGGATAAAACCTGGGCCGTACGTTTGACACCCCTCAGATAAATGATATCAGACACTGTAGTCCTCATCATTCTTCTTCTTCAATATAGAGTACAAGCCAAAAGTTTGGACACACCTTCTCATTTCAATGTGTTTTCTTTATTTTCATGACTATTTACATTGTAGATTGTCACTGAAGGCATCAAAACTACGACACATATGAAGTGAAAACCATTTCAGGTTACTACCTCTTCAAGCTCATGGAGAGAATGCCCAGAGTGTGCAAAGCAGTAATCAGAGCAAAGGGTGGCTATTTTGAAGAAACTAGAATATAAAACATGTTTTCAGTTACTTTACCTTTTTTTTTGTTATGTACATAACTCCACATGTGTTCATTCATAGTTTTGATGCCTTCAGTGACAATCTACAATGTAAATAGTCATGAAAATAAAGAAAAAGCATTGAAAGAAGATAAGGTGTGTCCAAACGTTTGGCCTGTACTGTACGTTAAAAACACTTTGTTCTTATACAGACGTAAATAAAGGTTGTGTGATAATGAATAGCGGTAGTAATGAAATAATAAATAGAGAAGCAAATGCTGGCAGAAACATTGTAATAAGAAGTAAGGCGTAATCAGGATAAATGATATCAGGCACTGTGGTTGTCATCATTCTTCATTTTCAATGCACTTTGCAAACACATCTTTCTTAAAAAGACACAAATAAAGCCTGTGAGATAATGAACATCTTCAATATTAAAATAAATGTAGAAGTGAATACTGACAAACCGTAGTAGTAAGTAGGACCCCGACACACAGCAAAAATAATAAGATATAACTAAGGGTGTTTTCAATTGATTTTTAATCAATTAAAAAAAAGGAAAAATCTTTATTTTTATTTATTTTTATTTCTTTTAATCTGTCCTGTCCAGCCACTCAGACAAATCATATAGTTGATGTAGATGATCATGTCTGCTGTACAGATTTACTTTAGAAGAGAGAAGTGTTGGATACTTCTCTTGTTGCCTTATTTGTAGTTGACTTTATTAAATGTTTGGGTAGAATTTTATCGACAAATTCAGTTAAGCAATACAAACATTTATTGGAGTTGTCAGTTTTATGAAGGAATGTAGTTAATCATATAAGTGGCACCAAATATTATAATATATATATATATATATATATATATATATATATATATATATATATATATATATATATATATATATATGGATTCTGAATCAGGAGTCGTTTTGAATCGATAATCAAATATAATTGTGTGGTTTCCAAAGATTCCCAGCCCTAATTATAAATAAAAGAGCTCTCAAAAAGCAGTGAGGAAAATAACTAAGGATGCACACAAAAGGTGTAAAAAAAACAAAACAGAAATTGCACACAAAAGGTGTGAAGAGGAAACCGTTAACACTACACAGCAGCGTCAGGACAGAGCCACAGGAAAACAAGAAGCGTGAGTGTAGCCAAAGCAGAGGCGATGAACACGACTGGAAGGGTGAACCAATAGGAATCTACTGGCACCGAAGAATGGACTGGAGCGCTTATAGTCTGGAGGAAATGAGTACTTGGTGTTCACGCCCCGTGAACCAGAAACCAGGAACTGCAACAAAAATCTGAGAGGCTAGATCATGACAGAAACGTAATACGTTTATTATTATTCTTCAGTCAATGGTCAACAAAAAATAAGAAATGAGTAAATTCAAGGTAAATGATATCCGATTGCTTTGGTTGTCAGCATTCTTCTTTTATATACCTTGTAAACGGTTTCTAATAAAAGGCAAATACAAGGCTGTATGATAATAAATAGCTTTAATAATAAAATTTAAAAAAAAGAAATATAGAAATAAATACTGTCAGAAACATAATAAAAATAAGTAAATTCAGAATAGAAAATTGCACACTGTGGTTCTATCAATTCTTCTTCCATATACCGTAAATTCCGTACTATAATCTGATAGTTTTTTTTTAAGGCTTTGAACCCTTCAGCTTATAAAACAGTGCCACTAATTTATGAATTGTTTTTTTGCTGATAGACATAATGTAAATAGATTTGTTTTTAACAAACAAGCAAACACACTGAATAGGTGTGTTATTGTTTGTGCTGTGGTGCCATCTTATGGACAAGTTTGCTCACTGCAAGTGCTGCATGACCCTTCTGTTTAGATAAAGCTATGGACAGCTGTATGGTCTTCGAGCCATACAAAGTGTTTTTACTCGTAAGGATTCTTAATTTATCACTCCGAGCAACGTTTGTAAGTTTTACAATATAACTAAAACTGTTTATACTTACAAAACCATCCAATGTGTGATGTCTGTACGAGCGTTTTCATGCATATGTGTCCGTGCTATCGTAATGTAATTAGCATTGGCTAATATGCTAATACATTTGTGAGTGTCCGTGTTAGTATTACTAACTTGCAATGACATTCTTTTTGTATTGTTTCAGTTTCACAAATTACGCAGTAAATTCCCCAAAATGTCACCGTGGAGTTTTTGAGTCTGTTTAGCTGATTGAGCTAATGGGTCCATGACGATGACTTCTGTTTTGTTTGATCAGCTGTTTTACTGCCGTGTTACAGACAACAGTTATGGTATGTAAATACACATTTACAAATAACTCATTTTACAACGTATACATCTGCGGCTTATAGGCCGGTGCGGCTAATATATGGGAGCATATTTTTTCTTCTAAAATTTAGTGGGTGTGGCTTATATACCGATATATATATAGTCCGAAAAATACGGTACTTTGTAAACACCTTTTTCTAATGGTGTAAGACGAAAATAAAGGCTGTGTAATAATGAATGTCTTCAATAATAAAATAATAAATACAAAGGTAAATACTTACAGGTTTGTGTAAAATAAATGAGTGACATCAGAATAAATGATTCACATCGATCTTCTTCCATATACTTTGCAAGCGCATCTTATAAAGACAAAAACAAAGGCGGTGAGATCATTAAAACCTTCAATAATATGTTGAAGCAAATACTAAAAAAACCTTAAGTAGATTCAGGATAAATGATATCAGACACTGTTACTCTGTAAACACATTATCCTAAAAAGGAATGACGAAAATATAAAAGTTGCGTGTTGGTGAATAGTTTTAATAATAAATACAGAAGTAAATACTAAAATAAATATTAAATAAATAAATGTGTTAATTCAGGATAAATGATATCAGACACTGTGGTTCTATTAACTCTTCTTCTTCAATATAGCTTGTAAGCACTTCTTTCTAATGCAGACGAA
>NC_084576.2:17052500-17107500 GCF_033978685.3 Nerophis lumbriciformis
TAATAATCACTTATTCTTCTGTTGTTTGATACTTTACATTAGTTTTGGGTGATACTGCAAATGTTGGTATCAATCCAATAATAAGTAGTTACAGGGTCATACATTTGTCATAATTAAAATGATTCCGTGTCCAGGGACGTATTTCCTGAGTTTATAAACAATAAAAAAAAATGGTGATAATAAAACATAAAGGTAATCATTGTAGTATCGACTATATACAGCTCTTGGATTTGGTATCGTTACAGTCGATGTCTGTGTAGATCCACCCACAGCTTTTGTTTACATTCAAGAGCGCAGGCTAGCTGTTAGTGGTTAGCTTTTAAACCAGCTGAGGTGGCGTCATCATCCATTTTGCATAATTGGCCATGACGCATGTGTATGTACTTTTTAGACAAGGACGAAAAGTGGGCAAACAAACAATTAAAGCAAAAAACAGAAGTCGAAAACTACAAATACATTGTCTTCAACAGCTTATTTATGTGTTTTTTTATTGTCACAAGTATGGCGTTTGGTACTTTTATAGGTACCCACCAAATTCTGTCTGTTTGTTAAATCAAAAGCTACCAGTTTTTTGGCTGACTGGCTCTTGTGAATGTTGTCATTTTCCATGCCAACAAAGCAAGAATGCCTGATCGGAAGAAATCACTCAAAAGTAAGGCTCCACTTTTCGAAATGTGCTAGCTCAATGCTAATTTATATTGGATATGCCATAGACACGCTACTGTTTAGCATCAGCGATTTTAAATGGCAATTTCAACAACTCCATATGTGTTGATTCAAAAAAACACAGCTGAGATGCACGCTACAAATCAAACAGCTAGTGCGTAATAAGTACAATACTTACAGTACAGGTTTCCGGCACGGCCGCTCTACCCACTACGCCATACCGCGACTAAATAAAGTAAATGACAATGTCGTTTGTTTGGCTATTGCACCACACAGGCTTCGTACACCTTTTCCATGGCCAAATTCAAGCACTTTTTAAGGACTTTCGAGATCAATTTTCCAGTTTTTTCAGTACCCTTCAAAAGGCGAAAACCAGCGTGAATCAATCCCTAGCCTTGTTGTTTGAGGTCACCAAATGCTGTCTGTCGGAAAAATACGGAAAATCTGCTCAAACCCAAGCCTAACATTGAACCAGCAGTTATCATTAACTGAATGGGGCAAATAAAATGAAGCAGTGTTTCTAAAGTAAAGTTAAAGTACCAATGATAGTCACACACACACACTAGGTGTGGTGAAATGTGTCCTCTGCATTTAAACCATCCCCTTGTTCACCCCCTGGGAGGTGAGGGGAGCAGTGGGCAGCAGCGGTGCCGCGCCCGGGAATAATTTTTGGTGATTTAACCCCCAATTCCAACCCTTGATGCTGAGTGCCAAGCAGGGAGGTAATGGGTCCCATTTTTATAGTCTTTGGTATGACTCGGCCGGGGTTTGAACTCACAACCTACCGATCTCAGGGCGGACACTCTAACCACTAGGCCTTCTGTAGACTATTCAATGTCATTGGTTTTTGTATCATCATCAATCATGTATACATCATTCCTTACAAGAAATAACATTAATTATTATTGTTTACTTGCTTGTTTGTATCATAATTCATGCATACATCATGTTCATTGAAACGACAACCTCCCGGCACGATGGACCGATGCTGTCCTCTTGTGGGCGACACAGAGCCGTATGACAACAACCTAATGTAAGGGCACGTGCAAAGCCAACAGATCAAGCGTGTAGCTTTCATTTTTAAGGAAGCTTTTTTTTTTTTTTTTTTCTATTTTTTTTTTTTTTATTTTTATTTTTTTTTTAATTAAATCAACAGAAACAAACACACGATACACTTTCAACTAGTGCATCAACCCAAACAAAACCCTCCCTACCCCATTCACACTCATACACACCCACTCACACAAAAGGGGGGTTGTTTCTTTCTGCTACCAATATTCTGGTTCCCACAACATGGACAACACTTCTGCAAGGGACACAGTCCCTGAAGCACACTTGATTGTTTGTGCTGCTGGTCCACTAACATTTTCATTGAATTACTTTTTTTTTTTTTTTATGTAATTATTTTTATATTGTTTTACTTTCTTTTTTATCCAAGAAAATATTGATGTATCTTATCTAAAAAAAAAAAAGAAAAAAAAAAAGGACCTTATCTTCACCAGACCTGGTTGTAAATGAAATTAGCTTCGTTTAAAAACATTTTTTTAAAACAGGTCCAGTCCAGATAATGTCCAAGTCGGGTTCAGCAACACACACCTTCATTCATGTACACTGGAAAAAAAAAAAAAAAAAAGTTTTTTTTTTTTTTTCCCCCCATTTCATAATTAGCCTATTGAGTCAGACTGCCGAGAAATATGATGATCATTTCCAAGCATTTCACCCAAAATTCAAGCATTTTTCAAACCTTGAAAACGCAACATTAAAATCCAAGCATTTTCAAGGTTTTTAAGCATCCATACGAACCCTGACCACAGCCAAAATAACTTTTTTCACCGCCTGTTATTGTCATTATTGATTTTTTTTTTTTTTTTTTCTGTCCAGCTTCTCAGGCAAATCATATAGTTGATGTAGATGCCCATATCGGCTGTACAAATGTACTTTACAAAAGAGAAGTGTGGGATACTTCTCTTGTTGCCTTATTTGTATTCGACTTTACTAAATGTATTTATAATATTATTTGGTGCAGCCGGGCCGGGGGATAGAAAAGAGAAAAAAAGGAGGACAGAGGGGGAAATTGTGGGGACAAGAGGGGGATTAGACAGAGACAAAAACAACAACAGCAAACACAGCAATAACAACAACAACAACAACAACAACAATAGAGCAACATCAGAAAATAGGATATGTACAAATATGATGGTAAAAGTGATAGCAAAGAAGCAGTTAGTGAAATAAATAATAAGACAGAAATGACAAAGAACATTATTACACTACAAATGGAGCAATACAAAAACCAATAGACATAGCGCTATTGATCATGAATAATACCAATAATTTACCTCTATTATCAACAATACAGTTGTTCAAATGCAACAATACATATATGTAATGATAACTAGAGATACAAAAGAAAGCAGAAAAATAGAGGGGAAGAAAGAGAAGCCAGCTGTATTAACCTTGTAGATTGTTATAGTAACATTAAGTTAAGCTTTGTCAGTGTCAATATTGCTGTCATTATTATCATATCACTTTGACACATTCGCAGCACTATGAACACTTTTGAAAAATGTTTAGATCCATTACCGCCACACTGTATACCCACCCTCCAGTGTGTGTGTGTGTGTGTGTGTGTGTGTGAATGCTACAGTATTACCGTATTTGTTTCTTTTGTCGGCTATTCTTGTGTGCGTCAGCGACGCAATTGGATGTCAGCGAGGCCAAATGCAATTTCTGTCCACCTTGACTCACTTTGTGCACGTGACAAAGCTCATTCAGGACCGCCACAATCGTCGTCATTGAGCCAAACCCGCAGCTCTCTCCACTGCCGCTGCACCGCACGGTAACACAACAGAAGCGTGTGTATTTGTGTGGCCCGGGGTTTGATAGCAAATATCGCTGTGCATGTTTTGCGTCAGTTATAAAAATGGCAACCTTGCATTAGGCGCAACTGGTGCAGTGCCCCACCAGGTTCACCAGGTAGCTTTTTTTTGCGATTCATGAGCAGAGTTGTGTGTTCACATTAATATATCCTAATCATAGTTGCCTTTGGAGTAGTTTGAGTTCCGTAGTGTGTTTCCCTGTCCTTTCCCTGCTTTGTGAGGCAGCGAGGTCCCCCCATGGTCATATTTTCTCTGTTACAAACCCCGTTTCCATATGAGTTGGGAAATTGTGTTAGATGTAAATATAAACGGAATACAATGATTTGCAAAGCCTTTTCAACCCATATTCAATTGAATGCACTACAAAGACAAGATATTTGATGTTCAAACTCATAAACTTTATTTTTTTTTTGCAAATAATAAATAACTTAGAATTTCATGGCTGCAACACGTGCCAAAGTAGTTGGGAAAGGGCATGTTCACCACTGTGTTACATGGCCTTTCCTTTTGACAACACTCAGTAAACATTTGGGAACTGAGGAGACACATTTTTTAAGCTTCTCAGGTGGAATTCTTTCCCATTCTTGCTTGATGTACAGCTTAAGTTGTTCAACAGTCCGGGGGTCTACGTTGTGGTATTTTAGGCTTCATAATGTGCCACACATTTTCAATGGGAGACAGGTCTGGACTACAGGCAGACCAGTCTAGTACCCGCAGTCTTTTACTATGAAGCCACGTTGATGTAACACGTGGCTTGGCATTGTCTTGCTGAAATAAGCAGGGGCGTCCATGGTAACGTTGCTTGGATGGCAACATATGTTGCTCCAAAACCTGTATGAACCTTTCAGCATTAATGGCGCCTTCACAGATGTGTAAGTTACCCATGTCTTGGGCACTAATACACCCCCATACCATCACAGATGCTCGCTTTTCAACTTTGCGCCTATAACAATCCGGATGGTTCTTTTCTTCTTTGGTCCTGAGGACACGACGTCCACAGTTTCCAAAAACAATTTGAAATGTGGACTCGTCAGACCACAGAACACTTTTCCATTTTGTATCGGTCCATCTTAGATGAGCTCAGGCCCAGCGAAGCCGACGGCGTTTCTGGGTGTTGTTGATAAACGGTTTTCGCCTTGCATAGGAGAGTTTTAACTTGCACTTACAGATGTAGCGACCAACTGTAGTTACTGACAGTGGGTTTCTGAAGTGTTCCTGAGCCCATGTGGTGATATCCTTTACACACTGATGTCGCTTGTTGATTCAGTACAGCCTGACGGATCGAAGGTCACTGGCTTAGCTGCTTACGTGCAGTGATTTCTCAAGATTCTCTGAACCCTTTGATGATATTACGGACCGTAGATGGTGAAATCCCTAAATTCCTTGCAATAGCTGGTTGACAAAGGTTTTTCTTAAACTGTTCAACAATTTGCTCACGCATTTGTTGACAAAGTGGTGACCCTCGCCCCATCCTTGTTTGTGCATTTCATGGAATTTACTTGTATACCCAATCATGGCACCCACCTGTTCCCAATTTGCCTGTTCACCTGTGGGATGTTCCAAATAAGTGTTTGATGAGCATTCCTCAACTTTATCAGTATTTATTTCCACCTTCCCAAACTTCTTTATTAAAGTTAAAGTTAAAGTAACAATGATTGTCTCACACACACACTAGGTGTGGTGAAATTTGTCCTCTGCATTTGACCCATCACCCTTGATCACCCCCTGGGAGGTGAGGGGAGCAGTGGGCAGCAGCGGTGCCACGCCCGGGAATCATTTTTGGTGATTTAAACCCCAATTCCAACCCTTGATGCTGAGTGCCAAGCAGGGAGGTAATGGGTCCCATTTTTTGTCTTTGGTATGACTCGGCCGGGGTTTGAACTCACGACCTACCGATCTCAGTGCGAACACTCTAATGTTGCTGGCATCAAATTCTAAAGTTACTGATTGACTTTAGAATTTACCCATATTCAACTGAATATGGGTTGAAAATGATTTGCAAATCATTGTATTCCGTTTATATTTACATCTAACACAATTTCCCAACTCATATGGAAACGGGGTTTGTAGATTATTTTGTTTTTGATAATGTTATGTAATAATCTTGTACATTTTAGACATGATCATTAGTAACGCCAATACTGCCCCAGTAACTACCGTATTTTCTGGACCATAGGGCGCACCGGATCGGCGCACTGCCGATGAGCGGGTCTAGTCAAGTTTTTTTTTCATACAAAAGGCGCACCCGATTATAAGGCGCATTAAAGGGGTCATGTTTCTATTTTTTTTTTCTAAATGTAAAATACTTCCTTGTGGTCTACATAACATGTAATGGTGGTTCTTTGGTCAAAATGTTGCATAGATTATGTTTTACAGATCATCGTCAAGCCGCTTTCTGACAGTCACTTCAGGATGTGCCGTTTTGTGGGCGGTCTTATTTACGTGGCTCACCTTCGACAGCGTCTTCTCCCCGTCATCTTTGTTGTAGCGGTGTAGCGTGCAAGGACGGGAGTGGAAGAATTGTCAAAAGATGGCGCTAACTGTTTTAATGACATTCAGACTTTACTTAAATCAATAACGGAGCAGCATCTCCTCATCCGTGGCTCACTAGTGCAACAAGGCTGGAAATGTGTCCCGTGAAAAAACGTCTAATAACTAAAGTTCCTTGGGTGAATAATATAAACTCACTACACCAGCCAAAGTGCTGTACAATGGACAGGTTAAAAGATAATACGAGTACCGAGCAAACACAACACAACATAAACAAAACACGATAAAAAATAAATAAATAAAATAGAATAAATAAAAACATAAAAGCATAAAAACAGGTTCACAGCATGTGTATTATGGGGCGCCATTGCAGGATGGATATCACTCAGTGTTAAAAGCCATGGAATAAAAGTATGTTTTTAAGAGAGATTTAAAAACAGGAAGAGAGGAGGCTTGTCTAATACTCAGAGGTAGGTCGTTCCAGAGCTTGGGAGCAGCAGCGGCGAAAGCTCTGTCACCTCTAAGCTTCAACAGTAAACAGTAAATTAACAAGTATATTATTAATAGCTTTGAGAAAATAATATAACTGGAAATTACGCAAAACTATATGTAACCACATTCGTTAGCATCTTTGAAGTGGATCTTTTTTCATTTATATGCCAAAAAGTACAATATAGCAGGAGGCGATATAGATTTGAGACCATAGTAACATAAATGCAGAAAGTGTTAAACCAATTATTCTCCGACTTTTTACACCAAGTACCACTGTAAAAAAATCTAACTTAAATCTATTGTATATTTATTTACATGTTTTTATTTGTTTAATATTTATCTATAATATGTATTGAAACAAATTCATCAAATCATTGGTTGATACATGAGTACATACCGTTATCTTTTATTTCTCTATTTCTTGCTCCATCAATTAATATGTTTATAAAATTAACAAAGCCTTATTCTTAATTGCCAGAAATATGTCTAGATCAGTGGTTCTCAAACTTTCTTTCCCCAAGAACCACCATAATGACCAACATTAAAATACAGTAGCATAGTAGGCCTAAGTATCAATTGAAAACACGGCAGAGGCTTTATCTAACAAGTATATTTAATATTTAATATGACACACATTTTGAACAGTAAGACTGTTTGAATATAGACAAATTGTACTGTCATCAAGTGATTTTTTGGGCATACCACTAGATGGAGCCCGCGTACCAGTAGTGGTACAGGTACCACAGTTTGAGAATAACACAAACATCAAATTAATCATGACAGCCCCCTTTTGTATACATTTTGTGCATGTCAACCGTGCTCAAATATTGTGTGTTTGTAATAGAACGTGTTATCTCAACATGGTCCAAAAGTGGCACCTTTTTTCTTTCATTTTCACAAAGTTGTGCCATTTTTTCCTCATAGTTGTCCACAATCCCAAAAAATTGAAGTACAACTTTTTATTGAACAGAACTTATCATGCTGATGTGCGTCATACATACTCCTTAAAAACAATAATCATCTCTTCCCCCATGAAATAACCGTACTTTGCATATTGCTACACAACATGGTGTTATGCGTCACGGGAAATGTGCATGTTTTTGTGCGTTTGTGGCTTCGATAAGTAGGTACTCGGCGTTGATGGACACGTGTAATAAGCACTCCGTGTGCTACCATACTCAATTCAACATAAAGGTCAAAAGAAAAGAAAGGCTTGTTAAAAGCATTTTTTGAAAGAGCAGGGGGATGGGAAAAATATGCCACGGGAGGTCAGGAACGGTAAAGATTGACTTGACGGTTACCGCGACGACGACTGCTATTTTGTTTTCAGGTGTGCCGCGATGTTTGAAGCATGCAATATTCCACACCTATAGACTTGTGTCCACGCAATAAAAGCAGATTGATGCTGTCATGACCCA
Source organism: Nerophis lumbriciformis (assembly GCF_033978685.3). Lineage (NCBI taxonomy): Eukaryota > Metazoa > Chordata > Actinopteri > Syngnathiformes > Syngnathidae > Nerophis > Nerophis lumbriciformis. The sequence continues at coordinate 17,060,446 of NC_084576.2, forward strand.
AACAGAACAGTAAAGTATACAATAAATACTTCTTCTTCTTTACGTGTCTTTGAAGCATGTGGTTATATGACAGTTTCCCTTTTCTTTACATAGTCTTTTGCATTGTCGTTGAACTCTGCAAGATCTTTTAAGCTGCACTGGTTGGGTAGCAGAGGACAGACAAGGCAGTGCTGCATCGTGTGGTCCTCTTCTCCGTATTCGCAGGTGGTTGGGCCAGTTTTGTAGCCCATCTGGCCATTGTAGCTTTTGATCGCCCTGTTCCTGTTCTCAGGTGGTTTAGTGTCTTTCACTGGACCCATGGTCCAGTGAACCATCAATTTTGAGGTGGTGTGGGTAAGAGAGTCTGGACCAATGATTAGGACGTCCCATGTCAATAGGAGGGGGGTCTTTCTCTAATTTTTGTGTCCATAGGTTTCTTCCCGAGATGTTGTTAGGAGCTGGACATTGCTGAGAAAGCTTCTCCTTGACTTCAGACGTTGGGCTGAGGGTTTACGTCAATAGAGGAGGTGGCGGTCATCACTGGTAGCTTTTGTGAACTCTACTCGGCTGGCAACGTCCCGTCTCACGTCTGCAGGGGCAATGCCAGCGAGGAGATGTAGGTTGTTCAGGTTGGTAGGCTTCAAGCAACCAGTGATCAAGCGGCAGGTGTTGTTCAGTGCTGGGTCGAGTTTCTTGGCATGGGTTGATCTTTCCCAGACAGGACATGCATACTCCGCCGAGGAATAGCACAGGGCCAAAGCAGTACATCTTAGTCCGTGTGCTGTGGCTCCCCATTCGGAATTTGTCAGTTTCCGTAAGATGTTGTTTCGGGAGCTGACTTCCAGTTTGGTGTTTTTGATGTGTTCCTTGAAGGAGAGGGTGCAGTCCAGTTATAAATACTGTACTTGCCAGTCAGTACCTGTTGACAGCGGGACATGCTTACAGGTTCCTCTTTCAAAACCTGCATAGTGACCGCCAATATCACTGCTAAAGTCTTTGACTGACTTTGGCACAACCGAAAAAGCACTATCGCCACAGGTCCAGCGCTTGGTTTATGGAATTTGCAGTAAGTTGGCCTCACCAGACCTAAGGGATCGGGAGGGCACATAGTGGTGGAGGAGGTCGAGATGTAAGGGGGAGCTCGGTTGTTGGGGGCCCTTGTAGAATTTTGGAGTTGATTCTGTAACGGATTGGTAGTCAGGGAAGGTCACGGAGGACTGGTGTTAGGTGTTCCCTGGAGCGGGTACTGATGAGAAGGCGGGCTTTGGTGGTGGTGCCAAGGAGGAGACTATTGGGTAATTCCCCCCCTGGAGGGCTATATAAATAAACATTAATTGATTGATTGATATTGCAGTAGTCAAGCCTAGACGAGATGGAAGAGTGTATGAGTTGTTCAGCAGTTGTGGAAAACAGTGTGGGTCGGAAGAATGCAGTTTTGGTGGTCTGGTTGGCATTGGGAAGGAAGGAGATGGTGGGGTCAAAGAGGACTCAGAGGTCACGGACTAGGGTGGAGGGAGTGACAATGGAACCATCAATTTTGAGGTTGAGTGGATAAGAGAGTCTGGACCAATGATTAGGACATCTGATATATTGCAATTGTGTTTTTGAAGGTTTGATTGCAACCAAGTTTGTATGTCGGTCAGGCAGACCACCTTCTGTGGTGGTGCCAAGGAGGAGACTAATGCAGTAGTCAAGCTAGACAAGATCAAGTGTTTCAGCAGCAGTGGAAGACAGTGTGGGTCAGAGGCGGGCAGTGTTACGGAGGCGGAAGAACGCAGTTTTGGTGGTCTGGTAGGCATGGGGAAGGAAGGAGAGAGTGGTGTCAAAGAGGACTCAGAGGTTGCGGACTAGAGTGGAAGGGGTGACAAAGGAACCATCTATTTTGAGGTTGAGTGGGTAAGAGAGTCTGGACCAATGATTAGGATGTCTGATATATTGCAATTGTGTTTTAGAAACTTTGATTGCGATCAAGTTTTTATGTCGATCAGGCAGACCTAAGGGATCGGGAGGGCACATAGTGGTGGAGGATGGTCGATATGTAAGAGTGGAGCTTGGTTGTATAGGGCCTTGTAGGTGGTGAGTAGAATTTTGAAGTTGATTCTGTAACGGATTGGTAGTCCGGGAAGGTCACGAAGGACTGGTGTGATGTGTTCTCTGGAGCAGGTACTGATGAGAAGGCGGGCAGCGGAGTTCTGCACATACTGTAATTTGTTGATGACTTCTGTGGTGGTGCCAAGGAGGAGACTATTGCAGTAGTCAAGCCTAGCTGAGATGAAGGAGTGTATGAGTGTTTCAACAGCAGTGGAAGACAGTTTGGGTCGGAGGCGGGCAGTGTTACGGAGGCGGAAGAATGCAGTTTTGGTGGTCTGGTAGGCATGGGAAAGGAAGGAGAGGGTAGGGTCTAAGAGGACTCAGAGGTTGCGGACTAGTCTGGAAGGGGTGAAAATGGAGCCATCAATTTTGAGGTTGAGTGGGTAATAAGAGTCTGGACCAATGATTAGGACGTCTGATATATTGCAATTGTGTTTTAGAAGGTTTGATTGCAATCCAGTTGTTATGTCGGTCAGGCAGGCGGTGAGGGTGGTAGCAGTGATGGTTTTGGTGGGAAGGTAGAGCTATGTGTGGAACTGGAGGCGATGGCGGTAACGGATCTGTCTAAGGGGAAGAATGTAGAGGATAAAAAGAAGGAAGAAAGTTGTTCATTTGGAATATTTTGACTTTGGGCGACTGAGTTCAAAGGCCAAATCAGGAGCTGTGTCAACTAATCTTCCTTAAACTTGCTGCTAATCTGGATTATTTTGTTTCTGGGCGATCCTATTCAACCGTAAAGGATTTATGTTAGATTTTTAGGGGAGAAAACTGCTGGATTTAAACGCAATGTCAGTGGGGTCAAAAATGTGTTAGTTATTCAACAACAAATCTTCAGATTTTAATTGATATTTCCACCTTGGCGACCAAGTTCAAAGGTCAATAATTAAATTGTTTTTCTTCGACATTCAACTAGTCAGCATTTTACATTAACCGTCCGATGTTGTAGGATTATTGTCTGATATTTATGAAAGAAAGTTGTTAGTGTAGCGTATTTTGACTTTGGGCTTCCAAATTCATAGCCACTGTCATGTCTGTGTGATCATGTTTTGTTTTGGTTATGTTCGGTTGGTTTTTGGACTCTTTGTGCCCTCTTGTATGTTTTGTTTCCATGACAACCCATTAGTTTTCAACTGTCCTCATGTCACGCACCTGTCTCACGTTTTGCACTCGCGCACCTGTCACTAATCATGTCGGTATTATTTAAGCTTTCAGTTGCCAGGCAGTCTGTCTGGCGACATTAACTCTGTTTACCTCTGTCATTTTCATGCCCTGCTTATTCCATTGTTTATGCTTCTTGCCATGCCACGTAAGTTTTTGTTCTGCTCATGTCACAGTAAGTGTTCATTTGTTTCACGTCCATAGTTTTTGCCCAAGTGCTAGTTTTGTTTTCTTAGCCAAGTTTGTACTTCCGCCTTGTGCGCGCCTGTTTGTTTCTTTTGTTAGTGTAAAAATAAAAGATGTATTTACCTCCAAGCCATGTCCAATCCAACTTTACTTGCATCTCGGGAAAACATACAACCCACAGACCACGTTATAACAGTCACAAGCTAATTATTTTTGACACTCTGCTAGTCACCATTTTCAACTAACCTTGCTGAAACCCGCTGCTGGATCTAAATATTTCGACTTTGGGCCATATTGTTCAAACGTTCAGTGGCTGGATTTCAAAAACTTAAAGCTACAGATGTAGATGTAAATTGATTTTGATCAACATTTCAACCTTGGAAACCAATTTCAAAGGTTGATATGTGAGCTGTTTCTCTTCAGCACTCAACCAGTCAGCATTTCCACTCAACCGTCAAATGTCTGAGGATTATTGTCTGATATTTAAGAAAGAACGCTGTTAATTTGGAATAGTTTGACTTTGGGCACTTGAGTTTAAAGACCAAATCACAAGCTTTTCTCTTCAGCACTCTACCAGTCACTATTTCAACTAATCTTCTTTGAACTTGCTGCTAATTTTGATAATTTGAACATACTTCAAACCCTCCAAGGTTGTCTGATAGTTCAGGTAATAAAATAACAAATTTAGAATGAGATCTGATATTAGGCATTCAAGTTTAAAGTCAATTCATGATCTGTTTCTTTTCAACACCCTCTTTCCCAGTCATCATTTTCAACACATTAGCTTAAAATTGTCAAAGATCACTATGCGATATCTAAATAGGAAGGATAGCTTTTAAGTTTTACTTGCTAACCAAGACCAAAGATCAAATCATGAGCAGTTTCTATTCAGCACTCTAACAGTCAACATTTTCATTCAATTATCAAATATTTGAGAACTATTGTCTGATGGTTAAGAAAGAAAGCTGTTGATTTTGAATATTTTGACTTTGGACGGCAGAGTTCAAAAGCCAAATCACGAGTTGTTTCACATCGGCACTCGACCAGTCACCATTTTCAACTGATCTTCTTCAAACGTGTTGCTATTCTTCATTATTTCAACTTTGGTAGATCTTATTCAACCGTTCAAAGATTATTTTCATATATCTGACAGAGCTTCTGAATTTGAATATCTGACACAAAGCTTTTGATATTCTTCAATATTTCAACCATGGCCATCAATTTCAAATGTTAATTTGTGAGCTGTTTCTTATCGGCACTCTACCGGTTATAATTTTCGAAGATTGTCTGATTGTTGCGTTAAAGACTGTCGATTTCAAATTATATCTGACACGAGGAAATCAAGATAAAACTTCAAATCATGAGCTGTTTCTCTTCAGCACTCCACCAGTCAACAGTTTCCACCCATCTTCCTAAAATGTTCAAAGATCTTTGTCGGATATCTAATTATGAAGAAAAGCTGTTAGTTCTCAGTACTTTCACTTTGGGCAACCAGGTTCAAAGGTCTGTTTTTTTCTGGCACTCTGCCAGTGAACATTTTCATTCAACCGTCAAATGTTTGAGGATTATGGTCTGATATTTAAGAAAGAAAGCTACTAAATGTGATTGATATTGGCTACAAAGGCGATCTAGGTCAAAACTTAAATGTCATGAGCTGTTTCTCTTCGGCACTCTACAAGTCATAATTTCGAATCAATGGTCTCCAAACGTTTAAAGACTAGTGTCTGACATCTAATGAGGAAGAAAGCTGTTTATTTTCACTTTCATGACTTTGCCTGATGGAGTTCAAGGATCAGATCGTGAGCTGTTTCTCTTCGACACTCTTGCCAGTCACCATTTTTCAATCAATCTTTGTTTTTTGTTTTTTGTTTTTTTTACGTGAGTGTGAATGCTTGTCTGTCTATCTGTGTTAGCCCTGCGAATAGATGGTGACTTGTCCAGGGTGTGCCCTGCCTTCCGCCCAAGTACAGCTGGGATGAGTTCCAGCTCCATCGATCTTTGACTCAAGGAAAACACATTTTAAAGTACTAATCATGCTTCTCTTCGGCATTCAATCAGTCACCATTTTCAATACAACTTTTCAGACATATTTTTCGTAGCTAATTAAGAAGAAATGCTGTTAGTTATGAATACCTCGACTCTAGGCGACCAAATTGAAAGATCAGATCTTGAGCAGTTTCTTTTCGACACTCTACCAGTCAACATGTTCAATCAACCGTCCAATATTTAAGGCATTACTGCTATCTGATATTTAAGGAAAAAAGCACTAAATGTGATTGATTTTGGACCAAATGTGATCCAAGTCTAAGGGTAAAAAGTCATGAGCCGTTTCTTTTCGACACTCTACCAGTCCTCATTTTCATTTGATCTTTTCCAAACTTTTAAAGAGAACAGTCTAATATCTAACGAGGATTAAAGTTGTTTATTTTTACTTTCTTAGCCTTGGCCTAATGAAATCAAGGATCAGATCATGGGGCCTTTCTCTTCGGCACTTTATACCAGTCACCTTTTTTCAACCAATCTTCTTTGATAGTTTTTTTCTCATTGTCTGATATCGTGAGCAGTTTTCTCTTCGGCATTCAACCATCACTATTTCAATCCAATCTTCTCCAAACTTTCAAAGAATGTCTAATAAAGTGTTTTAAAACATTTTTTAATTTATAAGCACAACATCTATTAATTTTGATTTATCTTTGACTCTAAGAAAACCGATTTTAAAGGACTGATCTTGAGCAGTTTCTTTTCGGCACTCTACCAGTCAACATGTTCAATCAACCGTCCAATATTTAAGGCATTACTGCTATCTGATATTTAAGGAAAAAGGCACTAAATGTGATTGATTTTGGACCAAATGTGATCCAAGTCTAAGGGTTAAAAAGTCATGAGCCGTTTCTTTTCGACACTCTACCAGTCCTCATTTTCATTTGATCTTTTCCAAACTTTTAAAGAGAACAGTCTAATATCTAACGAGGATTAAAGTTATTTATTTTTACTTTCTTAGCCTTGGCCTACTAAAATCAAGGATCAGATCATGGGCCATTTCTCTTCGGCACTTTATACCAGTCACCTTTTTTCAACCAATCTTCTTTGATAGTTTTTTTCTCATTGTCTGATATCGTGAGCAGTTTTCTCTTCGGCATTCAACCATCACTATTTCAATCCAATCTTCTCCAAACTTTCAAAGAATGTCTAATAAAGTGTTTTAAAACATTTTTTAATTTATAAGCACAACATCTATTAATTTTGATTTATCTTTGACTCTAAGAAAACCGATTTTAAAGGACTGATCTTGAGCAGTTTCTTTTCGGCACTCTACCAGTCAACATGTTCAATCAACCGTCCAATATTTAAGGCATTACTGCTATCTGATATTTAAGGAAAAAGGCACTAAATGTGATTGATTTTGGACCAAATGTGATCCAAGTCTAAGGGTTAAAAAGTCATGAGCCGTTTCTTTTCGACACTCTACCAGTCCTCATTTTCATTTGATCTTTTCCAAACTTTTAAAGAGAACAGTCTAATATCTAACGAGGATTAAAGTTATTTATTTTTACTTTCTTAGCCTTGGCCTACTAAAATCAAGGATCAGATCATGGGCCCTTTCTCTTCGGCACTTTATACCAGTCACCTTTTTTCAACCAATCTTCTTTGATTATTTTTTTCTCATTGTCTGATATCTATCGTGAGCCGTTTTCTCTTCGGCATTCAACCATCACTATTTCAATCCAATCTTCTCCAAACTTTCAAAGAATGTCTAATAAAGTGTTTTAAAACATTTTTTAATTTATAAGCACAACATCTATTAATTTTGATTTATCTTTGACTCTAAGAAAACCGATTTTAAAGGACTAATCATAAGATGTTTCTCTTCGGCATTCAATCCGTCCCTATGTTCAATAAAACTTTTCAGACATTTTTTTCCTATCTAATTAAATTGAAAGATCAGATCTCAAGCAGTTTCTTTTCGGCACTCTACCAGTCAACATGTTCAATCAACCATCCAATATTTAAGGCATTACTGCTATCTGATATTTAGGGAAAAAAACTACTAAATGTGATTGATTTTGGACCAAATGATATCTAATTACGAAGGATGCTATTTATTTTTAATTGTTTTAACTTTGGCCTATTGCTTCTCTTCCGCACTCTATACCAGTCACCTTTTTTCAACCAATCTTCTTTGATTAGTTTTTCTCATTATTGTCTGATATCATAAGCCGTTTTCTCTTCTGCATTCGACCAATCACTATGTTCATCCAATCTTCTCCAAACGTTCAAAGATTGTCTTGACTTTGACTTTATTTTTTAAACAAGAACAGTAAATCCCAGCAAGCAAAACATTAAAACAACATGAGAATTTTTTGATTTAGGTCCTGACATTGAGCAACTCAAACATAACGTTGGAATAACATGCCTTTTGACGACGTTTAATCAATGTCGGGTTGTGACGTTGATTTAACCATTGAATTTTGATAATTTCCCAACCAATATTCTACAACACAAATACATGTTGAAACAACATGCTGTTTGACTACGTTTAATCAATGTCAGGTTGTTTGGTCAATTCCCAACCAACAACGTGGATCCAATGTTAGACATCAACATTGTCCCAATTTACAAATACAACTATTTTGCAACCTTGTTTCAAAGTCAGTTTTAAAGGACATGCACGTATAATCAACGTTGTATCAATGTCTTGTGCCTGCTGGGATACAAAAGAATAGTGTGAATATGCAAGGTTGTAGAAAGTGGCTAAATTTCATATTTTGTTCGTGTGGCAATTCATGCCAAACACATAAGAACAAAACAACACTAAACAACAATACAACAATAATAGAAAGTACAGTAGGACTAAAAGTAAGTTTAAACAATAAACCACTACTTACTAATGACAGACCAGCAATTAAATGACCAAAGAAAGTTGGATTTAAGTGCTAAAGTGTTAAGATACACCATATTGTTAAGATATGCCATATTGTCTGATAAAGTATTTAACATTTGTTGTGATATCCAAGGAATGAATCCATTCATTTTGATTACAGATGTCCTATAATATCGGACTGCCGATATTATCGGCCGATAAATGCTTTAAAATGTAATATTGGAAATTATCGGTATCGGTTTCAAAATGATCTGTATCGGTTTCAAAAAGTAAATTGTATGACTTTTTAAAACGCCGCTGTGTACGCAGACGTAGAGAGAAGTACAGAGCGTCAATAAACCTTAAAGGCACTGCCTTTGCAATATCTACGGCTTTTCACACACACAAGTGAATGCATGCATACTTGGTCAACAGCCATACAGGTCACACTGAAGGTGGCCGTAAAAACAACTTTAACACTGTTACAAATATGCGCCACACTGTGAACCCAGACCAAACAAGAATGACAAACATATTTCGGGAGAAAATCCGCACCTTAACACAACACAAACACAACAGAACAAATACCCAGAACCCCTTGCAGCACTAACTCTTTTGCGACGCTACAATATACACCCCCGCTACACCCTACCCCCCCACCTCAACCTCCTCATGCTCTCTCAGGGAGAGCATGTCCCAAATTCCAAGCTGCTGTTTTGAGGCATGTTAAAAAAAATAATGCACTTTGTGACTTCAATAATAAATATGGCAGTGCCATGTTGGCATTTTTTTCCATAACTTGAGTTGATTTATTGTGGAAAACATTGTTACATTGTTTAATGCATCCAGCGGGGCATCACAACAAAATTAGGCATAATAATGTGTTAATTCCATGACTGTATATATCGGTATCGGTTGATTTCGGAATCGGTAATTAAAAGTTGGACAATATCGGAATAGATAGAACCTTTATTTAACCAGATGAGAAACCCATTGAGATCAAGATCTCTTTCACAAGGGTGACCTGGCCAAGAGGTCAACAGCACATGTCACAGAGCAGTTTCAAAAAAATAATACGTTAAGACATACATTTTAAAATACATAAGAGAACTGTAAAACAAAAAAGATTTACACCTTTTAAAAACACAGGCACTGTGCAAACGTCTCTCGCTGTCTGTCCCTCAGGACAGAACGGAAGGCTCCAAATGGAAGTAGTTCTGGGAATATCGGATATCGGCAAGAAAGCCATTATCGGACATCTCTAATTTTGATTGATATTTGTCTCCAGAAAAAAACGATTTTAAAGGACAAATCATGAGATGTGTATCTTCAGTGACCATTTTCAATAAACCTTATTTTTGTGAGGGCCGGGGGAATTTTTGTCCAATATCCTTGGACTTTTTTTTTTTCGAAAAACTTGACTATGAGTAACCAATCAAACGGCAAATCACGATCAAGTTTCTCTTCGGCGCTCTAGCAGCCTGAACTTTGTAAACGATCTATTTATGAGTCTATTACAACAGACCTTTACACTTTGGGTAATATCTGTCCAAAGACACAACTTGAAGCTATTGAATATGTTTCATACGTCGATGCCTTGAACAAGTCATTTGTGGAAAATACACTGATGCAATCTAATTGACTGATTGATTGCTTGAAACTTTTATTAGTAGATTGCACAGTGCAGTACATATTCCGTACAATTGACCACTAAATGGTAACACCCGAATAAGTTTTTCAACTTGTTTAAGTCAGGGTCCACTTAAATTGATATATACTATCATCATAATACAGTCATCACACAAGATAATCATCAGAGTATATACATTGAATTATTTACAATCCGGGGTGTGGGATGTGGATGGGGGGGGGGGAGTAGGTTTGGTTGTGGACATAGAATGGCAGCAAGTAGTGGACATAGAGAGAGAGAGATCAGAAAGCATAAGAATAAGTATCTACATTTGATTATTTACATTTCATTATTTACAATCCGGGGAGGTGGGATGTGGAAGGGAGGGTGTTAGTTTAGGGTTGAAGTTGCCTGGAGGTGTTCTTTTAGTGCGGTTTTGAAGGAGAATAGAGATGCCCTTTCTTTTACACTTGTTGGGAGTGCATTTCATGTGGCATAGAAAGAGAATGAGTTAAGACCTTTGTTGGATCGGAATCTGGGTTTAACGTGGTTAGTGGAGCTGGTGTTGTGGTTATGGTGGTCATTTACATTAAAGGGGAACATTATCACCAGACCTATGTATGCGTCAATATACACCTTGATGTTGCAGAAAAAAGACCATGTATTTTTTTAACCGATTTCCGAGCTCTAAATGGGTGAATTTCGGCGAATTAAACTCCTTTCTATTATTGGCTCTCGGAGCGATGACGTCACAACGTGACGTCACATCGGGAAGCAATCCGCCATCTTCTCAAACACAGAGTCAAATCAGCTCTGTTATTTTCTGTTTTTTCGACTGTTTTCCGTACCTTGGAGACATCATGCCTCGTCGGTGTGTTGTCGGAGGGTGTAACAACACGAACAGGGACGGATTCAAGTTGCACCAGTGGCCCAAAGATGCGAAAGTGGCAAGAAATTGGACGTTTGTTCCGCACACTTTACCGACGAAAGCTTTGCTACGACAAAGATGGCAAGAATGTGTGGATATCCTGCGACACTCAAAGCAGATGCATTTCCAACGATAAAGTCAAAGAAATCTGCCGCCAGACCCCCATTGAATCTGCCGGAGTGTGTGAGCAATTCAGGGACAAAGGACCTCGGTAGCACGGCAAGCAATGGCGGCAGTTTGTTCCCGCAGACGAGCAAGCTAAACCCCCTGGATGTCTTGGCTCACACCGTCCCTTATGCCACCGAAGATGATCAAGAGAAGAATATCGACCCTAGCTTCCCTGGCCTGCTGACATCAACTCCAAAACTGGACAGATTAGCTTTCAGGAAAAGAGCGCGGATGAGGGTATGTCTACAGAATATATTAATTGATGAAAATTGGGCTGTCTGCACTCTCAAAGTGCATGATGTTGCCAAATGTATTTCATATGCTGTAAACCTAGTTCATAGTTGTTAGTTTCCTTTAATGCCAAACAAACACATACCAATCGTTGGTTAGAAGGCGATCGCCAAATTCGTCCTCGCTTTCTCCCGTGTCGCTGGCTGTCGTGTCGTTTTCGTCGGTTTCGCTTGCATACGGTTGAAACCGATATGGCTCAATAGCTTCAGTTTCTTCCTCAATTTCGTTTTCGCTACCTGCCTTCACACTACAACCATCCGTTTCAATACATGCGTAATCTGTTGAATCGCTTAAGCCGCTGAAATCCGAGTCTGAATCCGAGCTAATGTCGCTATAGCTTGCTGTTCTATGCGCCATGTTTGTTTGAGTTGGCATCACTATGTGACGTCACAGGAAAATGGACGGGTGTATATAACGATGGTTAAAATCAGGCACTTTGAAGCTTTTTTTAGGGATATTGCGTGATGGGTAAAATTTTGAAAAAAACTTTGAAAAATAAAATAAGCCACTGGGAACTGATTTTTAATGGTTTTAACCCTTCTGAAATTGTGATAATGTTCCCCTTTAAGGAAGTAGTTTGACATGTACTTCGGTATCAGGGAGGTGTAGCGGATTTTATAGACCAGGCTCAGTGCAAGTTGTTTTACTATGTCCTCCACCCTGAGCCAGCCCACTTTGGCGAAGTGGGTAGGAGTGAGGTGTGATCTGGGGTGGAGGTCTAGAAGTAATCTGACTAGCTTGTTCTGGGATGTTTGGAGTCTAGATTTGAGGGTTTTGGAGGTGCTCGGGTACCAGGAGGTGAAAACTCAACTAGCCCGTACGGGATCTCAAGTCATCAAATCATAATCCTTAAAAAAAAATGTATTTGATCATAGTACCAATGTGAAGTAACATTTCCATTGCTTTCCAACTGCGGGGGAAGGAAATCTGTCCTTATCTGCAAAAAAAATGTAATTTGCCAAAAGAGATGAACACGTATTAAGCTGAAGTGTCTTACATGACACGTTTCTGGATGGAGTTGGAAATTGTTTCCGAGCGCGTCCGTATTAAAATGATTCACCGGAGCGTGTTAATATGAGAATAGACTTGACGCTCGCTCGTTAGAATCTCCTGGCAACCTGGCGCCACATTTTCGCGACACGCTCAGGAACGGCGGGGCGATGTTCTCCGATAACGAGCAAACGGACTCTCTATCGCTCCATCGCCCCTATGGCTCGGGCCCCGGTGTCCGTTTGAGTGACAGCCTTCAGTCCCTGCGTGGGAGCACATGAAGGACGAGCGTGCGTGTCAGCGCCGAGGAAACACAGCAAAGTAAATGAATTATTGATGCTTTAAAAACCCATGGAGGCTCGCTCCATTGTTACCTCTTTGATGCTCTTAGTGGGAGAGCCAGAAGGCAGCAAATTGTGGAGTTTAGTCGCTTCTTTTTACTGGCAAAACACCACCGAGCACTGAGACTGCAAAGGTGCCAATCACAGAAATAAAAAGAATAATGTGGTAAAATTAGTAGGATAAAGTCGTCATTTAACACAAAGAAAGTTGTGATATTGTTACCGTCCCCAGAATAAATTATACAGAATAGAATTCTTTAGGGAGTTTTTTTCAAATAATGTTAATTGAGAAAACATATTTTGATTGTAATATTTTGATAGATACAACTTTATATGCAATTGTACTCCTCTCTTGTCAAAAGTTTACGTACACTTGTAAAGAACATAATGTCATGGCTGTCTTGAGTTTCCAATAATTTCTACAACTCTTATTTTTTTGTGATAGAGTGATTAGAGCACATACTTGTTGGTCACAAAAAAAACATTCATGAAGTTTGGTTCTTTTATGAATTTATTATGGGTCTACTGAAAATGTGAGCAAATCTGCTGGGTTAAAAGTATACATACAGCAATGTTAATATTTGCTTACATGTCCCTTGGCAAGTTTCACTGCAATAAGGCACTTTTGGAAAGCTTCTGGTTGAATTTTTTTGACCACTCCTCTTGACAAAATTGGTGCAGTTCAGCTAAATGTGTTGGTTTTCTGACATGGACTTGTTTCTTCAGCATTGTCCACACGTTTAAGTCAGGACTTTGGGAAGGCCATTCTAAAACCTTCATTCTAGCCTGATTTAGCCATTCCTTTACCACTTTTGACGTGTGTTTGGGGTCATTGTCCTGTTGGAACACCCAACTGCGCCCAAGACCCAACCTCCGGGCTGATGATTTTAGGTTGTCTTGAAGAATTTGGAGGTAATCCTCCTTTTTTATTTTCCCATTTACTCTCTGTAAAGCACCAGTTCCATTGGCAGCAAAACAGTCCCAGAGCATAATACTACCACCACCATGCTTGACGGTAGGAATAGTGTTCCTGGGATTAAAGGCTTTACCTGTTCTCCTCCAAATATTTTGCTGGGTATTGTGGCCAAACAGCTCAATTCTCATCTCATCTGACCGCATAACTTTCCTCCAGAAGGTCTTACCTTTGTCCATGTGATGTCAGATACTTCCAACCCAGCAGATTTAGTCATATTTTCAGTAGACCCATAATAAATTCATAAAAGAACCAAACTTCATGAATGTTTTTTGGGACCAACAAGTATGTGCTCCAATCACTCTATCACAAAAAAAGTAAAAGTTGTAGAAATTATTGGAAATTCAAGACATCTATTTTTAAAATTGTATTCATTTACTAGCAAGCTGGTCTCGCTCTGCTCGACATTTTTAATTCTAAGAGAGACAAAACTCAAACAGAATTTGAAAATCCAAGAAAATATTTTAAAGACTTGGTCTTCACTAACTGACAAAGAAACAGATAACAGATTTGGTGTCCAGTTCAAAGTGTGACATGATTTATTTAAAAATTTGAGAGTTGACTTTTGTATTTTACATGAGTTATTATTTGTACAAACATGGTGCAAAGTAATTCATGATTTGTTAAAAAAAATGTTAGTGGCTAGCTAGTTCAAATGGGATATTGTGATTTCACAAGAAGTGATAATTTGAAAATGTTCAATTTGAAAAATGTGCACTTAGAGAAAATATAAAAATAAAGTGTTGCATATTGATATTTATCTGTTTCTATATATATTTATTGTGAGAAATCATTAAGATGATCAGTGTTTCCACAAAGATAAATATCATTAATTATTAATAATAACATAGAGTTAAAGGTAAATTGAGCAAATTGGCTATTTTTGGCAATTTATTTAAGTGTGTATCAAACTGGTAGCCCTTCGCATTAATCAGTACCCAAGAAGTAGCTCTTGGTTTCAAAAAGGTTGGTGACCCCTGTTTTAGAGCATATTATAGGCAGAATAGAGCGACTGCAATTGTCTCCATTATTAGCTGACTTTTACTAGCCTTTATTTACTAGGTAGAATGCATTGACAAAAAGAGTAAAACATAAAACAATAGGCACCAAGTAAAAAACAAAACAAAAAAAAGGTCAGTTCCCCTTTAAGAGACTTCACTCCTGAGTATGTGCAGACTTCATCATCTGGGCCTCTCAGGTCTGCTTAGTGATCTGGAAGGAAGAGGACGCTCCCACCCTCCCCCTTCCGCCCTAAAGGAATAGTTTCACACAGGCTGGAAAGGAGTCCAAGAGTGTAGAGAACAAACGGTGAAGTGGCAGTGAAGAGCGCCCTGGCCATGCGTGAACTGATGCTGATGACATTTACATGTCGCTGTGACGCCTGAATGCCCTCACTTGCTCTGAGGGTCCGTGTAGCAGGGCGGGGGCGCAGGGAAGGAAAGGAAAACGCTGGCGGACGCGCAGACGCTGCAGTTTAACACTGCGAGACAAACACTTTACTTGCACAATCCTCTGCCGGGCAGCGTGAAGGAAAGCCTAAGTGACATACGGACACGACAAGTGCGTTAGATAACAAAGACTCGGACGTGGACTTTGTTTTATTTTTTATTTCTCTCTCCGTCTCGCCCCTTCTCCCTCTCTTTATCTGTCTCCTGGCAATGATGACTCGGCTTCCGGCGGAAAAAAAACAACAACTTTCAACGCCATTCTCAAATGCCATGTTCATCCCACCAGATAGGTTTTTCATAAAAGTCCAATTGATCATTGGATGAATAGAACTTCAACCGCTTACACTCTTCTGAACTATTCCGGAATCAAAGTGCACAGGAAACATTTTTAACAGCATTTAACAGGTGCAAAATCAGGCTAAACCACTGTTAAATAAAACTACAATAAAGTAAAATTAATAACATTTTAATCGATAACTGAATACATGTATATAAACTGTCATAATAGTGTAATGTTTAATGTATTTTTTTTTTATACAACTACAAAAAAGTACAACTTTTGATACATGGATTAGCATCTGGTGGTTTTCTGAAGTGTTCCTGAGCCCATGTGGTGATATCCTTTACACGCATTCAATGTTGGTTTTCGGCCTTGCCGCTCACATGCAGTGATTTCTCCAGATTCTCTGAACCTTTTGACGATATTACGGACCGCAGACGGCGAAATCCCTAAATTCCTTGCAATAGCTCGTTGGGAAATGTTGTTCTTAAACAATTTGCTCACACATGCGTTCACAAAGTGGCGACCCTCGCCCCATCCTTGTTTGTGAATTACTGAACATTTCATGGAAGCTGCTTTCATGGCACCCACCTGTTCCTAATTAGCCTGTTCACCTGTGGGACGTTCCAAATAAGTGTTTGATGAGCATTCCTCAACTTTCTCAGTCTTTTTTGCCACTTGTGCCAGCTTTTTTGAAACAAATTAGCTAATATTTGCAAAAAATAATGTTTTCCAGTTTGAACGTTAAGTATCTTGTCTTTGCAGTCTATTCAATTGAATATAGGTTGAAAATATTTTGCATATCATTTTATTTTGTTTTTATTTACGATTTACACAACGTGCCAACTTCACCGGTTTTGTACAAAAAAGTACAACTTTTGATACATAGATGGTACATGTATATAAACTGTCATACAACTGTAATATTTAATTCATTGTTGTATAGTATAACTACAAATAACTTAATTTTAATACATAGATGGGTACATGTAAATAACCTGTCATAAACGTGTAATGTTTATTTTATTGTCGTATTATACAACTACAAAAAAAGGCAACTTTTGTATACATAAATGATACATGTATAAACTGTCATACAAGTGTGATATTTAACTTATTGTCGTTTGATACAACTGCAAAAAAGTTAAACTGTTGATACATAGATGGTACATATATATATAAACTGGCATACAACTGTAATATTTAATTCATTGGTCGTTTAATATTACTACACAAAAGTACAACTTTTGATACATGGATGGTACATGTATATAAACTGTACAATAAAGTAAAACTACTCTACATTGAATATATATATATATATAATAGTGTACCTATTAATGTAGACTGTATTTCACGTATAAAAAAAATAAATATATATAAACATTGTTATCCATGTACATTGTCATGTATTACTACATCAGCTTATATTTAAATATATATAATAGTGACATATATATAGATACCTTTTGGGGAAAAGTTGCTATAAATAACTGTGATGCACATGTAAAATAAACTTCACTGGTGTCAAATAAAACTACAATAAAGTAAAACTACCTAAGATCTTTAAGTATACTAATGTAAAATTAAGTCAAAAAAAGTTAAGTAAAGCTCAGTTCACTGATGTTAAATAATATTATCATAAAGTAAAACTGCTCTACTTTGAATAGGTTTGTACAATATCGTACCTATTAATGTAGAGTGTCAAATAAAGTAAAATATATGTAAATATTGTTATCTATGTAGTCTTCATTTATTACTACATCAGCTTATATTTAACTATATAACTATATATAATAGTGACATATATATGGATCCCTTTGGGGAAAAGTTGCTATAAATAACTGTGATAAAAATGTAAAATCAAGTTCACAGATGTCAAATAAAACTACCATAAAGTAAAACTACTCTACTTTGAATAGATTTATACAATATTGTACCTATTAATGTAGAGTGTCAAGTACAAACCCCGTTTCCATATGAGTTGGGAAATGGTGTTAGATGTAAATATAAACGGAATACAATGATTTGCAAATACTTTTCAACCCATATTCAATTGAATGCACTACTAAGACAAGATATTTGATGTTCAAACTCATAAACTTTTTTTTTTTTTTTTGCAAATAATAATTAACTTAGAATTTCATGGCTGCAACACGTGCCAAAGTAGTTGGGAAAGGGCATGTTCACCACTGTGTTACATCACCTTTTCTTTTAACAACACTCAATAACCGATTGGGAACTGAGGAAACTAATTGTTGAAGCTTTGAAAGTTGAATTCTTTCCCATTCTTGTTTTATGTAGAGCTTCAGTCGTTCAACAGTCCGGGGTCTCCGCTGTCGTATTTTACGCTTCATAATGCGCCACACATTTTCGATGGGAGACAAGTCTGGACTGCAGGCAGTCCAGGAAAGTACACGCACTTTTTTTTTACGAAGCCACGCTGTTGTAACACGTGCTGAATGTGGCTTGGCATTGTCTAGCTGAAATAAGCAGGGGCGTCCATGAAAAAGACGGCGCTTAGATGGCAGCATATGTTGTTCCAAAACCTGTATGTACCTTTCAGCATTAATGGTGCCTTCACAGATGTGTAAGTTACCCATGCCTTGGGCACTAAAACACCCCCATACCATCACAGATGCTGGCTTTTGAACTTTGCGTCGTTAACAGTCTGGATGGTTCGCTTCCCCTTTGGTCCGGATGACACAATGTTGAATATTTACAAAAACAATTTGAAATGTGGACTCGTCAGACCACAGAACACTTTTCCACTTTGCATGAGTCCATCTTAGATGATCTCGGGCCCAGAGAAGCCGGCAGCGTTTCTGGATGTTGTTGATAAATGGCTTTCAATTTGCATAGTAGAGCTTTAACTTGCACTTACAGATGTAGCGACAAACTGTATTTAGTGACAGTGGATTTCTGAAGTGTTCCTGAGCCCATGTGGTGATATCCTTTAGAGATTGATGTCGGTTTTTGATACAGTGCCGTCTGAGGGATCGAAGGTTACGGTCATTCAATGTTGGTTTCCGGCCATGCCGCTTACATGAAGTGATTTCTCCAGATTCTCTGAACCTTTTGATGATATTATGGACCGTAGATGTTGAAATCCCTAAATTTCTTGCAATTGCACTTTGAGAAACGTTGTTCTTAAACTGTTTGACTATTTGCTCACACAGTTGTGGACAAAGGGGTGTACCTCGCCACATCCTTTCTTGTGAAAGACTGAGCATTTTTTGGGAAGCTGTTTTTATACCCAATCATGGCACCCACCTGTTCCCAATTAGCCTGCACACCTATGCAACGTTCCAAATAAGTGTTTGATGAGCATTCCTCAACTTTATCAGTATTTATTGCCACCTTTCCCAACTTCTTTGTCACGTGTTGCTGGCATCAAATTCTAAAGTTAATGATTATTTGCAAAAAAAAAAAATGTTTATCAGTTTGAACATCAAATATGTTGTCTTTGTAGCATATTCAACTGAATATGGGTTGACAATGATTTTCAAATCATTGTATTCCGTTTATATTTACATCTAACACAATTTCCCAACTCATATGGAAACGGGGTTTGTAAAGTAAAATGTATGTTAACATTGTTATCCATGTAGTCGTCATGTATTACTACATCAGCTTATATTTAACTACATATAATAGTGGCATATATATATGGATACCTTTGGGGAAAAGTTGCTATAAATAACTGTGATAAACATGTCAAATCAAGTTGATTGATGTCAAATAAAACTACAATAAAGTAAAACTACCTAAGATATGTAAGTATACTAAAAAGTAAAGATACATTTAAAACAAAGTAAAACAACTCTACTTTCAATATGTATATACCAGGGGTCGGCAACCCAAAATGTTGAAAGAGCCATATTGGACCAAAAATACAAAAACAAATCTGTCTGAAGCCGCAAAAAAAATAAAAGCCATATTACAAACAGATAGTGTGTCGAGATATAAATTGAATTAAGAGGACTTTAAGGAAACTAAATGAGCTCAAATATAGCTACAAACGAGGCATTATGATGCAATATGTACATATAGCTAGCCTAAATAGCATGTTAGCATCGATTAGTTTGCAGTCATGCAGTGACCAAATATGTCTGATTAGCACTCCACACAAGTCAATAACATCAACAAAACTCACCTTTGTGCATCCACGCACAACGTTTAAAGTTTGGTGGACAAAATGAGACAGAAAAAGAAGTGGCATAAAACACGTCCTAGAAAGTCGGAGAAAGTTATACATGTAAACAAACTACGGTGAGTTCAAGGACCGCCAAAATTAGTAGGACAAAACGGCGCTCCCCAAATACTCGAATCAGTGAAGCATGTTTAATATAAACAGTGGGATTTATAACAATTAGGGAGGTTTGTGTCATGTTTGGCCTCCTGAAACCATATTAAAACAAAAAATAAATTATTTCCCCTCATCTTTTTCCATTTTTCATACATCTTTGGAAAAGCTCCAGGGAGCCACTAGGGCGGCGCTAAAGAGCCGCATTCTAGAGCCGCGTGTTGCCGACCCCTGGTATATACAATACTCATACTTGCCAACCCTCCCGAATTTTCCGGGAGACTCCCGAAATTCAGCGCCTCTCCCGAAAACCTCCCGGGACAAATATTCTCCCGAAAATCTCCCGATTTTCAGCCGGAGCTGGAGGCCACGCCCCCTCCAGCTCCATGCGACCTGAGTGAGGACAGCCTTTTTTCATGACGGGACGACAACAGGGTGACAAGAACTAAATCATCCAGACTACAGATAAATTGTATTATTATGTTGATCTTACCTGAAAATAAATATATATATTAATTAAAAAAAAAAAAAAAATTATATTTTTATTTGTATTTTTTCTGACTCCTTATTACACAGCCATAGAATTATACATTAAAATAAACATATTTTAAATAATTAATTTTAAATGATCATAATAATTCATTTAAAATGACCATATTTAATTATTAAAATAATTGCTTGTTTATCAACAACTTTAACATTTTATTCATTACATTTTGAAGCTCTCAGAAGCCAAGTTATGTTATATTCCTTAATATTTATTTATGCAAGTTTGAAGTATCAATTATCTAAACACAGTTTTGTTTGCATATTTTCAGGATGTAGATATATATATATATATATATATATATATATATATATATATATATAATGAAATACTTGACTTGGTGAATTCTAGTGTGTGAATTCCCCCCCACACACACACACACACACCTCCCGAAATTGGAGGTCTCAAGGTTGGCAAGTATGACAATACTGTACCTATTAATGTAGTGTATAAAAAAATATAATAATGTAAATATATGTACCGTATTTTTCTGAGTATAAGTCGCACCGGAGTATAAGTCGCACCTGCCGAAAATGCATAATAAAGAAAGAAAAAAACATATAAGTCGCACTGGAGCCCGGTCAAACTATGAAAAAAACTGCGACTTATAGTCCGAAAAATACGGTCAACATTGTTATCCATGTATGTCAAATTTGTTTACTTTACCAACTAATCATCGCGCGTATCCTTAATGGTAAAACCGGTCTAGAAACAAAATATGAATATAGGTGTATGTACATTTTAAAAGACGAAACATCTTATTATCCTTTCCTCTCATCGTCTCTTGTATTATTTTTCTTCCAAAAGGAGGCGCTTTTGTCCGCTGACACATTTATTATCTGCGCGTAATGAGGACTAATGTATCGTGTTTGTGCTCGACTGGCACTGGCGTGACCCCCGCGCCACCGCGCTAATGATTCCAGCGCGGTCGCGGAGGCTTGGCAGCGGTAGCCGACAGCCCAGGAGTGGCTCCAATTTACCGTCCGCCATCCAAGCTCGCGTGCATCGCACTCACGCCGCAAAGCAGTCGTCAATACCACAAAGCCGTATGGCTTCAAGCGAGCAGGCAGGAAATGGAAGAGTGGTCATCGCCTGGCGGACGCATTCATGGATTTATAGCTGGATGGATGACGGCAGAACGCATTTATTGACCGATTGATGAATTAATATACAGATGGCAGGACGGGTGATAGATATATGGATAAAAAAAATGACGTATAGCTGGATTCATTATGTATTTATTGTATCATATGTTTGTACGGTACCAAATGCATCATAAAACTGTGGAAAGTGGGTAGAGTAGATTGACTGATGAGTTGATTTACTGCACGGATGGGTCAATAAGATTGATGGATTGACTAATGACTCAAGATTGATATAAATAAAACTAGAAGTAAAACTGATCAACCTTTGTGTAAGAGAAAATGAGAGAGAAAGAGAGACATACTAAATACTCAAAGTATTTTCATTGATTGTTGGTTAACTGAACGGATATTCAGATGGATTAACATGGTGCATTGGGGATACATGAACTGTCATACCAAATATTTAAACTAACTAAAACTACAATTTAGTAAAACAGCTCATCCTTTGACTGGCAGATAAGGTATGTAAAAAAAATAGAGTAATATCAGTGATACTAAAGAGAGTATGGCCAACCAAAAATTGCAGATGCCATGACTGCTTCCAAGGACGTGCATGCAGTTGCTGTCGTTTTGACGTTAGTTTTTCTGACGAAATAAATCAACACACCCCGGCAGGCACAAGACATTGATACAACGTTGATCGTACGTACATGTCCTTTGAAACTGAATATGAAACAACGTTGCAAAATAGTAGTGTTTGTAAATTGAGACAGCGTCGATGTCCGTTGGATCCACGTTGTTGGTTGGGAAATGACCAAATTTCAATGAATAAATCAACGTCACAACCCGACATTGATTAAACGTTGTCAAAAAGCATGTTGTTTCAATGTTGTATTTGTGTTGTAGAATTTTGGTTGGGAAAAGACCAAGTATCAATAGTCAAAGCAACATCAGGACCCAACATTGATTAAACGTCGTCAAAATGCATGTTGTTTCAATGTTGTATTTGTGTTGGAGAATTTTGGTTGGGAAATGACCAAATTTCAATGGTCAAATCAACGTCACTACCTGACATCGAATGAACGTTGTCAAAAAGCATGTTGTTTTAACATTGTATATTATTTGAAGAAATTTGGTTGGGAAATGACCAAATATCAATGGTCAAATCAACGTCACTACCTGACATTGAATAAACGTCGTCAAAAAGCATGTTGTTTCAACGTTGTATTTGTGTTGTAGAATTTTTTTGGGGAAATGACCATATTTCAATGGTCAAATCAACGTCAAAACCTGACATTGAATAAACGTCGTCAAAAAGCATGTTGTTTCAACGTTGTATTTGTGTTGTAGAATTTTTTTGGGGAAATGACCATATTTCAATGGTCAAATCAACGTCAAAACCTGACATTGAACAAAAGTAATCAAAGAGCATGTTGTTTCAACGTTGTATTTGTGTTGTAGAATATTGGTTGGGAAATGACCAAATATATATAGTCATAGCAACATCAGAACCCAACATCGATTAAACGTCGTCAAAATGCATGTTGTTTCAATGTTCTGTTTGTGTTGTAGAATTTTGGTTGGGAAATGACCAAATTTCAATGGTCAAATCAACGTCACTACCTGCAAAATATATGCAATGTTAAAACAACATGCTTTTTGACAACATTCATTCAATGAATGTTGTCAAAAAGCATGTTGTTTTAACATTGCATATTTTTTGAAGACATTTGGTTGGGAAATGACCAAATATCAATGGTCATAGTAGCATCAGAACCCAACATTGATTAAACGTTGTTAAAAAGCATGTTGTGTCAACGTAGTATTTGTGTTGTAGAATATTGGTTGGGAAATGACCAAATATCAATGGTAATAGCAACATCAGAACCCAACATTGATTAAACGTCGTCAAAAAGCATGTTATTTCAATGTTGTATTTGTATTATAGAATTTTGGTTGCAAAATTACCAAATTGCAATGGCCAAATCAACGTCACTACCTGACATTGAATGAACGTTGTCAAAAAGCATGTTGTTTCAACATTGTATATTTTTTGAAGAAATTTGGTTGGGAAATGACCAAATATCAATGGTCAAATCAACGTCACAACCTGACATTGAATAAACGTCGTCAAAAAGCATGTTGTTTCCACGTTGTATTTGTGTTGTAGAATTTTGGTTGGGAAATGACCATAATTCAATGGTCAAATCAACGTCACAACCTGACATTGAATAAATGTAATCAAAAAGCACGTTGTTTCAACGTTGTATTGTGTTGTAGAATTTTGGTTGCAAAATGACCAAATTGCAATGACCAAATCAACGTCACTACCTGACATTGAATAAACGTTGTCAAAAAGCATGTTGTTTTAACATTGTATATTTTTTGAAGTAATTTGGTTGGGAAATGACCAAATATCAATGGTCATAGTAGCATCAGAACCCAACATTGATTAATCGTTGTTAAAAAGCATGTTGTGTCAACGTTGTATTTGTGTTGTAGAATTTTGGTTGGGAAATGACCATAATTCAATGGTCAAATCAACGTCACCTGACATTGAATAAATGTAATCAAAAAGCATGTTGTTTCAACGTTGTATTTGTGTTGTAGAATTTTGGTTGGGAAATGACCATATTTCAAAGGTCAAATCAATGTCACAACCTGACATTGAATAAATGTAATCAAAAAGCACGTTGTTTCAATGTTGTATTTGTGTTGTAGAATATTGGATGGGAAATGACCAAATATCAATGGTCAAATCAACGTCACAACCTGACATTGAATAAATATAATCAAAGAGCATGTTGTTTCAACGTTGTATTTGTGTTGTAGAATATTTGTTGGGAAATGACCAAATATCAATGGTCATAGTAGCATCAGAACCCAACATTGATTAAACGTTGTTAAAAAGCATGTTGTTTCAACGTTGTATTTGTGTTGTAGAATATTGGTTGGGAAATGACCAAATATCAATGGTCATAGCAACATCAGAACCCAACATTGATTAAACGTCATCAAAAAGCATGTTGTTTCAATGTTGTATTTGTATTATAGAATTTTGGTTGCAAAATGACCAAATTGCAATGACCAAATCAACGTCACTACCTGACATTGAATAAACGTTGTCAAAAAGCATGTTGTTTCAACATTGTATATTTTTTGAAGAAATTTGGTTGGGAAATGACCAAATATCAATGGTCATAGTAGCATCAGAACCCAACATTGATTAAACGTTGTCAAAAAGCATGTTGTTTCAACGTTGTATTTGTGTTGTAGAATTTTGGTTGGGAAATGACCATATTTCAAAGGTCAAATCAATGTCACAACCTGACATTGAATAAATGTAATCAAAAACCATGTTGTTTCAATGTTGTATTTGTGTTGTAGAATATTGGTTGGGAAATGACTAAATATCAATGCCCAAATCAACGTCACAACCTGACATTGAATAAATGTAATCAAAGAGCATGTTGTTTCAACGTTGTATTTGTGTTGAAGAAATTTGGTCGGGAAATGATGAAATATCAATGGTCATAGTAACATCAGAACGCAACATTGATTAAACGTTGTCTAAAAGCATGTTGTTTCAACGTTGTATTTGTGTTGTACAATTTTGGTTGGGAAATGACCAAAATTCAACGGTCAAAAACCGTCAGAACCTGACATTGATTAAATGGCGTCAAAAAGCATGTTGTCATAACGTTGTATTTGTGTTGTAGAATTTTGGTTGGGAAATAACCAAGTTTCAGTGGTCAAATCAACGCCACAACCCAACGTTAAACAACATTAAACGTCGTCAAAAAGCACGTTGTTTCAACGTTATGTGTGAGTTGCTCAACGTCAGGACATAATTCAACACTTTCTGATCGTTGTTTTCATGTATTGTGCCTGCTGGGACTACAGCTCATAACCTTACAATAAAACATGCTAATATTTCATGGAAGTATAATTTTTGCGGCTGTATTTGACGCACCCTGCCGCTACTTTTACCGCAGTGTTTCGTAACCAGCAATAAACGTTAAAAAGAAAAAATATACACACAACTGCCTCCTATGTATTTGTACTCACTGTATGTATTATTTGTGTACTATTTTGTTTGTAACATGCTAAGTGAATACCTGTATGTAGAAGTTGCTTCCTAGCAGTTCCACCGTAGACACGGCACAGGAGCCAAGCGTGCAGTTTTAACAAAGTTTTATTGTGCATAGATTGTTTGTCAAAGTCTTTCTCCAGTAGAACGGGACTTTTCAGTCACGTCCGTATCCTCCCTCCTCTCCTGCTCTTGGCCGCTTACTGTTAAAGACAACAGATGATTAGATTAACACGTACCACCTGTGAAATCGAATCACCTGTCAGCCGTGTCTCGCCGTCAGCACATGCCCCGCCCCCATCCGATGGTGCTCGTCCTCAGCACCAGAGACAGAGGCCTTTGCTCCTGCAGGCGCGCTGGCCACACATCCCCCCACACTGTACTTTTGTAGTTATTTCACCATATTTCTGCACAATAACTATAATGAGTGTTATTTGGTCCAGAACATATTTTGTTTTATTCATTATTGATGTATTTATTGCTACTTTATGTTGTATATTTTTTTTAAGGAGATTTCCAGTTCACTTTCTTATCTATTATTACACCCAAAATGTTGCTTATTTTACTCATTCAATGTCCGTCTATTTTTATTAGTGTTTGACTTTCTCTTCTGCTGTTACCGAATTGCATTATTTTAGTTTTACTGAGATTCAAAGGTTGGCATTGTGTGTAATGTTGCAAAAATATTAAATATACTTGCTAAATAACACATATGCCTTGTTTTTAATGAGCACCTAGGCCTTCTGTGCTACTGTATTTTAATGTTGGTCTTTATGGTGCATGAAAGCAAAGTGTTTTCTGAGGTGGTGCCTGGTAAAAAAATAAATAAAAATAAAATAAATAAAATAAAAAAGAGAACCACTGCAGTATATAATCTGACAATATTTAGTGTCACTGTATCATGAAACTAAAAATAAAGTAAAACTTCTCAAATTTTGAAAGTGGATTATATGAAGTAAACGGATGCATTTATGTATAGATGATTAATAGACAGATGGACAGAGCAACATATCTAGGTGAATATTGTGCAAAAGTTCATTTTTTTCAGCCATTAAACTTCAAATGTGAAACTAATACGTGATATAAACACATTACATGAATGTAAGAAAAGCCTTTTTTATTCACAGTTAAAAAAAACCCAACTAATTTTCTGATATTTTCAATTCAGTTTTTATAAGCTGTAAGTCATAATTATCAACCTTATATTAAAAGAAGGTGTGAAATATCTTAAGTTGAATATTATGAGCCTCATTTGTCATGCATTAGTTTCACCTTGTAAATCTAATAGCGGGGGAAAAAAACGTTTCACCTGTAGATTACGTTTTTAGACATTCAGTTCAGGTAATCGTATTCCGGACATACATACCAGGTTACAGTAGGAAAGGGATTCTCTGGCTCCTTTCATTGCGCTTTACCTGACACATGAAACGTGACAAATTTGAAGCAAACACTATCTATACATCTAAATATGTTTAGTGGCAACTCCAACTTTTTGTCAAGACGTGGACTATGGTGTGTTTGTTTTCCCGAGATGCAATTAAAGCTGGACTGGTCATGGCGTGAAGGTAAATACATATTTATTTATATTTTTTTATAACACTCAAAGGAACAAAAAGCGCGCTCAAGGCGGATGTACAAATTTGACTAACGAAACAAAAAGACTTGCACGTGGGCAAAAACTGTGAACAATTAAACAAAAAAAAAAAACTGTGGCATTAATAGAAAACAACTTACTTGGACATGGCATGAAGTGCGCAGAGGTAAAAGTGTGACAGGGGTAAGAATCCGGGATTTCGCCAGGACGACGAACTGAAAACAATGAACTTAAATACTACCGACATGATTAACGAAAACAGGTGCATGACTCAAAACGTGAAACAGGTGCGTGACGTGACAGGTGAAAACTAATGGGTTGCTCTGGTGACAAAACAAAACAAAAGTGCACAAAAAGTCCAAAAACAAAACCGAACATGACTAAAACAAAACATGATCACACAGACATGACACTTTTTACCACAGCATCAGTTGCTATGTAGAGTGGCGCTTTCCATCATTTTCAGCAAACCGCATTGCAAAATGATTAACCTGCCCCCGCTTCCTCTCACACTAGATCCACCCAGGAACGGGGCCATATTAATCCCCTTTCTCTAGGATACATTGTAACCAAGGTTAACCGTTTAACATCATAACATGTCTGAAAAGGAGTAGGAAAAAGCCGAGCTTAATCAATTTCCCTCCTTCTCCATATCACAACAATCATCAGAACAATGTAAACAGGGAATTATTATTTCTTTACAGACTCAGAGCACTTCACATGGTGAAACCCATTATGTAAACTACTTTTAAACCAGTGGGTGCAGTGTCTTGCCCGGGGACACAACGGCAGTGACTAGGATGGCGGAAGCGGGAATCGAACCTGAAACCCTCAAGTTGCTGACCACGCCGCCCACAGTATACACTTTCTGTTCAATTCTTGAGTTCAGTATGCACCACTTGAAGTTTTTACACGTTTGGCCCCGAGGCGAACCCTCAGGACGGACCTTGAAGGGACCCTCGCCTCCATTGGACAAACCCAACCCGACCCCTCCCCAAAACCCCAAAACGCCCAGTGCCCAGCACCCCACACACGTAACCCACAAGGTGTGTGCTCCAGGACTGGACAGAGAAAACTAAGTTCTGTTCAAACAGTCCTTTTCATGTGTCGGTCACATCTTGACACCTTAGGGACCGAGATCGATACAGGCATCGATTCCCAGTTCATCGCCATCGCAAGGCTTCAAACAGGCTGCTCCCAGAGGGCAGCGGCCACTGAGCCCAGAGCTCCATTTGGTGCCACCGGCAGGCAGTTGTGGTTGAAGAGTGGATTGGTTGCTGCGTGATAGTCTTCTTGGTTGACAAATCTAATAGCTTTTTTTTTTTTTTGAAGCAAAAAAACTCAGCTATTAATGTTTGATCTGTAGACATTCATGAAGTTTGGTTCTTTTATGAATTTATTGTGGGTCTATGGGAAATGTGAGCAAATCTGCTGGGTCAAAAGTATACATACAGCAATGTTAATATTTGGTTACATGTCCCTTGGCAAGTTTCACTGCAATTAGGCACTTTTGGTAGCTTTTTGACCACTCCTCTTGACAGAATTGGTGCAGTTCAGCTAAATTTGTTGGTTTTCTGACATGGACTTGTTTCTTCAGCATTGTCCACACGTTTGGATGGACTCTGGGAAGGCCATTCTAAAACCTTCATTCTAGCCTGATTTCGGCATTCCTTTACCAATTTTGACATGTGTTTGGGGTCATTGTCCTGTTGGAACACCCAACTGTGCCCAAGACCCAACCTACGGGCTGATGATTTTAGGTTGTCCTGAAGAATTTGGAGGTAATCCTCCTTTTTCATTGTCCCATTTACTCTCTGTAAAGCACCAGTTTCATTGGCAGCAAAACAGGCCCAGAGCATAATACTACCACCACCATGCTTGACGGTAAGAATGGTGTTCCTGGGATTAAAGGCCTCACTTTCTCTTCTCCAACCATATTGCTGGGTATTGTGTCCAAACAGCTCCATTTGTGTTTATATATATATATATATATATATATATATATATATATATATATATATATATATATATATATATGTGTATGTTTGTATGTATGTATGTGTATATATATGTATATGTATGTATGTATGTATGTATTTATGATCTGCATAAGTCCTGGAAATTTGAATTCATACATGGAGGCATGGCAAAGATATCTAGAATACAATCTTGTCTTCTTTCATACTTCCTCCGAACGAGCCGTTTGTGATCATTTTCCAGATGCGACACCGGCGGATAAGTCCATATATGGTAAAAATGTATCCGAAAAGCTTTGCGCGAGTCCGACATTGTAGTAAAATAAGCTCCTTCTTTTTATCAATTGTTTTGTTGTGGGGCAGACTGGCTCGTACATGCACATGCATCCTCCGCTGTTGCCATTTCTAATACAAAGTAGCGTATAGTTCGAACTTATGTCTAAAAACGCTAAAAACTACAATATGTCTGACGGGGAGAAAACCCTGTCAAAGTGGAGGCACGTAAATAAGACCGCCTCCTAAAGAGATGGTTTGAAACCGGCTTCAAGATGATCTGTAAAACATAATCTAGGCAACATTTTGACTAAAGAATCACCATTACATGTTATGTAGACCACAAGGAAGTGTTTTAAATCATACTATGACCCTTTTAAGTAAAACGGCTCATCCTTTGACTGGAAATAGAGGGTACGATTATAAGAAACAGGTACATTAGCTGTTGCTCACAGCTGTACCTAACAACGTACAATGATGGTACCATACTAGGCACCATCATAAAGTAGGAGAGATAGATAGATAGATAGATGGATAGATAGATAGATAGATAGATAGATAGATAGATAGATAGATAGATAGATAGATAGATAGATAGATAGATAGATAGATGGATGGATAGATAGATAGATAGATAGATAGATAGATAGATAGATAGATAGATAGATAGATAGATAGATAGATAGATAGATAGATAGATAGATAGATAGATAGATAGATAGATAGGTTAGCTGTCATACAATATTACGTATTACTGTATAATGACATGAAAATAAGGTGAAACTACTCAACTTTTGAATGGTAAAAATATTATTGGATGAATAGCATTCATTAATATATTATTTATAGATGATCAATAGATGGATGAACAGAGAAACATATGAAATAAATTTTTTGGTTATTCAAATAATAAATAGGTAGATAGCTGAATAGATAGAAGCAATTAGTTGTAAAATAAAATTAAATACAAATGTAATCAAAAGATGGACCTATGAAAACACTCAAACCCAAACGTGTATGTGTATGTAAATATTACATATACATACATAGTAGGGTTGTACGGTATACCAATATTAGTATAGTACCGCAATACTATACTATACTATACCACCTATAAAATGTACCGGTACCCCGCCCCCCCGTCGTCGCCACGTCGTGACATTGCTGGTTTTACGAGCAGAGGAGCATGTTCGGCAGCGCACAATCACGGAGTACCTACAAGCAGACACAGTGTGTGGACAGAAAAGGGAGAACGGACGCATTTTGGCTTAAAAAGTTAAGATAAAGGTGAAGTTATAACACTGAAACACCCTCAGGAAGAGGTGCTTTAAGACATGGCTAGCTAGCGGCTAACGTCCAGCCGCGGTCTGCAGTGTTTTAGCTACTTCTAAATCACTAATCATCGCCTCCATGGTGATAAATAAAGTAAGATTCTTATAAGTATCATCCCTGCAGGACGAGGAATAGCTAAACATGCTTCACTACACACCGAAGCTCACCTGTGTCACAATGTAAACAAACGCCATGGGTGGATCTACACCTGACATCCACTGTAATGATACCAAGTACAGGAGCGTATCTTGTCGATACTACTATGATTACATCCATATTTTGTAGCATCACACAATCTTCTTTGTTTTAAAAAAAATGTATATTATGTTTATAAACTCAGGAAATATGTCCCTGGACACATGAGGACTTTGAATATGACCAATGTATGATCCTTTAACGACTTGGTATCGGATTGATACCCAAATGTGTGGTATCATCCAAAACGAATGTAAAGTATCAAACAGCAGAAGAATACGTGATTATTACATTTTAACAGAAGTGTAGATAGAACATGTTAAAAGAGAAAGTAAGCAGATATTAACAGTAAATGAACAAGTAGATTAATAATTCATTTTCTACCACTTGTCCTTAATAATGTTGACAAAATAATAGAATGATAAATGATACAATATTTTGCTGCATGTGTCAGCAGACTAATTAGGAGCCTTTGTTTGTTTGCTTACTACTAAAAGACAAGTTGTCTTGTATGTTTGTCTATTTTATTTAAGGACAAACTTGCAATAAGAAACATATTTTTGTTAAAATAAAGCCAGTAATGCCATTTTGTGTGGTTCCCTTTATTTAGGAAAGTATTGAAAAGTATCGAAATACATTTTGGTACCGGTACCAGTACCAGAATGGTATCGGGACAACCCTACATAGGTGTTACATGTATATAAACGGTCATACAACTGTATTATTTAATTAATTGTTGTATAGTATAACTACAAAAAAGTAAAATTTATTACATAGATGGTACATGTATATAAACTGTCATGCAAGTGTAATGTTTAATTTATTTTCGTTTAATATAATTTCAAAAATAGTACAACTTTTGATACATAGATGGTAAATGTATATAAACTGTCATACCACTGTAATATTTAACTTTTTGTCATATAATACAACTACAAAAAAAGTCAAACTTTTGTACCCCCACCCCATTTTTTGTATATATTGTTTTTCAAATCACCTGACATGTGTACTGTGTATATGTACATGTTGTATCCATTTTTTTACGTAATTCTTAATATACATGTTAAAGGTTATATATATTTTATTATTGAATGTATCAAATGTGATGAATATTTAATGGACCACAATGGAAACAAGCCTTTTGGCTTTTTGTGCCATCCATTTGCCTTTTTAAAGCATTACAGGGATTAAATTCTTTAAGATGTCAATAAACTTATCAATCAATCAGTATACATAGATGGTACATGTATAAATAAACTGTCATACAACTGTAATAATAAATTTATTGTCATATAATACAACTACAAACAAGTACAACTTTTGTATACATTGATGGTGCATGTATAAAAACTGTCATACAACTGTAATATTTAATTTAATGGTGTTTAATATAACTACAAAAAAGTAAAACTTAATACATAGATGGTACATGTATGTAAACTGTCATACAACTGTAATATTCAACGTATTGTCATGTAATACAACTAGAAAAAAGTACAACTTTTGTATACATAGATGGTACATGTATATAAACTGTCATACAACTGTAATATTTAACATATTGTCATATAATACAACTACAAAAAAGTACAACTTTTGTATACATAGATGGTACATGTACAGTATATAAAAACTGTCATACAACTGTAATATTTAACGTATTGTCATATAATACAACTACAAAATAGTACAACTTTTGTATACATAGATGGTACATGTATATAAACTGTCATACAACTGTAATATTCAACGTATTGTCACACAATACAACTACAAAAAAGTACAACTTTTGTATACATAGATGGTACATGTATACAACAACTGTAATACAACTGTAATATTTAACATATTGTCATATAATACAACTACAAAAAAGTACAACTTTTGTATACATAGATAGTACATGTATATAAACTGTCATACAACTGTAATATTTAACGTATTGTCATATAATACAACTACAAAAAAGTAAAACTTTTGTATACATAGATGGTACATGTATACAACAACTGTAATACAACTGTAATATTTAACATATTGTCATATAATACAACTACAAAAAAGTACAACTTTTGTATACATAGATGGTACATGTATATAAACTGTCATAAAACTGTCATATTTAACGTATTGTCATATAATACAACTACAAAAAAGTACAACTTTTGTATACATAGATGGTACATGTATACAAAAACTGTCATACAACTGTAATATTTAACATATTGTCATATAATACAACTACAAAAAAGTACAACTTTTGTATACATAGATAGTACATGTATATAAACTGTCATACAACTGTAACATTTAATTTATTGTCGTATAATACAACTACAAAAAAATACAACTTCTGTATACATAGATAGTACATGTATATAAACTGTCATACAACTGTAACCTTTAATTTATTGTCGTATAATACAACTACAAAAAAGTACAACTTTTGATACATAAATGCAAGCATACATTTTGGTACTGGTACCAAAATATTGGTATCGGGACAACACTAATACATAGATAAATATGTATACATGTATATATGTATATATATATTTTTTTCACCTCTTATGCAAAGCTATGCTCACTTTGCTTTCTATTCAATGTCAGTTATTACTAGTGTGTGTTGCCTGTGTGTGTTCAAATTGCTATAATGTTACCAAAGTGTCCCTATATGGTTTACCTGCAGCAGCAGTGCATCAGATGCTGTTGTGCACCACACACACACACACACACACACACACACACACACACACACACACACACACACACACACACACATTTATATGTACAATTGTGAAGCCCACAGCGCCACCCTGCCCTCAATGCTGAAACTGCAACCTCCTCGTCTTTCACTCACACTTAAATCAGATTTTACTGCTCTATTTGCTCAGCTGGATGACACACAATACATGCTCTCTCTCTCTCTCTCTCTCTCTCACTCTCCTCCACGGGACGTGGAAATGATACACACACACACACACACACACACACACACACACACACACACACATATTGAAAATATATTTTTTGGGGTGGGGGGGCTGTGCAAAAAAAAAAAAAAAATGCATGCACTCTTCATTAGTGCGTGTCTGTGAGAGGTAGTGTGCGTGGGAGCGGATCCTCCCTCCTTTCCTCCCTCCCTCCCTCCCTTGCTTCCTTCCCTTCCATTTGCATTCCTCCTCATTGCGGGACAGGGAGCGTTCTGGGAGCTCGCAGGCGCGCAAAAAAAACAAAACGGATTGCTGGCAAACACCTTTTACGTGTTCTTTTCCACCTTTTTTTTTTTTTTTTTGTACGTTTTTTTTCTTCATCCACGCATGCTTATCCGGGACTTGAGGTCAGTGCATGCGTGCGTGCGCGTGTTTGCGGGCTGCTCGGAGTTGCTGTGGCGCGCGCCCGCGGAAAATGCGAGAGGATGCTCGGCAGTGGACGCGGTGAAGAGCAGCGCAGGTCAGTTGTCTTTACGCATATCCATGATTTTCATTTCGCCTATGCATGCTCGGGGAACCTAAATATATATGTATATATAAATATATATTAAAAAAAAAGAAAAAAAAAAAGAGAGAGAGAGTCCGCCGCAATAAAGTCCCGCATTTGGCACTTGCGCCTGCTTAGGCGCGTCCTCTGCAGGTAAAAAGATGCGCCTTTTTTTTTTTTTTGTCTCCTTCTTCCATCATGAATGACCATTCTTGCAGGTGCGCACGCATCATCATGCAAATATGCAAAACAGGCATGTTATGAGTCTATTACATTGACCCCGCCCCCCCATCCAAATGTCCCCAAAACACACCTGAGTCCAAAAGAGAGAGAGGGGGAGAGCATGACTTTCCTCGGTCAGGAGCCGTGTTGTTGTTTTTGTGCGGCAGAAAGGTATCACCAGGCTGTGTAATGCTGCGCCTGCGGACATTCATAAAGTGCCGTCGGGTTATAAATAGCCTGGGGGGCGAGGGAAGGAGGCTAGGACGGAGGAGATGAAGGAAAGAGGAGAGGCGGCTCGTAATCCGTGGGGTTTGGTGGATCAGTACGGACAGGGCGTGGCATCTGTCAAGTTGTTTAAAAAAAAAAAAATGATAAAGAAATGCAGCATCAGCACCAAAACCTGACTTTGATAAACGTGCGAACTGGGTCGTCAAGTTGTCACGTTGTGTAAATGGTAAATAAAAACAGAATACAATGATTTGCTAATACTTTTGAAATTATATTCAATTGAATAGACTGCAAAGACAAGATATTTAACGTCCGAACTGGGAAATGTTGTTATTTTTTGCAAATATTAGCTCATTTGGAATTTAATGCCTGCAACATGTTTTAAAAAAGCTGGCACAAGTGGCAAAAAAGACTGAGAAAGTTGAGGAATGCTCATCAAACACTTATGTGGAACATCCCACAGGTAATTGGGAACAGGTGAGTGCCATGATTGGGTATAAAAGCAGCTTCCATGAAATGCTCAGTCAGGATGGGGTGAGGGTCACCACTTTGTGAACAAATGCATGAGCAAATTGTCCAACAGTTTAAGAACAACGTTTCTCAACAAGCTATTGCACGGATTTTACGGATTTCACCATCTACGGTGCGTAATATCATCAAAAGGTTCAGAGAATCTGGAGAAATCACCGCACGTAAGCGATGATATTATGGACCTTCGATCCCTCAGGCGGTACTGCATCAAAAAGCGACGTCAGTGTGTAAAGGATATCACCACATGGGCTCAGGAAAACTTCAGAAAACCACTGTCAGTAACTACAGTTGGTCGCTACATCTGTAAGTGCAAGTTAAAACTCTACTATGCAAAACCAAATCCATTTATCAACAACACCCAGGAACGCCGCCGGCTTCGCTGGGCCCGGGCTCATCTAACATGGACTGATGCAAAGTGGAAAAGTGTTCTGTGGTCTGACGAGTCAATCAATCAATCAATCAATGTTTATTTATATAGCCCTAAATCACAAGTGTCTCAAAGGGCTGCACAAGCCACAATGACATCCTCGGTACAGAGCCCACATAAGGACAAGGAAAAACTCACAACCAAGTGGGATGTCAATGTGAAAGACTATGAGAAACCTTGGAGAGGACCACTCTGACAACTTCACGTTGACAGGGGGGGGGGCTGAACAACGCCTTACCCCGCTGCTAGTGACTAATTAGCACCTGTTGGTCGATAAGCCGTGCGACCATTTTCGGGTCTCAGCGCAGGTCTCTCCTGGAGATGTGGCGGTCCCAGGGTGTAAAGTTGGCACCTCCTGCACGGACGAGGTGTTTATTAGCTCCCCCGCCGTACGCCGCCGTGTTGTTGTC
Organism: Nerophis lumbriciformis; assembly: GCF_033978685.3. Taxonomy (NCBI): domain Eukaryota; kingdom Metazoa; phylum Chordata; class Actinopteri; order Syngnathiformes; family Syngnathidae; genus Nerophis; species Nerophis lumbriciformis. The sequence goes on from NC_084576.2 coordinate 17,096,466, forward strand.
GCTAGAGCCAGGCCCGGAGGTGGGGGTCCTTATAGGAGGCCCTCAAGGGGGACATGGTGATGACATCAGCGTCTGAAGGTGACCGACTATATCCAGATTAGTTTTCACTAGAGATGTCCGATAATGGCTGTTTTTTGCCGATATTGTCCAACTCTTAATTTCCGGTTCCGATATCAACCGATACTGATATATACGGTCGTGGAATTAACACATTATTATGCCTGATTTTGTTGTGATGCATTAAACAATGTAACAAGGTTTTCTAAAAGAAATCAACTCAAGTTATGGAAAAAAATGCCAACATGGCACTGCCATGTTTATTATTGAAGTCACAAAGTGCATCTTTTTTTTTTTAACATGCCTCAAAACAGCAGCTTGGAATTTGGGACATGCTCTCCCTGAGAGAGCATGAGGAGGTTGAGTCATACAACTGTAATATTACATTTATTGTCATATAATACAACTACCAACAAGTACAACTTTTGTATACATACATGGTACATGTATATAAGCTGTCATACAACTGTAACATTTAATTTATTGTCGTATAATACAACTACAAAAAATTACAACTTTTGTATACATAGATGGTACATGTATATAACAACTGTCATACAACTGTAATATTTAACATATTGTCATATAATACAACTACAAAAAAGTAATTGTTTTGTATAAATAGATGTTACATGTATATAAACTGTCATACAAGTGTAACATTTAATTTATTGTCGTATAATACAACTACAAAAAAAGTAAAACTTTTGTATACATAGATGGTACATGTATACAACAACTGTCATACAACTGTAATATTTAACATATTGTCATATAATACAACTGCAAAAAAGTACAACTTTTGTGTACATAGATGTTACATGTATATAAACTGTTATACAATTGTAACATTTAATTTATTGTCGTATAATACAACTACAAAAAAGTACAACTTTTGTATACATAGATGGTACATGTATACAAACTGTCATACAACTGTAACATTAAATTTATTGTGATATAATACAACTACAAAACAAGTACAAGTTTTGTATACATAGATGGTACATGTATATAACAACTGTCATACAAGTGCAACATTTAATTTATTGTCGTATAATACAACTACAAAAAAGTACAACTTTTGTTTACATAGATGGTACATGTATATAAACTGTCGTACAACTGTAATATTAAATTTATTGTCATATAATACAACTACAAACAAGTACAACTTTTGTATACATACATGGTGCATGTATAAAAACTGTCATACAACTGTATTATTTAATTTAATGGTGTTTAATACAACTAAAAAAAGTTAAACTTAATACATAGATGGTACATGTATATATACTGTCATACAACTGTAACATTTAATTTATTGTCGTATAATACAACTACAAAAAATCACAACTTTTGTATACATAGATGGTACATGTATATAAAAACTGTCATACAACTTTAATATTTAACGTATTGACTTATAATACAACTGCAAAAAAGTAAAACTTTTGTATGCATACAACTGTAATATTTAACGTATTGTTAAATATCATTATAGAGGTTGAGGTAGGTGGGGTTGGAGGGGTGGGGCGGGAAGCGGGTAGCAGGGGGCGGGGGGGGGGGGGGTATATTGTAGCGTCCCGGAAGAGTTAGTGCAGCAAGGGATTCTGGGTATTTGTTCTGTTGTGTTTATGTTGTTGTTACGGCTACTCTTGCATTCAAAAAAGTGCGAAAAAATAAAAATAAAGTAATGCAGAGTAGTCCTGAGGAGGAGGTGTTTGACTCACTAAATTCCTTAATAAGCACTCGCGGAGATATGTCGAGATTCCAAATGATCATAATTTATTTTCACAAACAAAAAATATTCTACGTGGTTGACTTTCAACATAATCAAAATAACCTATTTAGCGTGGCTTCAAAATAATCACAATAACTTATTTAGCGTGGCTTCAAAATAATCAAAATAACTTATTTAGCGTGGCTTCAAAATTATTTAGCGGTAAACAAACTGTTCCACTCCTCACTCCTTCAACATGATAGACAGACAAAGGGCACCCAGCTGTCCCGTCTTCCTAATTATAGGAGGAGGAAGTGGCTCACCAGTAGGAGCAGTGAGCAGCTGAAAACAATCAGTCAATCACAATGAAATCCAAAACATCCAATAATTCATCAACATCATTATTGACATTATTTGATTTCATTGTCAAAACAATCAATAAATAAATAATATAGATAAGCTCCAAGAGTTGTGTTATGGTGCGGATGTTCTCCCGAAATGTGTTTGTCATTCTTGTTTGGTGTGGGTTCACAGTGTGGCGCATATTTGTAACAGTGTTAAAGTTGTTTATACGGCCACCCTCAGTGTGACCTGTATGGCTATTGACCAAGTATGCCTTGCGTTCACTTGTGTGTGTGAAAAGCCGTATATATTATGTGACCGGGCCGGCACCGGTCTAAAATTGGCTAAATTGACAACAAAATACTAATAGTAGCCACTAGATGCGACGTAGCCAATATAGTGCGCTCCCGAGTATCGTGGCCACAGATTGGCTCAGCCTTAGGCGGCATTACTAAACTGGATTAAAAGAGTGACAATGTACAATGTTAATCGTCAGGAAAATAAAGAAAAAACCATTGAATGAAGAGAAGGTGTGTCCTAACTTGTACTGTATATACTCTCTGTTACAAGGGGCCCATAACTGCAATGTCCTCTTGGTCTTCTTCAGACACAAAACTAGTTGTGGCTGACTCAATAGCGCCTCTGCTGGTTGCAGCCAAGTGGTGCACGCTATGTTTTTAAGATGTATCAACAATTGTCATATTTTCTTCATTTTTCAAAGCCAATGCAGCAGAGTTAAAGTCTTCTCTTGGTAACTCCAACTCCTCTGGCAGTGTCGCAGCTTTGTGCTTTATCCTTTCGGGGAGGGTTGTGGAGTCGAAAGTTCACGCTCCCTAACAAAAGCCCTCTTCGGTAAATAGCCGTGGATTCCTCCCGTGTGTTACGCGCTCCCCAACAGAGCGTTGCCCCCTGCTTCACCTTCATCGGCGGGCTTTTCGGGAATCGTATGTTTTCCCCGTAGAAAAAAATAAATAATGCGATTAACATAATTATTGTAAACGCTAATCCAAAGCTGACATTTTTGAATTATTAATGTATATTGCAGGTTCATGTGCAGGGGACATTCAGAAAGTTCTACATGTTATTATTCCTCTGTGCTTCTACAGAACACAACACAAATAGTTGTAAATATCATCAACTCATTAATATTGCACTGCCAACTGCCCTTGAGCAATACTGTAATACCACATTTATGAATATTAAATGTTTTTTTGGTGGAACTTGGAACAACAAACACCTTTATGGACTGAGTTAACAACACTTTGACGCACAAATAAAACAAACTAATATTTACATTTAAAACATTAAAACATAGCTTAAGATTAGGTATGGGTACCGTTCACATTTGACCCGATAAGGTACCAATTTCCGGTACCTGGGAATCGATACCGTTGTAACATTTAATAATGAGCTGATGATTATAACTGTGCTGTCCTTGTTTTGAGTCTCTGCAATGCAGTTAGATGGCAGTGCTGTATATTCCAGGGGCTTTTCGCCCCAGGGGCCACTTTGGGCTACTAAATTTGGTGGAGGGCCGAAAGCCAACTGCATGTAAAGTAACTATGTATATATATATGTGTATATATATATATATATATATATATATATATATATATATATATATATATATATATATATATATATATATATGTATATATATTTATATATATATGTGTGTGTGTGTATATATATATATATGTATATATATATATGTGTATATATATATATATATATATATATATATATATATATATATATATATATATATATATATATATATATATATATATATATGTGTTGACAATCTTAAAATGTGTTTTGTGGCAATTCCAACTCTGACCACAGCGTCAGTTGTGACGTAGAGTGGCGCTTTCCATCATTTTCAGCAAACCGCATTGCAAAATTGTTAACCCCACCCCTCTCTTACACAAGTTTCACCCAGGAATGGGGCCAAATGAATCCCTTCCTTACTGCTCCTACCCTTGGTAAGGACACTACTAATATATGGCTATATGGCTGGATCCGCCCTCGCCGTGCTGTGTTGCTTGTGCTATACTATCTCTTATCATTATTACTTATCTAATTGTTATCTTCCTGTTAATAGCTGCTTACTTCTAGAGGCCAGATTTCTTGTTAAACTCCAGGCCCGTGAGCCATAGTTTGGACATCGACACTTTTGTAACGTGAACTTAGCACTTATTCTTCTGTTTTTCCAGGCTCGCATTGCACTTACAACGGCTTCTTGTGGCCCGCTGTGCGTCGCTTGTTTAGCCTCGTCCTCCAGTGATAATAATACTTGAGAGGAATGCAGTTTATTTGCTCCACGCTGCGTGTGGACATCATAACAGTACACACACAGTTAGCTGCAGCACCAATATTGACATCTTTTTCCCCAATCGGAGTATTTAAGTAATCAATGCCTCGCCCCGGCTCAATTTTTTTTCTGGTCTTTTTTGAGGTGCATGGACCTTAGGGCACTTCAATTTTAGGGTTCCTATTATGTTTGTGTTTGCTTATTTTCCTCCCAGTGCCATTGTGGTTGAAATCTGTGTTTGGCAGGCCGAAGCAATCAAATATCCTTGATGGAGGTTATAAATAACCACATCCCTTTGTGACCTGCTTTTCCCTCAAAGGGGCTCAGAGGGGCTCCTCTTTGGAATTGAAAACGCATTTTTTTATTTTATTTTTTAAAGCGAGTGAAATTATTTATTGTAAACAGTCATATCACATGACTGTGTTTGTTTGTGTAGGCGGCGCGTGAAAAGGTGAAAACGTGTCACGACATGCACCCCTACTTCGTTGCCTGCGCTGCAATTTTCCTGGCTCGTCGAACGACGCAAGTGGGATCACTTGAAATTTCTCACACATGCTCAGTCTCTGCAAAACGCCCGCTGTAACTTTGAGGCGTTTTTTTTTGTTTTTTTTCCCCCCCGAATCGGCACCAAATTTGGTTGGCGCCTTCGGTAGACTGACAAGCACATGTGTGTCCATCCATCCATCCATTTTCTACCGCTTGTCCCTTTTAGGGTCGCGGGATTGGCGGCGTTGGTACACATCAGAGCGCCATGCAGGTCTATTCTCTCTGGACACTTGATTAGGTACGCCTGTGCCATTTAATGAGAGCCAATATATGACAATAATGCTGCTTTCAGTTAAGAGGTATATTAGAATGTGCAGCACTGCATTATATTTTAAGTACATCACATAATAATTGTATGTATTGGACACTTTTTAAGACACTCAGGGATGAACATAGAAAAAAACAAAAAAAATGTATTTTATTTATTATAAATGTATTTATTTATTTATTTATTTATTTATTTATTTATTTATTTTGTCCTGTCCAGCTACTCAGGCAAATCATATAGTTGATGTAGACGCCCATATCGGCTGTACACATTTAATTTACAAAAGATAAGTGTGGGATACTTTTCTTGTTGCCTTATTTGTATTTGACTTTATTAAATGTATTTATATTATTATTTGGTGCAGCCGGGCCGGAGCAGGAGGGGATAGAAAGAGGAAAAAAAGGAAGATAGAGGGGGAAATTGCGGGGACAAGGGAATAAGACAAAAACAACAGCAAACACAGCAATAACAACAACAACAACAAATAGGATATGTACAAATATGATGGTTCAAGTGATAGCAAAAATGCAGTTAGTGAAATAAATAAAAATACAGAAATGACAATGAGCGTTATTACACTACAAATGGAGCAATACAAATACCAATAGAAATATCACTATTGATAATGAATAATAATGATTACCTCTGTTATCAACAATACAATTGTTCAAATGCAACAATACATATATGTAATGATAACTTGAAATACAAAAGAAAGCAGATAAATAGAGAGGAAGAAAGAGAAGCCAACTATATTAACCTTGTAGATTGTTATAGTAAATAGGTTAAGCTTTGTCAGTGTGCCTTGTGTTACCCAGTTTCCTATTAGGGCAACAATGTCAATATATGTTTGATGAAACGTGATTATATGCATGAGTGTATGTATGTATAACCACATTTCAAAAGGTTTTATTTTTTTATAGGTTATCGTGTATTTAAAAAAATATAAGACATGTACAAAAAAAAAGAGGAGGCTCAAACATTTTTTTATTTTTTTATTATTCAAAACAACTTTACACATTTTGAAATTTTTATTGCGTTTTTTTTTGTATACGATAAGGAACATTTAAAAAAAAAATCCTAAACTCCTGATGAAAGTTAAAAAAATAAAAAAATAAAAAAATATGAGGTCAACATTTTGTAGATTGACCACATTTGCCAGTTTGCTGAATTGTCAAAAAGGTTGTCATTTTTAAAGTGCTATTGTGTATTGAAAAATAATAAAAAGACAAAAGTATTGTAATCTTTGTGAAAGCCAACACCCCCAAAAAATAACAAAACCAAAAAAACGACATTGTACAGAAAAGGAATAATAGAATTAAATCAAATGTGCAACGTATTAAAAATGTATAAAACAATAGTGGGGGGAAAAACAGCATACAAAAGGGAATTCATGCCAAAATGTCATTTGTTTTTGAATGTTACAAATACTTTTTATTTCAAACAAGGTGATATAAATTATGCATCTTAGTCCATGACGAGACTATATATTCTGAAAATGTTGTTATTTTATCATCTTATTACCTATCATTTAATTCATTTGTACCATCCAATTTTGTATGTTTTTTTTTTTACAGGCAGAATGTGCTGGTGCACGTTTTGCATTGAATCAAATGCTATTAATGAAATGAACTCAATGAAAAGAGGCGTATTCCGTTATAATTCATTCATTCGGTCCTTGTATTGAAACACTCTGTCATGATCGTTACCCGGATCATGGCATGATTTATGTTGGTTATGTTTCTGGTTTTAGTCTGTTTCCTGGGTGCACCCTCTTTCCCTGTTTATTGTTGGTTTCCATGGGCACTGATTCTCCTCACCTGTCTTAGTTTTGCAATTAGTGTTTCCACCAGGTGTTTTGGCTAATCACTCCCCTTTATAGTTTCCTGTCACCCAGCAGTAAGTGCTGGGTCAATGTTTGCTGTATGCAACATTTACGTTCCCCCTGGTTTTCTGCTCGTTGTAGTAAGTTTGTGCACGCTAGCATTCCTTGTTTATCACCCTTGGTGACATTTTGGTTTTTGTTTAGCTCCACGCTTGCTAGCGTCCTCAGTTTTGTATTTTTTGTCCTGCCTTTTATTTATTAAAAATACTTTAATCCTACCTGCACACTCCTCCTGCTTGTCTTCTGCCTTGGAAGGAACACGACAATCTCAACCATGCGTCCAAGATGTAACACACTCAAGTATAAAAGAGAAAACCTTGGGTTTAAAAGTGTTTCGAGTCCACTACGATCTCCTTTAATGAGTCAGTGTTTTGGTATTTTCCTCTCATTTATTAACGGCACCAAATTTGAAACGCGCCTTCAGTAGACTGACAAGCACATGTGTATCCATTTTCTACCGCTTGTCCCTTTTGGGGTCGCGGGATTGGTAAAAAAAACAACCAAAAAAACATATTTGCAGAGGCACGGGCAGGAATGAGCAAATAAGTGTCCAAAAGTCATTAATTATTTGTGTAATGATTATGCTGGCGTGCATTCCAAAGCATTTTTACTACAACCTTTAGGGGGCGCCAATAATGTAATTATGGTTATGTAATAAATGGCAGCTCATGAATGTATTAGCATTTATGTTGAGCCTTGACTGCGTCCCTATTGGATTTATGTATTCAAGTCATTCGAACGCAGCGTCCTCCAACGTGGACATTATATTCAGAATGCGTTTCCATGCAAAAAGGCTGCCAAGGAGCACCCGGGTGCTCCTCAGAGGATGCGTTACAAAAACAAAACAAAACATTGATTGTGAAAGTAGAGGTCGGAGGTCAAATGTTGACGAGGTATTGCTTGTCCACGCTAACATTCGTCATCGCGTGCCCGGAGGGAACGTTTGTACTCAAGCACTTTGGAAATTAATCAATGAATGACGCTGTTGCCGGGCAGATTTGGACCTTTTATGGGGAACGCACAATACTGTTAATGCTTTAACTAAATATGCACAGTTCATACTGGAATGTGTTCTTTTTGTAGGATAGAGTTACAATTAGAATACCTCAGCTCACGCACTTAATCGGTTCTGTGATGGAGCTCGTAACCCAAAATATCTTCAATCGATGTTTCCCACCGAAATGAATTGGAATCAAATCAACCGCAGAATTTGAACATGTAACGTGCCTTTTAAAAAGACAAATGTTAAAATAGAATGGAGTACAAACAACTACAGTAGTTTTGAGAAGTACTGTCATGATAATGTACAGGTAAGGTGGACTTCTTTGGGTTCTCAAATACACAATCGGCAGCTTCTCCATATTTTCATGGATAAATGTCGGCTGTTTGGATATAATTTTAGCGCCCTTGGCTGGTGTTATCGACTCTCAAGGCTACGTTCCACCTTAGCTCGCGACACACGTTTTGGATTATTTATGTCTTTGGGGACAGCGAGAGTGCCCGTGCCAGCAACATGAGGGTTCCTGGTTCGATCCCCGGCTTCTACCAACTTAGTCACGTCCGTTGTGTCCTTGAGCAAGACACTTCACCCTTGCTCCTGATGAGTCGTGGTTAGCACCTTGCATGGCAGCTCCCACCATCAGTGTGTGAATATGTGTGTGTGAATGGGTGAATGTGGAAATAGTGTCAAAGCGCTTTGAGTACCTTGGAGGTAGAAAAGCGCTTAACAAGTATAACCCATTTACCATTTATTCAGCAAAGGTGAAACATTTCTTCATCCCCCAATTGTTGTAAAAACCTAACCTAAGCTAACGAGCTAGCGAGTGAGATGGCTGATGTTCACTACGTCGACTCGCGGTGGGAAGCCTCGTAACCCGAAATTTTGCCCGCAACAAAAAAACGTAACAATTTAATATATTTAAAGTTAAAGTACCACTAGTAGTCACACACACACTAGGTGTGGTGAAATCACCCTCTGCATTTGACCCATCCCCTTGTCCCACCCCCCTGGGAGGTGAGAGGAGCAGTGAGCAGCAGCGGTGGCCACGCTCGGCAATCGTTTTGGTGATTTAACAACCAATTCCAACACCTTGATGCCGGGAGGTAATGGGTCCCATTTTTATAGTCTTTGGTATGACTCGGCCTGGGTTTGAACTCACGACCTACCGATCTCAGGGCGGACACTCTAACCACAAGGCCACTGAGCTTGTTTTTTTGGAAGTTTTGTCAGGTTCAAACACTGATGACATCTATTAAATAAGACAAAAAGCAAAGAATTAAACAGAGACAGAATAACATTTGGCTCAATTGAGGAGAGACGTCTGGGCTGTACTCTTGCACAGCCTCCCAGCACGCTCTGGAGAAAGATTGTGCCCCTCCTCTTTTATTTGGACTTTCCCTGATTACATGGCAACAGCTGTTTCTAAGGGACGGGGGCCGTAAACAGCCATCGCCTTTGATTAAAAAACAGTTCAAAGAAAAGGTAGTAAAACAGTTCAAAGAAGAGGTCGTAAAACAGTTCTACCCCCCTTTGAGGTGAGGGGAGCAGTGAGCAGCAGCGGTGGCCACGCTCGGCAATCGTTTTGGTGATTTAACAACCAATTCCAACACCTTGATGCCGGGAGGTAATGGGTCCCATTTTTACAGTCTTTGGTATAACTCGGCCGGGGTTTGAACTCACGACCTACCGATCTCAAGGTGGACACTCTAACCACAAGGCCACTGATCTTGTTTTTTTGGAAGTTTTTGTCAGGTTCAAACACTGATGACATCTATTAAACAAGACAAGAAGCAAAGAATCAAACAGAGACAGAATTCAATTTGGCTTAATTGAGGCGAGATGTCTGGGCTGTACTCTTGCACAGTCTCTGGCGAAAGATTGTACGCCTCCTCTTTTATTTGGACTTTCCCTGATTACATGGCAACAGCTGTTTCTAAGGGACGGGGGTCGTAAACAGCCATCGCCTTTGATTGAAAAACAGTTAAAAGAAAAGGTCGTAAAACAGTTCAAAGAAGAGGTCGTAAAACAGTTCAAAGAAGAGGTGCCTGGAACTTGGGCAGATCCTGCTTTCTCTCCGCTTTGTAGTTCTTGGGTCAAAACAATATCTTCCTGTGGATTACAATAGAAGAAAGAAACAGAACACCTTCATGTTGCTTCCCATCCTACACAGTGGATTTTTACAAGCCTTCTTCTTGATAGGTTTAAAAACAGCTTTTGTCTGCTCGCCGGGAACTCATTGAAACACAAACAAATTGTGATAATTATTCTGACAGTTTTATTTTTATTTTTTTAATTATTTATGGAAGTATTATTGTAGCAAAACCATATGCAAATGCGTATATCCGTCTGTAATCCGATTCACGGGTCCGTGTACTAATTTCTGTGTCTGTATCTCAATCTGTGTGTGTAATCAGATCCACGTGTGCAAGTTTTAATTTGTGTGTCCATATTTCTATTTGAGTGTGTGTAAAAAAAATATATATGTGTAAAAAAAAAAAAAAAAAAAAAAAAAAGAGTGTGTCTGTGTATTCAGATGTGTGTGGTGCAGGAACCCTGATTGACTTTTGCAACACTTTTGTGTCCATGCAGCAATCTGAACGGGTAAAAATAATTGTATACCCGCAATTTTTTGCACACACAGATATCCAAATATGGACATAAAAAATAGTCGAGAGACTTGTGAATCAGATACAGACGCACAGATTGAGATACAGGTTTGCAAATAGTAGATTTTAGTTTACTCGTGCAATGACAAGTAGTCGTCCATTCTGTCCTGCTCCCAAACATCTAGTTCATTTCAAGCACCGTGGCGGCTCCACTTGCACTTGCTAGTGATATTTTCTGTAAGTGGGAACGAGATGCTTGTCCTCGGCCCACCTTTTAAATGTACTCTAGTGCTT
>NC_084576.2:17112500-17140000 GCF_033978685.3 Nerophis lumbriciformis
CCCCTATGCCAGCCTGTACCCACCCACTCTGTGCCCTATATAAACCATGGTATGCGAATGCTCCCATTAAAATCTCCTGATGATTGAGGGTACCCCCCCTCATGAAACAGGCCTGTAGAGATGAAATAGTCTTGTGATTTTTTTTTCCCACACATACATATATATTGCGCTCTACTACGGTATCGAGCACTATTTTTTGGATAACCTTATTAAGACATATATATATATATATATATATATATGAGATGCATGGGCAACTAAAGACTAACAAAATAGCAAACAGTATTTGCACACGTGCCTGGTGAAAAATAACACGATTATTGGGCGATGGTGGTGTCAGAGCGGCAGAGGGATTTCCATTATTCAAATATGAGGAACTAAACAAACTCTAGCCTTTGTATCTACCGTAAACACAGTAGGTAATGTGGTTAAATACCATCCTCAAGTAGAATAAGGCTTTTGTTTAGAGCAAATGTTGCTGAACGCTTGACACTAGCGGTGTCTTCGACTATTTTCATAGTCCAATCTGATTTGATAGATGTTTTAGTATGCTAGCAAGAGCACAGTCATACTGTATATCGAATTTAGAGTCTACAGTCATCAGTGAACTATGTAGAATATTGCAATATATCACCATGTCACAATATTGTAATATTGTGACACAACTATCGTGATACGTATTGTAATGTGATACGTATCGTATTGGGAAGTCATCGCCAATACCCAGCCCTACTCCCCACAATGTTTGGGGGTTCAATATCCTACGATTCGACGATGAGGTTGATAGTTGAATCAGACTCCTCAGAATCAAATCATAGAATAGTTGACTCCTCTCAGACTATGTTCACACTGCAAGGTAGGACGCCCAATTATTTGCTGTTTTCTTTGTTAAATTCGATATTTTGGTGTGGTCTTTCATATTGCCAAAAAATATGCAACTTCTGTGTATGTATAATATGAACGCAGTGTCTTCGTGAAGTTACGCGCATGCGCACAACAAATGGCGTCATACCCAAAGCCCTGTGTTTACAGAAGTAAACATGGTCTCCAATTCAGTCCAGGCACTTTTATGGCAATTTCAAGGATTTTTTTCAAATGTTTTGTTCCACGAAGGATAGTAAGAATAAAGAGGACAAGAATCCTAGCTATGGTAGTTTGTGGGGCTGAGCAGTACTTGTTACTATGTCTGTCAATGATTGTTGGCCCGTCGTGGTCGTCGAAAACCGAGTACATCACGTAAAGCGTGTTCACACATCAGATGGGGGTTCATGGCGTTTCTTAAACCGCCGTGAATTGTGTCTCTACGATGGCGAAAAAGCCTTTCTCGACATGCTCTAAACGTCGATCGGCGTGGTAGTCCCACGGATCTCCCCGAAAGGCAGTACAGTTCTCCACCGTCTAATTTGCATCAACTGCAGTTCCACAGTGTTAGACCGTGATGCCTCCATGAGTCTTCCGTGTTTAATCATGCCGTCTCTGAGCAGTTGTCATGTTCACATCGTGAAAGTCTGGGAGAAGAATGCGACGAGTGGATTATGGCAATGTTAACGCACGGACCTTGCAGTGCAAACTGCCGTTCTTTACTCGTTTTGAACACTGTTCATTTCAGACCGCCACAAGATATTGAGTATGTTTAATTTTTTTGCCGGCTCCCCGCGGTTCTCAGGGTTCATGGCGGATGACTGACGAATGACCAGCATTTGTGTACGGTGTTAACACGATCCTTGGCGGAGCTTGGCAAATTTTCGAATCTCTATGAACCATCATCTAAATCGACGATGCCTTACTACAGTGTTTGTGTTTTGTGTGACTGATCAGCGGGCATGGAAAGTTCTGTTGCAAATTGGACAGAGATGATCCCTGTTGGCGGGCGGCAGCTCGGTTGCTTTCGACTTGCGCAGATCACGTTTCCACGGAGCCTCCGCAACCCTGTTACATTTGAAGGAGTCAGCGCCAGCTCTGATTCGTCCTTGCCATCCAGGTTGGTCAAGTGCCAAGGACTCCCAGGTTCCAGTGTCAATATAAAACCCTTTCAGTGATGCTTCGAAGCAGTCCTTAAAACAATTATTTTGAATGCCCTACAAGTTCGTCTGAGAAGAGTCATTTTGGAAGGCGTGTGTCGGGCATTCTGACAAGGCGGCCAGCCCTCCTGGCCCTGGGATTGTTTGAGCGGCTTGTGAATGCTTGGTAAAACTGATCAAAGAGAGGGTTTTGGTGTCAGGGACTGTATCACGCCACGTGATTTTCAACAGCTCTCTGAGGAAATTTAGACTTGTACAGAAGAGCGTGTGGGTGAGAAGGCAGAGCGGAGTGACAGTAACCTAAGTCTTTCGTATTTTTATCACTTCTAAGACATCATCTCTTCGCCACTCTTTTCTGCTCCTTTATCCGCCTGTCTTGGCAAATAATTGTGATGTAATTGTCACCTTTGATGACGTATACTCCTGCTCCCAGTGCCTCCCCACACTGGTTGAAATGTAGCTTAAAGATGTAGATAATGGGTTTCACTATGCGCTTTGAGTCTCTAGAGTAAAAGCGCTATATGAATATTATTCACTTCACTACTATACTATGGGCAAAATGAATTTAATCTGATTATAATTCGGACTAAAATGTTTGTGTGTAAATGGACCCTGAAAAAATTATCTGAATATGACGTGCTTTATCATGCATCACACCTTAAATCGGAATACTTTACTTGGTCATTCAAAGCACCATACCATAATCGGAAAAGTGTGTTATTGCTTGTGCTATGGCGCCATCTTTTGGACGAGTTTGCTCACTGCAGGTGCTGAAAAAGCCATTGAACCAATATGACTTTGTGCATTTCTGCTTGTTTGACGCTGTCACGGTAATTTTTCCTTCGGTTCACTACTTTTGTTTTTGCTAGTCTCGTTTTTAGAGCAACAACAGCAAGACAATCGCTTCATTCCAAGACTATTTAATTTAGCCACCAGAGTATAGCGAACGTCAAAGACATGCGCAGTAAGGAGAATTTCAACCCGAATTTCGGAAGAACAATCCGAGTGACTATCGGCATAAACCACCCGTCTTAATCGGGATGACATTTTTAATCCGGACGTGTGTGATCGGGTCAGAATATTCCTAATGGTGTATTTACATGAATAATCTTTATTCTGGTTAGGCTTTTAATCCTATTAAATGTGTCCATGTGCACATAGCTACTGACGGTACCAATTCCCGGTACCTGGGAATTGATACAGGTACTCAACAGTAGCAATTTCCGTGCTTTTGTGTGAGTTAATTATTAATTGTTTTTGATAATTAAATGGTTTTTTTTCCTAATTGCAACATTTAACAATGAGCTGATTATGATAACTGCTGTCCAGTTGTTATATTTTCTCTTAATATCACATTTCTGAGTCTCAATTACAGTTGCAAATCAAACGTTAGATGGCAGTAGTGTATAGTTTATGGTTTGTTGGTTAGTCAGTTCACTCTATGCTGTCTAGTCTTCTGTTGCGACCTAAAAAGTGTTGATAAAGTAAGTATGTACTTCTTACACACCAGCTGTTTGATTTTAAAGTGCTTATTTCTAGTTTTTGTCAACAAGTTTGAAGGTGTTGAAATTGCCATGTAAAATCGCTAATGCTAATCGGTAGCATGTCAATAGCAAAGCAAATGTATAGCATGAATGTTAGTATCAAGCTAGCACATTTTAGAAAAAGTGTAGCGTAACTTATGCTTATGTTGGAGCGTTTTTTGAGTCAATTTATTTGCTGTGATCAATGGCTGAGTTGGAAACTGGGTGTGATGTCACACGCAACCCAGATACAGTAACACGGTACTGTTGGATTTTACGTGAATTGGTGCCTGGTAGGACCAGCCAGATTGTCTAATGCATATTATCAGGTTCTCAAGGCCGAGTCCATGGTTCTCGCCAGGAAAAGGGTGGAGTGCCATCTCTGGGTTGGATAGGAGATCCTGCCCCAAGTGAAGGAGTTCAAGTACCACGGGGTCCTGTTCAAGAGTGAAGGAAGAGTGGATCGTTAGATCGATAGGTGGATCTGTGCGGCGTCTGCATTGATGCGGACCCTGCATCTATCCGTCTTGGTGTCACGACTTGGACTAAGGCTTGGTTTGTTCTCCCGAGGTGCAAGTGATTTGGACCATGGCGTGAAGCTGAATACATGATTTATTTTAACACTATATATCAAAAAGGAACGAACGAAAAGCGCGCACAATGGCGGAGGTACAAAACTAGGCTATTGAAAACAAAACTTGCACATAGGCAGAAACTGTGAACAATAAAACAAAAACACTAACTGTGGCATTAATAAACAAAAAACTTACTTGGCATGGACTATGAAGTGCGCAGAGGTAAGAGTGTGACAGGGGTATGAATCCGGGATGTCGCCAGGCAGACAAACTGAAAACAATGAACTTAAATACTACAGACATGATTAACGAAAACAGGTGCGTGACGTGACAGGTGAAAACTAATGGTTGCTATGGTGACAAAACAAACAAAAAGTCCAAAAACAAAACCGAACATGACTAAAACAAAACATGATCACACAGACATGACACTTGGTGAAGAAAGAGATAAGCCGGAAGGCAAAGCTCTCAATTTACCGGTCAATATGCGTCCCCTATACTCAGCTATGGTCATGAACTTTGGAATATGAACAAAAGGACAAGATCACGGGTAGAAGCGGCTGAAATTAGTTTCCTCCGTCGGGTGGCGGGGCTCTCTCCCTTAGAGATATGGTGAGAAACTCTGTCATTCGGGAGGAACTCAAAGTAAACCACTGCTTTTGCACATCGAGAGGAGCCAGATGAGTTGGTTTGGGCATCTCGGGATGTGTTTAGGGCACGTCCAACTAGTAGGAGGCCACAGGGAAGATCCAGGACACAATGAAGAGACTATGTCTCCCAGCTGGTCTGGGAACGCCTCAGGATTCCCCTGGAAGAGCTGGGGTGAATCCTACTTCAGAAAAGTGGAAGAAAATGAATGGATGAGTGGATGGAAGGTTCTCAGTAGTATTTCAATCCAGTGGGCCGTGAAATAATTGCATGATAGAAAATGATTTAAACCACTGCATTCGGGTCACTGGACCAATCATCTTGCTTGTCAAGTCACATAGAAACCTTCCTTAGATCAACAATTCCATTTATTGTTTTGTCCAACCTTTTATTTTTGGAGAAGACCAAAAAAAAGTCCAATAAAACGAGGGCAGCTGCAGCTATCAATCCACAGTCAACATGGCGGAGCAAGCCAGGCCGACCCCGCCATGTCTCCAGCGCAGAGATAGAGGAGCTTAATCCATGTCCTCAGAGAGATCGCCCAGAAAGATGAAGCCTTAATTAGCCAGATAAAACCCCACATAATGACACTATTGATACAGGCTGGGAAAAGAGGACTAAGCCGTACTGAAGGATGGAAAAAAGAGAATTCAAAGGCCAACGAATGAATGAGATTGGAGAATAAAGTATCCGCAAAAGGCCAGCCCGTTCGCACCAGGCAGGCCAACGCTGCCTCATCTCCACCTGCTCTCAATTCCCCTCATAAGACGCTTAGACAACAAGAAAAACGCTGACCTTCACATAATCAAAGATTATGAGCAGGGAAACAACACGAGTTTGAAACAACGGGCCTCACGGGACACGAAAGCAATTAAAGGCAAATTGTCTTCTAAGCCGTCCTTGCACCCTCCTCCTCGCATCCGATCGGGCCGAGGTCGTAAAGATAAGACAATCCAAACCGTACCAGTCCGGCTAATCCGAAACTCTTTGTTTTTTTTTTCCGAGGTATTTGAGATGCCACAAGTGGATCGGTGACAAAGTCACCAAATCCCTTGTCAACGCTCGGCCCCGGACAAAGTCGGTGAAGCTTCGGCGGTGATTCAGCGCTCAGGAAGCTAATTAGCTCCTGATGGTTCGTTCGAGCCGTGCGGCGCGGCGTGCCACTCATGCCTCCGCTAACGAGGACGACTTTGTCTCGTCTCTTTGTGCGGACACAAAGGAGGCGAGCGCGCTGACAGGCTGATGATATGCTCGTATATGCAATTTTTTATTTTTTTTTTTCCCCGATTCCTTCCTCTTTTGTAGTCTTGTCATGTTAGCCGCCGCGGTGCGACTCACCTGACATTTACAACCGAGTACGTCAGTCACGCGTCTACACGTGGCCAACGAGCATGTTTCAAATATAAGCCTTTTTTTCTGTTATTCTCTGCATAAGTAGTCCTTCTAACTAAAGACTCGTATGCAGAGTTGGGTAAAGTAAGACACAAATTGTAAGTAGGGATGACATTTGATCCCATACGGTACCAATTCCCGGTACCTGGGAATCGATGTGGTCCTGATGGCTTCATCTGGCCAAGATCTTCAGCTCTCACTGGATCGGTTCGCAGCCGAGTGTGAAGCGACTGGGATGGGAATCAACACCTCCAAGTCCGAGTCCATGGTTCTCGCCCGGAAAAGGGTGGAGTGCCATCTCCGGGTTGGGGAGTAGATCTTGCCCCAAGTGGAGGAGTTCAAGTACCTCGGAGTCTTGTTCACGAGTGGGGGAAGAGTGGATCGTGAGATCGACAGGCGGATCGGTGCAGCGTCTTAAGTAAAGCGGACGCTGTATCGATCCGTCGTGGTGAAGAAGGAGCTGAGCCGAAAGGCAAAGCTCTCGATTTACCGGTCGATCTACGTTCCCATCCTCACCTATGGTCATGAGCTTTGGGTCATGACCGAAAGGACAAGATCACGGGTACAAGCGGCCGAAATGAGTTTCCTCCGCCGGGTGGCGGGGCTCTCCCTTAGAGATCGGGTGAGGAGCTCTGTCATCCGGGAGGAGCTCAAAGTAAAGCCGCTGCTCCTCCACATCGAGAGGAGCCAGATGAGGTGGTTCGGGCATCTGGTCAGGATGCCACCCGAACGCCTCCCTAGGGAGGTGTTTCGGGCACATCCGACCGGTGGAAGGCCACGGGGAAGACCCAGGACACGTTGGGAAGACTATGTCCCGGCTGGCCTGGCAACGCCTCGGGATCCCTCGGGAAGAGCTGGACGAAGTGGCTGGGGAGAGGGAAGTCTGGGCTTCCCTGCTTAGGCTTTTGCTAGTCTCGTTTTTAGAGCAACAACAGCAAGACAATCGCTTCATTACAATACTATTTAATTTAGCCACCAGAGTATAGCGGACGTCAAAGACATGCGCAGTAAGGAGAATTTCAACCCGAATTTCGGAAGAACAATCCGAGTGACTATCGGCATAAACCACCCGTCTTAATCGGGATGACATTTTTCATCCGAACGTGTGTGATCGGGTTAGAATATTCCTAATGGTGTATTTACATGAATAATCTTTATTCTGGTTAGGCTTTTAATCTGATTAAATGTGTCCATGTGCACATAGCTACTAACGGTACCAATTCCCGGTACATGGGAATTGATACAGGTATTCAACAGTAGCCCCCGCGACCCGACCTCGGATAAGCGGAAGAAGATGGATGGGTTTTGATAATAAAATCTAATTTTTTATTGCAAAATTTGAAAAGGATCTGATCATACTAACAGCTGTCCTGTTGTTATATCTTGTTTTTTTGTTTTGTTTAATTATCATATTAGGGTTGTAGTAATAGTGCGTACTAAAATAATACCGGTACTATTTTTTTTTTTTTTCATCGACATTATGTTAGCCAACACACGCATACACAGCATTTTGCAAGCAGAGACAGTGTGGAGACAAAAAAGGGAAAATGGACGCTTTAAAACCAACATCCATCCATTTACTACCCCTTGGTCCTCTCAGGGTCGTGGGGGGTGCTGGAGCCTATCCCAGCTGCACTAGACCGGAAGGCGGGGTACACCCTGGACAAGTCGCAACCTCCTCACAGGGCCATTGCAGATAGACAACATTCACACACTAGAGACTATTTAGTGTTGCCAATCATGTGCATTGGTTTAGAGATGGGAGGAAACCGGAGGACCCGGATCGAACCCGGGACCTTCGTATTGAGAGGCACACGCACTAACCCCTGTTTCGCCGAGATGCCCGGCTTTAAACCTACACTGTAAAAAAGTACCATAAAAACTACGATAAGCAGT
The DNA here is from genome assembly GCF_033978685.3 of Nerophis lumbriciformis. NCBI lineage: Eukaryota > Metazoa > Chordata > Actinopteri > Syngnathiformes > Syngnathidae > Nerophis > Nerophis lumbriciformis. The sequence continues at coordinate 17,120,556 of NC_084576.2, forward strand.
TGTTAAATAGCATCAGTAAAACACCGTAAAATCAAAAACAATGTTATCACAGTAGTAAATGCAGTGGACACCTGCAAACCCAAGAAACGGTGGATAACCTAAATGACTGTGGTTATAATATGTAGAAAACACAGGACTTAATGAGAAATTTTTCAAAGCATTTGCAAATACACATGCAGATTGTTCATTTATATATACAGCATACCTTAATTGTTTTAGGGGTTTGTGTTAAAGCGTTACTTTTGGCTAACAACATGTTTTCTTGTATTTTTGTGGCAAGTGGTTTCAGACATTGAGGGGTTGTATCTATGTGCTGCATTGTAAACTGCATGGGAATGAACCACGCTGTGTTTAGGTGTGTTGGAACTGCTTGCAAGCAGCTATTTAACAGATACGGAGCGTTTAAGATCATTTTGAATAGCTCAGTTGAAGGAACATATTGCGGAAGGCCATGTGAGTTGTCCAGTGAAAGGTTGTACCAATACTTTCAAGTTAAAATCCTCATGTACCGCTCACATGTCTTGGAAACACAGGCATTTTGCAGATACTAGGTAAAACAGTGGTTAGCGCTGGTGCCTCACAGTGAGAAGGTTCTGGGTTTGATTCCCAGGCTTGGGGTCTTTCATGTTCTCCCTGTGACTGCGTGGGTTACCTCCGGGTACTCCGGCTTCCTCCCATCTCCAAAGTCATGCACCTGGGTATAGGCTGATTGGCAACACTAAAATTGGCCCTAATTTGTTATACGGTGAATTCGAGGCAACCACAGCTGCCAGTATTTTACCGTAAATTCTCGAGTTTTTTGGTAAACAGATTACCAATACATCAGTGTTTTGTATAGTAATTTACCATAAGCAAAAAACAGTTATAAACTGTAAAATTAACGGATTCAACATACCGAAATTTCCGATACATCGTGTCTGTTTTTTTACGATGAATTCCTGGCAACCACAGCTGCCGGTATTTTACGGTAAAATGTGCCATTTTTTTAGAGTGTAACAATAAAGGTGGAGCTTTTAACACTAAAGCGCTGCACTGCAAGCGGTGCTAAAAGCTAACTAGCGGCTAACATCTTTCGGTAGTGTTTTAGCTACTTCTAAATCATGACTCCTCGCCTCCATTGGGACAAATAAACTGTTTATTTCACGTCTATTTCAGAATATTAACAATACATAGGTTAGTGTTCCTTTGTTTTCAATTTGACTAATTTCACTTGATCAAACATCTTTCAAACATTCCACACAACAAAATAATAATAGTATGTCCGATTCCTGCCGATATCCTATAGGTATCGGCCATTAAGTGAAAAAGTTGTAACAATAAAAGTGAATCTTTTAACACTAAAGTGTTGCTCTGCAAGCGGTGCTAATAGCTAGCTAGCGGCTAACGTCTCTCGGTAGTGTTTTAGCTACTTCTAAATCACGAATCCTCACCTCTATGGCGACAAATAAAGTATGTTTCTTACAAGTATCATCCCTTCAGGACAAGGAATAGCTAAACATGCTTCACTACACACCGTAGGCGGATACAATAGCTAACCGCTAACAGCAAGCTAGCACTCCTGAATGGAAACAAAAGGGTGGGTCTACACAAACATCGATTGTAACAAGTACAAGAGCCGTATTTAGTCGATGCTACAATGATTACATAAAAAAATTGCTTTATCAACACGGAAATCTTATGTCCGTTTTTAAATTTTTATTATGTTTATAAATTCACAAATTATGTCTCTGGACACATGAGGACTTTAAATATGACCAGTGTAGGATTCTGTAACTACTTGGTATCGGATCGATACCCTAATGTTTGGTATCACCCAAAGATTATGTAAAGTATCAAACAACAGAATGATTTATTACAGTGTATATTACATTTCAACAGAAGTGTGGATAGGAAATGTTAAAACAGAAAATAACCAGATATTAACAGCAAATGAACAAGTAGATTAATAATCAATGTTTGCAGCTTGTCCCTCATAATTTAAAAAAAATAATAGAATGATAAATGACACAATATGTTACTGCATACGGCAGCAGACTAATTACAGCCTTTGTTTGTTTACTTAATAATAAAATAGAAGTTTCTAGAATGTTCACTATCTTATTTAAGACCGAAATTGTTCTCTGATTGTAATAGGAAACATATGTTTAATGTACCATAAGATTTGTTGTTAAAATAAAGTCAATAATGCCGTTTTTGTGTTACCCTTTATTTAGAAACATATCGAAATACCTGTTGGTACCAGTACCAAAAATATTGGTATCGGGACAACCCTACATCATTTTATAATTTGCAAGTATACAATTGTGTTGCAAATACAATCCAAGATGTGAATTGTTTGAGTTACATTGCTAACAAACAGATAGACAAACCCTGGTGAAAAACAAAACCTCTGTGGCACAGGTAAGAAAGTCCGCCACTTTCGTCTCAAGCGTTCCAAGCCAAAACAGACTCGGTCAGGGCGTGCCGTGTCGAGGGAACTTACATGCCGCACACAGAAGCGACTGTGCTTGATAAGCTACCATTACACGCAAAAGATGAAGCCAGCGAAGCTAAATATCAATTCACTTTCACCTCACCCTCTCGGCTTCCGTCTGTTCCAACGTCTCACCCGTTCTTTATGCTTCAAAAAGCAGCAGCTCATCCTCAGTATATTCACCTTCAAAAAGATAAGCTTGTGAGTTGTCCAAAAGTAATCGTCTTCATTGTTTGTTACCAAGTCTGCCGTGATTACAAAACACTCGCGTTTGTTTCCGGAAGTAGGAACACACATTTGTTGCCAGAAGTCGGAAGTGTGTTGCTATGTAAACGGAAATAAATGCGCAGAGGAATTAGTTCTGGCATTGATTAAAATGACCAAAATACAATAAATATTGTACATATTACATATTGTTATGAATGTGTCTGTTACTACATTACATATATACTTGCAGTGTGTATATAATACACATGACATAGTGTTTAGTGTTATGAAGGTGTCTGTTACTACGTTTTATATATATATATATATATATATATATATATATATATATATATATATATATATATATATATATATATATATATACATGCAGTGTGTATATAAAATACATTGTTATGAAGGTGTCTGTCACTGCATTATATATATATATATTTATATATATATATATATATATATATATATATATATATATATACTTGTAGTGTGTATATAAAACATACTACATATTATTATGAAGGTGTTTGTTACTACATTATATATGGACTTGCAGTGTGTATATAAAACATATTACATATTGTTATGAAGGTGGCTGTCACTACATTATATATATAGCTGTAGTGTGTATATAAAACATATTACATAGTGTTATGAAGGTAGCTGTCACTTCATTATATGTATACTTGTAGTGTGTATATAAAACATATTACATATTGTTATGAAGGTGTCTGTTACTACATTATAAATATACTTGTAGTGTGTATATAAAACATATTACATATTGTTATGAAGGTGGCTGTCACTATATTATATATATAGTTGTAGTGTGTATATAAAACATATTACATAGTGTTATGAAGGTGGCTGTCACTTCATTATATGTATACTTGTAGTGTGTATATAAAACATATTACATATTGTTATGAAGGTGTCTGTTACTAAATTATATATAGACTTGCAGTGTGTATATAAAACATATTACATATTGTTATGAAGGTGTCAGTTACTACATTATATGTATATATATACTTGCAGTGTGTATATAAAACCTATTGTTATGAAGATGCCTGTTACTACATTATATATAGACTTGTAGTGTGTAAAAAAAACATATTACATATTGTTATGAAGGTGTCTGTTACTAAATTATATATAGACTTGCAGTGTGTATATAATACATATTACATATTGTTTTGAAGGTGTCAGTTACTACATTATATGTATATATATACTTGCAGTGTGTATATAAAACCTATTGTTACGAAGGTGTCTGTTACTACATTATATATATACTTGTAGTGTGTATATAAAACATATTACATATTGTTATGAAGGTGTTTGTTACTACATTATATATATACTTGCAGTGTGTATATAACATATATTACATATTGTTATGAAGGTGGCTGTCACTACATCATATATGGACTTGTAGTATGTATATAAAACATATTACATATTGTTATGAAGGTGTCTGTTACTACATTATAAATATACTTGTAGTGTGTATATAAAACATTACATATTGTCATGAAGGTGTCTGTTACTACATTATATATATATATACTTGTACTGTGTATATGAAACATATCACATATTGTTATGAAGGTGTTTGTTACTAAATTATATATTTACTTGCAATGTGTATATAAAACATATTAAATATTGTTATGAAGGTGTCTGTTACTACATTATATATAGACTTGTGTGTATATAAAAAATATTACATATTGTTATGAAGGTGTCTGTTACTACATTATATATATACTTGCAGTGTGTATATAAAACATATTACATATTGTTATGAAGGTGTCTGTTACTACATTATATATAGACTTGTGTGTATATAAAACATATTACATATTGTTATGAAGGTGTCTGTTACTACATCATATATATACTTGCAGTGTGTATATAAAACTTATTACACATTGTTATAAAGGTGGCTGTCACTGCATTATATATACACTTGTTGTAGGTATATAAAACATATTACATATTGTTATGAAGGTGTCTGTTACCACATTATAAATGTACTTGTAGTGTGTATATAAAACATATTACATATTGTTATGAAGGTGTCTGTTACTACATTATAAATATACTTGTAGTGTGTATATAAAACATATTGCATATTGTTATGAAGGTGTCTGTTACTAAATTATATATAGACTTGCAGTGTGTATATAAAACATTGTTATGAAGGTGTCTGTTACTACATTATATATGGACTTGTAGTGTGTATATAAAACATTGTTATGAAGGTGTCTGTTACTACATTATATATAGACTTGCAGTGTGTATATAAAACATATTGTTTTGAAGGTGTCTGCTACTACATTATATATAGACTTGCAGTGTGTAAATAAAACATTGGAGGGTTTTGAAGTTGTTTTAGAGGACTTTGAAGGCTGAACGCTGACTCCCATTAGCCACATCTTCCAAGCGTTTATCTTTAACATCCTAAAAATAAAAAATATGTGTTTTTGTCGCTCATAATGATTGTGAATGATAGGCAATTTTTTTTTTTTTTTTTTAAGTGTAATTCCCCTTTAATTTAACTCCCTTAGTGAGCTGGCATCATTCAGTTTGTGAGTTTATCAAAGTGCATGTATCAATCTCGGTTTTTCTATCATTTCCATCTAAAAAAATAACACTAACCATCACGGGGTTTTCATCATTGATAACATTTATCAATGTGTTGTTAAAATGTGGATGTTTTGTCACTTTTCTTTGCGAGACGTGGCCGTCCACGGCTAGTTATATGACGGAATGGAATATACTTAACGCAACAGTGAGAAAAAACCTCGGAGACTCCAGCAGCAGCTAATGAACCAGTCAAGGTAAACGCGCTTTACATCCTTTTTTTTTTTACACATCACCAACAACACGGCGCGGCCTCCAACGCGAGCAAACGCTCCACGAGTTGAATTATTTATCCCGCATTTGCATATGCGGCCCGGGTTGAAGGGTTGAGGGAAGGGTTGCGTTATGGGGGAGGATTGTTCCTGAGGATCTTAACGCGGCATACGGGCAATTTACAGAGCCCATTACCTCCCATCAGGGGCGATCACTTCATGCGTGGGGTAAGTGATGCCATATGCCACCTCCTTCCAGCGCGTTCTGCTCAAATATTATTTTATTTGCCGGGATTGGACGGCTTGAATGGCGCCCGCCCACCTGATCCCCCACCAGCATATCTCACAGGTTCCAAACCTGCTTGGCACTTCAGCGGCAGGCCGTCACTATGCCAGCGACAGCCAAGGTCAAACACCGCTTCATTTTCTCGCCTTTCATCGGCGCCCTGCTCCTTTTATCGCGCTCCCGCCGCCGCTGACATCACTCCGCCGCCGCAAATGGCCTCACCCCCTCCTCCCCCTAACCCCTTAAAGTTAGAGAGGGTCCAGGTGGCTGCTCGGAGGTCACACATAAAGCAATCACTCAACGTCACCTTCAATCTCTCGGACGGCACGTAAAGTTTGCACTTTTTCCGACTCGTTAAAGGTGCTCGTTAGTGTTTCGCCTATCAGCTGTTCGACGGCACAGTCCAAGAACTTTCGAATCTTTGAAAAACCAAAGCATTTGTTTATCCCAAGAAATACTGTGAATCGAATTCAATGGTTCTTCCAAGCACCACCGCAGAATAACACTTAAAAGATTGAAATGCAGTAGCGTAGTAGGCCTACGTATTCATTAAAAACAAGGCAGAGATTTTATTTAACCATTTAATATTTTTGTAACATTCCACACAGTTGGAACAGTAACACTGTGTTTGAATATAGGAAAAAAAAAAAACACTGATACTTTGGCGTACCACTAGATGGCGCCACAGTTTGAGAATCCCTGCCAGAACTATCAGGACAAAACACATTTAATAAAGAATAATTAAAGAAAATTTAACATTACTTTTATTTTTATTGAAGATACGATACAACTTTTTTCTCTTGATGGCCGATACCTATCCTGGTCCGATATGATATCGGCAGGAATCTTACTATTATTATTTTGTAGTGTCTAATCCAGTGGTTCTTCCAAGCACCACCGCAGAAAAACACTTAAAAGATTTAAATGCAGTAGCGTAGTAGGCCTAAGTATTCATTAAAAACAAGGCAGATGTTTTATTTAACCATTAAATATTTTTGTAACATTCCACACAGTTTGAACAGTAACACTATGTTTGAATATAGGAAAGGAAAAAAAAACACTTATACTTTGGCGTACCACTAGATGGCGCGACAGTTTGAGAATCCCTGCCAAAACGATCAGGACAAAACACATTTTAATAAAGAATGATTAAAGAAAATTTAACATCACTTTTATTTTTATTGAAGACTCGGGGTGTCGCGATACAACTTTTTCACTTAATGGCCGATACCTATCTTAGTCCGATATGATATCGGCAGGAATCTTATTATTATTATTTTGTAGTGTCTAATCCAGTGGTTCTTCCTAGCACCATCTCAGAAAAAAACGTAAAAGATTGAAATGCAGTAGCGTAGTAGGCCTAAGTATTCATTAAAAACAAGGCAGAGGTTTTATTTAACCATTTAATATTTTTGTACCATTACACACAGTTTGAACAGTAACACTATGTTTGAATATAGGAAAGCAAAACACTGATACTTTGGCGCACCACTAGATGGCGCACCACTAGATGGCGCACCACTAGATGGCGCACCACTAGATGGCGCCACAGTTTGAGAATCCCTTGCCAAAACTATCAGGACAAAACACATTTTGATAAAAAATTATTTGAAAAAAATAGACAACACTTTTATTTTTATTGAAGACATATTTTTCACTTAATGGCCGATACCTATCTTAGTCCGATATAGCATCGCCAGCAATCAGACATACTATTATTAATTTGTAGTGAGGAATGTTTGGAAAAAAATCAAGTCAAATTAGTCAAATAGAGAACAATGGAACACTAATCTATTTATTGTTAATTTTCTGAATTGGAATTATGATGTATTTAAATTGAAGTAGAATGGTAATCTGGTCACGATAGGTTTAATGATGCAGACACGTTTGTTTTTGGATACTTTCTTATTTGCTTCTACCTTGGAGACTTTGTATGTGTAAGTAATATGCAACTAAAATTATTTGATACTTGTTTATATTTACACATGTGCTGTTTTAGTCCTTCTTGACAGTTTTGGAGTTTGTTCATTAAACTACTTTGGGTTGTATCATTTCCTGTTTGCGCTCTTATTTTCTTAGTTCCACTTCCTTTGTTGGCGTGTTAATTTTTCCCTGCTCTCCTCACAGGGTTTATCTAACTTTATTTGGTTTGTTGATTGCAAATTGAGTGGTGTTTTCTTTTCCGCTACAAGCTTTATTTCGTCTGCAGGTTTTACCTGACAGTGGCTATACCTGTCTCTGCACCCTGGGGTCACGCCAACAGCCACTATGCACGACGGTGACATTTTTTCGATGTTTTCATGGCTTGTAAAAATAAGGACAGGTGTTTGTGTATGTCTAGCTTGTGTGCTACTGTGCGCTTAGCTGCTGTGTAGCTGCCTATAGCCCACCGTGTTTACCTTTTGTAAATGACCTGACTAAAACACACAAAAAGACCAACTTTGTGTGCTTATTGGAAGACATTTAGATGTTAACTGACTGAAAAAAACACACAAAAATTAGGGGTATTTTATATGAACTAAGCAAAATTATCTGCCAATAAAACAAGAAAATTTGGCTTGTCAAGACTTTCCAAAACAAGTAAAGCGATGGACGGGGCCGACTTTGACGGCACATAAAATCCAAACCGGAGCAGTAATTAAAACTCTTTGGTCAACTTTTAATCAGAAAGGTTCAATCTCTCTCCTGTGCTAGTTTGAAGCCGACACGACAAACGCGCTCAGAGGAGATAATGTTTGAAAAAAGGTGACCGGTTTTTACAAAACTTTTGTTTTGAAGGGGGAATTGCAAACTTCCTGTTGATTTTTGCTGGGGGTTGTCAATTTATGAAGTGTAGGTCTAAATGAGACCTACAGAGAGGTTTTTGTTTCATGTCTTTAAGACATTCCTTCTGGAAGTTACATGCAGTTTTGTCTGAGTTTTCTTCCGAGGAGCAGTTGTGTCTGTGCTTTCTTCTTAGGGGGCGCTAGAGCGCAATTTTGAGTGTTGGGGTTGGGTTTTTTTCATCAGATCACGGTTTTTGCCAGTCCTGATGTGTGTGTCCAGTTTGGTGTGTTTTTAAGCATGTTAAGCGGGTCAAATTACAGCTCAAAGAGGCAAAAGTGACTGTTTTTACAAAACCTTTGTTTTGAAGGGGGAATTGCCAACTTCCTGTTGATTTTTGCTGAAGGATGTCAATGTATGGAATCTAGGTCTAAGTCAGACCTACATAGAGGTTTTTGTTTCATTCCTACTGGAAGTTACAAGCAGTTTTGTCTGTTTTTTATCCCTAGGGGGCACTAGAGCACAATTTTGAGTTTTTTTTTTTTTATTAGATGGCAATTTTCGCCAGTCCTGATGTGTGTGTCAAATATGGTGAGTTTTGAAGCATGTTAAAGGGGTCAAATTACAGCTCAAAGAGGAGGCGGAATAATAATAATAAAACCTTACAATTTCAATAGGGTCCTCTGTCCCAAAGGGACATTGCGGTCCCTAACTAGCTAACTTCAATGAACCCCAAAATACCTTAAAATGAGTATATTCTCACTAATAACAAGTGCACTTTTCTTGGTAGAAAAAACAAATGAGACCTTTTTGCTCAATATGTTGAAAAATATTCTTAAATTAAGTATATGTTAGTGCCATTATCTTAACATAATGATATGCGCCTGGCATTACATTTCTTAAAAAACGAATTTATTGTTCCTAATGGAAAGGCAACAAGGCAACCGCTTGTTATTCTCGGGGTCTCCTAGCCGCTCAGGCAAATCATATTGTCTAAAAATACATTTTTCCACCGACAACATGACATCATCGCGCCAAGTGCGTGCTCTTCCAGTCAATTAGTGCGCATATATACAGCCCGGCCCGCGGCCACATTTTTTTAAATTGAAATTTTGAAGAATTTATCTGAACGTGCATGAACACTCGCTGTTCGAAATTGTTAGAAATTTCACATGTTAAATGTTTAAATATTAACTGTCAATTTACTGTACTGTGCCAAGTGTACTACTATATGAGTACGTGTTTTGTTATTGTTTCATTGACAATAAAACAGCAAAGTCCATTTGGCTGTCATCTGTTTTAATTATGAGACACAATTGTGTCAAAATCAGGATTTTTTTTCATGCTTGAAATAAGAAATTATTACTTTAAAAAAGTAGTTTTATACTTGTTGATGACACTTCTTTGCAACAGTTGATATTCTAGTTTCAAGCATGTTTTACTCAATATTGTCATGTCTGTGTGATCATGTTTTCTTGGTTTTTTTTTGGACATCTGGGATCTGTCCTTAAGGGGGGGGCTGTCATGTCTGTGTGATCATGTTTTGTTTTGGTTATGTTCGGTTGGTTTTTGTTTCCGTGACAACCCATTAGTTTTCACCTGTCCTCATGTCACACACCCGATTCATTTGGACTCACACACCTGTCATTAATCATGTTCAAGACTATTTAAGCCGATAGTTGCCAGGAAGTCAGGCTGGCGACATTAACTCTGTTTGACTTCAGCTACCCATGTTACCCATGCTACCATAGTTCCATGCCAAGTGAGTTTTGTCTATATTCCTGTCACAGTAAGTGTTTATTTGTTTCATGTTCATAGTTTTTTTCCCAAGTGCTAGTTTTTGTTTCATTAGTCAAGTTTGTTCTCCGCCTTTGTGCGCGCCTTTAGTTTTGTACCTTTTATCAGTGTTAAAATAAAATGATGCCCACTTCTATTCTTGCATCTCGGGAAAACATACACCCCATAGTCCACGTCTTGACAGAAAAAAAACAACCAAACGTAACCAAAACAAAACATGATCACACAGACATGACAAATATAGATCATAAAATCTCAGCAACAAGCTGTAATATCTTACTGAGATAATTTAGGACCAAAACCCTTAAAACAAGTAAAAGACTCTAACATAAAATCTGCTTAGTGAGAAGAATTATGTTATCAGACAGAAAATAAGCAAATATCACCCTTATTTGAGATATTTAATCTTACTTTTTGCAGTGTGGGTCTTCTCACAGATGCTACTTGGTGGTTGTTTGAGCACACCGCAGCTCGTCCTGGATCGTCCCACTCCTTAGCGCTTCAGTCACACGCAGGGTTCTCACAGGAATGAGGCAAAAAAACACAACATTGGAGAGGAAAACACCTGTATCTTCCTCACAAAGTCACAGGCTACTTCGTCCTTGTGTTTTTCTTCTGGTAGTGATTCGCGTCGAATGTGTCGCTAACATGACCGAGTGGACGACGGGGGGGGGGGGGGGGGGGGGAATCAAAATCAATTCCCAATAATTGGCCCAACGGACCGCGACCTTTCCTACGAGTCGTTTACAAAGCGCTTGATTGAACCTTTTCTTGCATTCACGGCCAGGCGACATGGCGGTTTTGCACTGTATGCATTTTAAGGTCATTATGTGCGAGGGCTGAGGGGCGACGCTCATTAAAGATGTCGGACGGCGAGTGTGCGAGGGTGACCCGGCGGCAGACGCGCAGGACGTTCAAGAGCAAAGCCGTCGGAGGAACACATTTTGCCGTGTCATTGCGCGGAAACACAATCCATCAGAGAGCTGTGGCGGGCCTATGAACGACTCTTAAACGGCCCTGCGGCGCTAACCAAACGGCTTTTGTTCTCAGCTTGTTTCTATCCGAGGAGATAAATTCTCCAGCAGCAAATTGGATAGACTTTGGTGCGGCACTTTGATACCACAAGTTAGCCTCGTAAATCAACACGTGTTTGGGAAAATACTAAGGCTTCATATTTTCTAATGTTTTTTTTTGTTGTTGTTTTTTTTTTTATTGTACCCACCTCTGTGAGGCAACATCGTTTTTCCTCGCCTTGTTGAAGGTGTGCTCACATTGCCTCTCGTTTTTTGAAGTCCATGACATTATTTATCCTTGACCGAGTTTCACCTTCATCAGTGTCCTCAAAACAGCTTTCAAGAAAAACTATTTTATATCTACTACATGCCTTATATAAACATTTTGTTCATCTATTATTTATTTATTTATTTAAACATTATAATTTTTTCTGCCAGTTCAACTCCTGTATTGATTCATTAATCTATCTTAATTTATTTTATATGTATTTATCTAGTCATACTTATGTATTATTTAATGACTTATTTTATCTTTTTTTAACACTTTATTTTTTCTGTTTCTTTTCTCCCTAAGTAAGCTGCATAACATTTTAAACATGACTCATTTTTAAAGTACATTAACTGTGTAATCATTCCTAAAATGTAGTTTAGACCTTGTAGTTTACTATCTACAGCCGCGTTAACTAATTAACGTGGCAATTTTTAAAATAAAAACAATTAAATACAATTCTAAACATGGCTAATGTAAATACTGAAAGTAGATTAGTTGTCTAATCATTGAAGTAATTGTCGTCAATTGTAGTCAAGTCTGTTTGATGCAAGTCTGAATGGTAGTTTCTAGCTACAGCCGCGTTAGCTAACTCGTACGACTAGCAACTTAACAAAACGTAATTAAAAAAAACATTCTAAATTTGGCTAATGTCAAATTATATTTTGCTAGATTACATTAATAAAATGTAGTAAATTGTAGTAAAGTCTGTTGTCTAATAGTCTGACATCCTAGTTTACTAGCTACAGCCACGATAGCTAGCTCATACGATACGATTTAATTTAAAATAAAAACTTTCCAAACATGGCTAATTTGAACACTGAAAGTTGTCAAATTATTCATAAATTGTAGTAAATTGTAGTCAAGTCTGTTTTCCTCTTGTCTGAATCGTAGTTTCTAGCTACGGCCGTGTTAGCTAACTCGTCCGACTAGCAATTAAAACAATTTTAATATAAAAAAAAACAACATTCTAAATTTGGCTAATATAATTTCTAAGAGTAGATTACATTATTAAAATGTATTAAATTGTATTAAAGTCAGTTGTCTAATAGTCTGACATCGTAGTTTACTAGCTACAGCTACGCTAGCTAGCTCGTACGATGAGTTAATTTATAATAAAAACGTTCCAAACATGTTCATGAAATGTAGTAAATTGTAGTAAAGTCTGTTTGCTGCTAGTTTAAATGGTAGTTTACTAGCTACAGCCGCATTAGCTAACTTGTGCGACTAGCAATTTAAAAATTAAAAAACAACATTTGAAACTTGGCTAATGTAAATTCTAAATATTGATTAGCCATCAAATCATTAATAAAATGTAGTCAATTGTAGTAAAGCCCATTGTCTAATAGTCTGACATCATAATTTACTCACTACAGCCACGTTAGCTAGCTCGTACGAGAAATTTTAAAATAAAAACTTCCTAAACATGTGAAATTAGATTAGTTGTCTAATCATTCATAAAATCATAAGATTTATTTATTTATTTAAACATGATAATTTTTTCTGCCAGTTCAACTCCTGTATTGATTCATTAATCTATATTAATTTATTTTATATGTATTTATCTATTCATATTTATTTATTATTTAATGACTTATTTTATCTTTTTTTAACCCTTTATTTTTTCTGTTTCTTTTCTCCCTAAGTAAGCTGCATAACATTTTAAACATGACTCATTTTTAAAGTACATTAACTGTAATCATTCCAAAAATTTAGTTTAGACCTTGAAGTTTACTATCTACAGCCGCGTTAACTAATTAACGTGGCAATTTTTTCAATAAAAACAATTAAATACAATTCTAAACATGGATAATGTAAATACTGAAAGTAGATTAGTTGTCTAATCATTGAAGTAATTGTCGTCAATTGTAGTCAAGTCTGTTTGATGCTAGTCTGAATGGTAGTTTCTAGCTACAGCCGCGTTAGCTAACTCGTACGACTAGCAAATTAAAAAAAATTTAATCAAAAAAAAACATTCTAAATTTGGCTAATGTCAAATTACATTTTGCTAGATTACATTAATAAAATGTAGTAAATTGTAGTAAAGTCTGTTGTCTAATAGTCCGGCATCGTAGTTTGCTAGCTACAGCCGCGTTAGCTAGCTCGTACGACGAGTTAATTTGAAATAAAAACTTTCCAAACATGGCTAATTTGAATACTGAAAGTTGTTTAATTATTCATGAGGTGTAGTAAATTGTAGTAAAATCTGTTTTCTGGTAGTCTGAATTGTAGTTTCTAGCTACAGCATACTTGCCAACCCTCCCGAATTTTCCGGGAGACTCCCGAAATTCAGCGCCTCACCCGAAAACCTCCCGGGACAAATATTCTCCCAAAAATCTCCCGATTTTCAGCTGGAGCTGAAGGCCACGCTCCCTCCAGCTCCATGCGGACCTGAGTGAGGACAGCCTTTTTTCAGGACGGGACGACAACAGGGTGACAAGAACTAAATCATCCAGACTAGAGATAAATTGTATCATTATGTTTATCTTACCTAAAAATAAATATATTTATTAATAAAAAAAAAAAAAACGAAATAACTTTTGACTATATTTTGCTAAAAACATCAAAATTAATCGTATTTTTATTTGTATTTTTTCTGACTCCTTATTACATCCAGCCATAGAATTATACCGGTACATTAAAATAAACATATTTGAAATAATTAATTTTAAATTATCATAATAATTCATTTAAAATGACCATATTTAATTATTAAAATAATTGCTTGTTTACCAACAACTTTACCATTTTATTCATTACAATTTGAAGCTCTCAGAAGCCAAGTTATCTTATATTCATGTTATATTTATGCAAGTTTGAAGTATCAGTTATCTAAACACAGATTTGTTTGCATATTTTCAGGATGTAGATATATATATATATATATATATATATATATATATATATATATATATATGTATGAAATACTTGGTGAATTCTAGCTGTCAATATACTCCTTCCCTCTTAACCACACCCCCAACCACGCCCCGCCCCACCCACCCCGACCACGCCCCCACTCCCCACCTCCCGAAATCGGAGGTCTCAAGGTTGGCAAGTATGACCTATGTCTTCATCCTAATGTAATATAATCCTGTTTGTGACTGTGTACCGGACCAAAATCTTCGTTGTGGTTTGTGCGAATGTTGTTGTGGATGTTCACGCCGTCACTCCGGCCTGTGAGTCCCCGTGGCCTCCTCCCGCTGACCTAAAACTTGCGGATTAGGTTAATTGGATGGTGTAAATTGCCAGTAGGTGTGAGTGGTTATCTGTCCGTGCTCACTACATCAGTCATGGTGTTGTTGCCAAAACAACCACTGTAACTTAGTCTGTCTTCCCCGTGTTGTTGGTTAGAATTTCAAAACGCGTACTGGACTTCAGAGGTGCCAGTGTTGGGAGCACCCGATGGATTTTACAACCCGGCTGTTTTAGTGGGCCAGTAGGCTGGAGATTTCGACGAAGCCAACATGCGTTTCAACTCAACACACACTTATGAATAAGATAAACGACGCTGTAAACAAAGCTGGTGTTGCCGGGTGGCCTCGCTTTGCTGTCCTATAACGTACGCCAGCCCCTGTATCAACCCGGTTTTTTTTTGGTTTTTTTTAAAAGCCCGAAGCAAAGGGGACATTTTTCTTTGCCCATGTGAGAAGACACGCTCCTTGCCAGCCGTTGTTAAAGTCAAGATGGCCCCCAGACGCTCTGCACTGCCGCTGTCGGCATTCATAGCACATAAAACCTCAATTATTTACGAGCGTACTAGGGCATGTTTGCGTTCGCTAAAAAGACACTTTAGCTGCAGTCACAGCCATGAAAAGCAAATCTTTCCAAAAGTCATCTTCGGCAAAGACCGTCACTCTGATGGACAGTGTCTGAAACCTCTTCATCTAATAAGTGCATTAATAATAGGGCTGTCAAATAATTATTAATCACACTCTTGAACTGTGTATAATCATGATTAATCACAGGTAATTATATACTTGCATGAATACAATTTGCTTCAACAAGTCTCCCAATTTTTGGATATAAGTGCAACTTGGTAGTCAGAGTATCCTGCAGGAACGTTTTAAATGTTTACTGATTTGCTCAAAAGTAGGTAACAGTGACTTTAGTAAGAATTAAGTGAAAGCCTCTGCAATAATATAGCAAACTAGGTACAAATGTACAGTATATTAAAAGTTAATGTATTAAAGACACCTGTAAACAACTGTACATTGTGCACCATTTACATCTGCATTTACTCGTGTTTAGATTAACCAGTCGTTTAAACAAACACGCACTTGGTCTTCACTGATGTTAGGTGCTGTGCATGGGATTTGTCCAAGAATGTCTGCATTGTGAATTTATATATATATATATATATTTATATATATATATATATATATATATATATATATATATATGTATATATATATATATATATATATATATATATATATATATATATATATATATATATATATATATATATATATATATGTATATATATGCACTGCAATGAGGTGGCGACTTGTTCAGGGTGTACCCCGCCTTCCGCCCAATTGTAGCTGAGATAGGCTCCAGCACCCCCCACGCCCCAAAGGGAATAAGCCGTAGAAAATGGATGGATGGATGGATCTATATATACATATATATATATATATATATATATATATATATATATATATATATATATATATATATATATATATATATATCAATCAATCAATCAATGTTTATTTATATAGCCCTAAATCACAAGTGTCTCAAAGGGCTGCACAAGCCACAACGACATCCTCGGTACAAAGCCCACATAAGGGCAAGGAAAAACTCACCCCAATGGGACGTCGATGTGAATGACTATGAGAAACCTTGGAGAGGACCGCATATGTGGGTAACCCCCCCCCTCTAGGGGAGACCGAAAGCAATGGATGTCGAGTGGGTCTGACATAATATTGTGAGAGTCCAGTCCATAGTGGATCCAACATAATAGTAAGAGTCCAGTCCATAGTGGGGCCAGCAGGACACCATCCCAAGCGGAGACGGTCAGCAGCGCAGAGATGTTCCCAGTCGATGCACAGGCGAGCGGTCCACCCCGGGTCCCAACTCTGGACAGCCAGCACTTCATCCATGGCCACCGGACCTGCGCCCCCCCCCTCCACAAGGAATAGGGGAGCAGAGGAGAAAAGAAAAGAAACGGCAGATCAACTGGTCTAACAGGGGGGCTATTCAAAGGCTAGAGTATACAAATGAGTTTTGAGATGGGACTTAAATGTTTCTACTGAGGTAGCATCTCTAACTGTTACCGGGAGGGCATTCCATAGTACTGGAGCCCGAATAGAAAACGCTCTATAGCCCGCAGACTTTTTTTGGGCTCTGGGAATCACTAATAAGCCGGAGTTCTTTGAACGCAGATTTCTTGCCGGGACATATGGTACAATACAATCGACAAGATAGGACGGAGCTAGACCGTGTAGTATTTTATACGTAAGTAGTAAAACCTTAAAGTCACATCTTAAGTGCACAGGAAGCCAGTGCAGGTGAGCCAGTATAGGCGTAATATGATCAAACTTTCTTGTTCTTGTCAAAAGTCTAGCAGCCGCATTTTGTACCAACTGTAATTTTTTAATGCTAGACATAGGGAGACCCGAAAATAATACGTTACAGTAGTCGAGACGAGACGTAACGAACGCATGAATAATGATCTCAGCGTCGCTAGTGGATAAAATAGAACGAATTTTAGCGATATTACGGAGATGAAAGAAGGCCGTTTTAGTAACACTCTTAATGTGTGACTCAAAGGAGAGAGTTGGGTCGAAAATAATACCCAGATTCTTTACTGATTCGCCTTGTGTAATTGTTTGGTTGTCAAATGTTAAGGTGGTATTATTAAATAAATGTCGGTGTTTAGCAGGACCGATAATCAGCATTTCCGTTTTCTTGGCGTTGAGTTGCAAGAAGTTAGCGGACATCCATTGTTTAATTTCATTAAGACACGCCTCCAGCTGACTACAATCCGGCGTGTTGGTCAGCTTTAGGGGGATGTAGAGTTGGGTGTCATCAGCATAACAATGAAAGCTAACACCGTATTTGCGTATGATGTCGCCTAGCGGCAGCATGTAAATACTAAAGAGTGCAGGGCAAAGAACCGAACCCTGAGGAACTCCGCACGTTACCTTAACATAGTCCGAGGTCACATTATTATGGGAGACGCATTGCATCCTGTCAGTAAGATAAGAGTTAAACCACGACAAAGCTAAGTCTGACATACCAATACGTGTTTTGATACGCTCTAATAAAATATTATGATCGACGGTATCGAAAGCAGCGCTAAGATCAAGAAGCAGCAACATAGATGACGCATCAGAATCCATCGTTAGCAGTAGATCATTAATCATTTTTGCGAGGGCTGTCTCCGTAGAGTGATTTGCCCTGAAACCGGATTGAAAAGGTTCACAGAGATTGTTAGACACTAAGTTTTCATTTAGCTGCTGTGCGACAATTTTTTCGAGGATTTTCGAAATAAAGGGAAGGTGGGACACCGGTCGGTAGTTTACCATGAGGTCAGGATCAAGGTTAGGTCTTTTGAGCAGAGGATGAATAACCGCTTTCTTGAATGCTAGGGGAACAGTGCCAGAGGAAAGTGATACGTTTATAATATTTAGCACTGATGGACCTAATAATACAAAAAGCTCCTTGATAATTTCCCAGGAAGCGGGTCAAGTAAACATGTTGTTTGTTTTATCCCACTTACACGCCGTAATAGTTCCTCTAATGTTATTTCATCAAAAAGAGAGAGACTATTTTGTATTGCAGTATCCGTCGTAGATACAGTTGTATCTGTGTTAATAGAACCCAGTTGTAGCTGGGATGCGTTGTCTTTAATCTCCTTTCTAATGAGTTCAATTTTCTTATTAAAGAAATTCATAAAGTCATCTGCCGAGTGGGTGGAGCTATTGGGAGGAGTCCCTTGTTGGGTTAGCGATGCTACTGTACTAAACAAAAATTTAGGGTCGTTTTTGTTGAGGCGGATGAGATTTGAGTAATATTTAGCTTTAGCTAAGGTAAGCATGCGTTTATACGATATTAAACTATCACTCCATGCTTGATGGAAAACCTCAAGCTTGGTCGCGCGCCATTTGCGTTCCAACTTTCTACATGATAATTTATGAGCTCTGGTTTCTTCTGTAAACCATGGGGTGCGCTTTTTAGGGGCCCTTTTTTGTTTTTGCGGTGCTATACTATCAATGGTTTTGCGCAGGGCATTGTCAAAGTTGTTAGTTAGGTTATCAATAGAGCCGACATAATTTGGGAATGGTGCCATTACCGAAGGCAGTAGGTCAGCAAGAGTCATCGTTGTGGCAGCATTAATGTTGCGGCTGCTATAGCAGTTATTATTATTATTAGTTTGTTGACAGTGAGTCAGAACTTCGAATTTTATAAGGTAATGATCGGACATTACTTTAGTATACGAGAGTACCATAACTTTGGAGGTGGTGACACCCCTGACCAGCACTAGATCTATCGTATTACCGTTGCGATGCGTAGGTTCATTTATTATTTGTGTAAGACCACAGCTATCAATTATAGTCTGGAGCGCCACGCACTGAGGGTCCGATGGGGTATTCATATGGGTATTTAAGTCCCCCATTATGATTATATTGTCTGCCTGCGTCACTAAATCAGCAACGAACTCTGAGAATTCATTGATAAAGTCCGAGTAGGGCCCTGGGGGGCGGTAGATAACAGCCATATCGAGAGGCAGCGGTGCGACAGACCTCATAGTAAG
>NC_084576.2:17147500-17170000 GCF_033978685.3 Nerophis lumbriciformis
ACATATTTAAAAGAAATATGTAAATGTACACACATTCAGGCCACAAAAATGTTAAATATATCACAAAAAATTATTAATAGATAACATACAGTCGTGGTTAAAAGTTGACATACACTTGTAAATAACATAATGTCATGGCTGTCTTGAGTTTCCAATCGTTTCTACAACTCTTATTTTTTTGTGATAGAGTGATTGGAGCACATACTTGTTGGTCACAAAAAACATTCATGAAGTTTGGTTCTTTTATATATTTATTACGAGTCTACTGAAAATGTGAGCAAATCTGCTGGGTCAAAAGCATACATACAGCAATGTTAATATTTGGTTACATGTCCCTTGGCAAGTTTCACTGCAATAAGGCGCTTTTGGTAGCCATCCACAAGCTTCTGGTTGAATTTTTGACCACACCTCTTGACAAATTTGGTGCAGTTCAGCTAAATGGGTTGGTTTTCTGACATGGACTTATTTCTTCAGCATTGTCTACACGTTTAAATCAGGACTTTGGGAAAGCCGTTCTAAAACCTTAATTCTAGCCTTCCTTTACCACTTTTGATGTGTGTTTGGGGTCATTGTCCTGTTGGAACATCCAACTGCGCCCAAGACCCAACCTCCGGGCTGATGATTTTAGATTGTCCTGAAGAATTTGGAGGTAATCCTCCTTTTTCATTGTCACATTTACTCTCTGTAAAGCACAAGTTCCATTGGCAGCAAAACAGGCCCAGAGCATAATACTACCACCACCATGCTTGACGGTAGGCATTGTGATGTTCTTGGTGATTAAAGGCCTCACCTTTTCTCCTCTGAACATATTGCTGGGTATTGTGGCCAAACAGCTTAATTTTTGTTTCATCTGACATCACATGGACAAAGATAAGAGGAAAGTTCTGTGGTCAGATGAAACAAAAATTTAGCTGTTTGGCCACAATACCCATAAATATATGTTTAATCCCAGGAGCACAATGCCTACCGTCAAGCGTGGTGGTGGTAGTATTATGCTCTTGGCCTGTTTTGCTGCCAATGGAACTGGTGCTTTTTTTTTTTTTTTACTGATATGGAAGAGTATTACACGGTTACTCTGCCGAGCTCTAGACCAGTGTTTTTCAACCTTTTTTGAGCCAAGGCACATTTTTTGTGTTGAAAAAATCCAGAGACACACCACCAGCAGAAATCATTAACTCAGTTGACAGTTAAAAGTCATTGTCGCAATTGTTGGGTATGACTTTAAAGCATAACCAAGCATGCATCACTATAGCTCTTGTCTCAAAGTAGGTGTACTGTCACCACCTGTCACATCACGCCCTGACTTATTTTGAGTTTTTTGCTGTTTTTCTGTGTGTAGTGTTTTAGTTCTTGTCTTGCGCTCCTTTTTTGGTGGCTTTTTCTCTTTTTTTTGGTATTTTCCTGTAGCAGTTTCATGTCTTATATTTCCCGCATCTACTTTGTTTTAGTAATCAAGAATATTTCAGTTGTTTTCATCCTTCTTTGTGGGGACATTGTTGATTGTCATGTCATGTTCGGATGTACATTGTGGACGTCGTCTTTGCTCCACAGTAAGTTTTTGCTGTCGTCCAGCATTCTGTTTTTGTTTACTTTGTAGCCAGTTCAGTTTTAGTTTCGTTCTGCATAGCCTTCCCTAAGCTTCAATGCCTTTTCTTAAGGGCACTCACCTTTTGTTTATTTTTGTTTTAATCATAAGACACTTTTTTACCTGCATTTACAAAGCAATTAGCTACCGGCTGCCACCTACTGATATTGAAGAGTATTACACGGTTACTCTACCAAGCTCCAGACAGCACCGACACTCAACAACAACACATCATTTGCAGACTATAATTACTGGTTTAACCCAAATAGGTGAAATTACGTGGCACAGTGGTTGAAAAACACTGCTCTAGACAGCACCGACACTGAACAACGGCACATTTGCGGATTATTATTACTGGTTTGCAAAAAATATTTTTACATAATGCAATTACATAATTTTCCACGGCACACATGACTGTTTCTCATGGCACAGTGGTTGAAAAAATACCGCTTTAGGTCACATGACATAAAGAGCAGCGTGAACGTGTACGTCTTTCACCGAATCAGGAGTGAACTTTCCCGTTCCTCAACCCCTTGAGAGAACTCTCACTTCACCTTTAATGAACAGAATTCTCCGGCTGCCTGATTGGAAGGCAGAGCCGCATTGAGAGGACGTGCCTGCGAGGCGGCGATAGCGCTAAATCGTTAAATGAGAAGACACAGCTGCCATTGTTGACGGCGTTCTTCACGGCCCCGTCTTTAGCGCTCGTCCCTCAAGCTTTGCCTGCCGGAGCCGCAGTATTATCTCTCCATCGCGCGGAGGAAGGCGAGCTGCTGAGTGTGCAGGCGTGGAGCTTTACCCGGCGGGTGGATTATCGGGGCCCCGATTGAGTTTCAGTGTCAGCGGTAATGGAGTCGGACGTAATAGCATCTGATTGACTCGTATCCAATATGCAAACGACATACCGGAGAGAAGCTGATGGAGTGGAGCCCGCGGCGAGGCCACGCCCCTTTTTTGCAGATCAATGCGGCTTAGTGTGTGAAAAGTGATGTAGCGAGTGACCAGAGGCGGTCGCCGTCTTGTCAGTTTGCTGTGATTACTGATACTACCGTCTATTCTGTACTGTGTCTGTACAGAGATAGAACACTTTGGGCCTGATCGAGCAAAGGTTTGCGTGTACTAAAACACGTGCAAACTTTAAAGCACATGCAAAAACTTGTGCGCAGAGGATTTTGTCTCTTAAGTGAGCAAAATAAGGAGCGCAATCCCTTTAGCGTGTCTGTCTTCATGTAATATAATGTCAAAAAATATTTTTATTTTATTTTATTATCCATCCATCCATCCATTTTCTACTGCTTGTCCCTTTTAATTTTCCTGAGGGAACTCTCCTGAAGGAATCAATAAAGTACTATCCATCTATATATATACACACACATGTAACTATGTATGTATATATATATATATATATATATATATATATATATATATATATACACACATATATATATATATATATATATATATATATATATATATATATATATATATATATATATATATATATATATATATATATTATATACATATATATATATATATATATATTATATATATATATATATATATTATATATATATATATATATGTATGTATATATATATTATATATATATATATATTATATATATATATATATATGTATGTATATATATATATATATATATATACGTACATATACATATATATGTATACAGTGTATGTATGTGTATATGTGTATATATATATATGTATCTGTGTGTATATATGTGTATATATTTATATATATATATATATATATATATATATATATATATATATATATATGTATGTATGTATGTGTATATATATATATATATATATATATATATATACATATATATATATATACACACAGATACATATATATACACATATACATATATATATATACATATACACATACATACACTGTATACATATATATATATATATATATATATATATAATGTGTGTGTATGTGTATAATACAAATGAGAATATACAATTTAGATTTGAATCGATTTTTTAGCACCCATAATATTATATCAAGATCTGTTTTTCTACACTTAATAATAATTTTATTAATTTTATATAATATTGACATAAAAATAGGATTTTGTTATTTAGAATGTAGTGTATACAAATATTTTACAAATAAGAATTAAGCAAGTAAGTATTTAGTATTTGTTTCATCATAATTATTAAATGTTAATTCAACATATAATGTACCTAATAATGATAATATGATAATTATATATATAAAAAAAAATAAGCACAAATTGTCTATCCAAAAACTTAATATCATGAAATATTATTTTAAAAAATACATAATTGTTGTATCAACAAACAATATATAAACATATAAATTAAAGTACATTTAAATATATGTTTCTATTCAATAAAAGTAAATGGCATACACTGAAAACGTCACTGTTTTTCATGATTGCGTTCTTAATGTACCGCGCTTCGGGTCGCTAAAAAAAGGTGTTCTGCAAAATCGGATCCATCATTATCATTATTAATGATGAAACTACAATTCAACACAACAGAAACGATAATTGCACGCTTGTCCTTAATGTTCCTTTGTGCATTTTAATAATATGCAACTCATTCCACGGTGGCTATTTCCACACTACTGCTGGTAACTTAATGGGGATTTAATTGCGGGGGCTCAGACACGTTACCAGATGCCACCGAAACGAGATTTTAATGTATTCCACTGAGATAGATGGGTTACGTTTAAGACGTCAAAAGATCACACAGGTCGAGTGTCAGCCAAAGCACATTCTGTACGTAACGTTTAACAGCACCTGCCCTCCTGCCCTCCTCGTATGAAAAGTGTGGCTGCAGTGGTGCAACACACCCCCAAAGTGCACAGCAGGAATAACGTTAATTCCACTTGCAGCTGCACCCCCTCCGCCCCGTCCCTACGTATTAAGTTGATAGCAGCCGCTGATCGATCACCTGCAAGGTGTGCAGAGGAAATGGCGCCCTGAAGAAAAGCAATAATTTTACAGTGCAAAGTGCAAGTTGATTGCTGGCTTTGATTTTTAAGCTTTGCCTTCACATGATTGGTCGGGGGCAGAAATTCCCCAGTGTCATAATATTTTCTGTTGTGGTTGTTTAAGTTATAAGAATGGTGTCCTTTTAAAGCATAATGATGTTGCATATTATTGTTTAACTGATGTCAATAAGTATCTGATGTCTCATAATAGTGTATTGGAACTGTGCTAGTCTTGGTGCTGGAATTTAGAGCGATAAAAAAGTGCTTTTAATACCTTGTCTGTAGCTTTAAAGGCCTACTGAAACCCACTACTACCGACCACGCAGTCTGATAGTTTATATATCAATGATGAAATCTTAACATTGCAACACATGCCAATAGTGCCGGGTTAGCTTACTAAAGTGCAATTTTAAATTTTGCGCGGAATATCCTGCTGAAAAAGTCTCAGTATGATGACGCCTGCGCTTGACGTCATGGATTGTAGAGGACATTTTGGGACAGCATGGTGGCCAGCTATTAAGTCGTCTGTTTTCATCGCAAAATTCCACGGTATTCTGGACATCTGTGTTGGTGAATCTTTTGCAATTTGTTCAATGAACAATAGAGACAGCAAAGAAGAAAGCTGTAGGTGGGAAGCGGTGTATTGCGGCAGGTGTTGTGCCGGATAACGCCCCCCGCCGTAGAATGCACCCCCTGACTGTTGTGCAGGAAAACACAGCCGGTGTTTCATTGTTTACATTACCGAAAGATGACAGTCAAGCTTTACCATTGGCCTGTGGAGAACTGGGACAACAGAGACTCTTACCAGGAGGACTTTGAGTTGGATACGCAGACACGGTACCGTGAGTACGCAGCTGCGGCTTCCAAACATTTGATCGCTTGCCCGTACGTGCGTGCCGCTATGTGCATGTCACGTACGTAACATTGGGGACTTTGGGGAAATATATGTGCTGTATGAACTTGGGGGAAGTGAACAGTACTTTGGGCTGTGGAATTGAGTATGTTGTGCAGGTGTTTGAGTTGTATTGGCGGGTTATATGGACGGGAGGGGGGAGGTGTTTGTTATGCGGGATTAATTTGTGGCATATTAAATATAAGCCTAGTTGTTGCTAATAGAGTATATATATGTCTTGTGTTTATTTACTGTTTTAGTCATTCCCAGCTGAATATCAGGTCCCACCCGCCTCTCACAGCATATTCCCTATCTGAATCGCTCCCACTGCCCTCTAGTCCTTCACTCTCACTTTCTTCATCCACAAATCTTTCATCCTCGCTCAAATTAATGGGGAAATCGTCGCTTTCTCGGTCCGAATCGCTCTCGCTGCTGGTGGCCATGATTGTAAACAATGTGCGGATGTGAGGAGCTCCACAACCTGTGACATCACACGCATATCGTCTGCTACTTCCGGTACAGGCAAGGCTTTTTTATCAGCGACCAAAAGTTGCGAACTTTATCGTCAATGTTCTCTACTAAATCCTTTCAGCAAAAATATGGCACTATCGCGAAATGATCAAGTATGACACATAGAATAGACCTGCTATCCCCTTTTAAATAAGAAAATCGCATTTCAGTAGGCCTTTAATGCTAATGTGTGTCTCCTCAAGAAGCGCTAATGTGTACGTTATCTACTTTTTTACATAAACATGCACTTGTCCAATGTAATAAATGCCATATATTACTTACAACAATGCAACGTTAAAGAGTGGGACACAAGGACACTAACGTTAGCAACACTAGCTATGTTAGCCGCATGCTAACATTACACTCTCATTCTAATGGCATCTAAGTTGTGTGAGCCAGCCTTGTCTTTTGGCGAGTCCTACAAAGTGTTTATACTGTAAGTATTGTACTTATTACAAACCAGCTGTAACGTGCATCTTGGATGTAGTTTTCATTACCAAATTTAAAGTTAAAGAACCCATGATTGTCTCACACACACACTAGGTGTGGCGAAACTATTCTCTGCATTTGACCCATAACCCTTGATCACCCCCTGGGAGGTGAGGGAAGCAGTGAGCAGCAGCGGTTGCCGCACCCGGGAATAATTTTTGGTGATTTAACCCCCTATTCCAACCCTTGATGCAGAGTGTCAAGCAGGGAGGTAATGGGTCCCATTTGTATAGTCTTTGGTATGACTCGGCCGGGGTTTGAACTCACGACCTACCGATCTCAGGGCGGACACTCTAACCACTAGTATACGGCATATCCAATGTAAATTAGCATCAAGGTAACATATTTTGAAAAGTGGAGCCTTGCTTTACTTTTAAAGCAAACGCGACCTAAAAATGTTTAACATTACCTAAAACAGTGGTTCTTAACCTTGTTGGAGGTACCGAACCCCACCAGTTTCATATGCACATTCACCGAACCCTTGTTTAGTGAAAAATAATATGTTGTTTTTTTTTCAAATTCATGACAAAGTTATATGTTTTTGGTAACACTTTAGTATGGGGAACATATTATAAGTAACAAAGACTTAATTTTGAGTTATTTGGTTAGGGTTAGGGTTAGAGGGTTAGGGCCAGGGTTAGAGGGTTAGGGTTATAATGAGGCCATGCCGACCGAATAAGGCATTAATAAGTACTTAATAAGGACTAGTTAAGAGCCAACATGTTACTAATTTGCATGTTAATAAGCAACTAATTAATGGTGAATATGTTCCCCATACTAAAGTGTTACCATGTTTTTTTACTGGTGCACAAAATAAACATCACCTTGTTCAAACAACAAAACCAACACAGTGCATAAACTCACAACAAATTACACACCTGCAAACCAGTCAGCTGTTGCCGTATCCGTAATACACCGATAGGGAGAAGTTTGTATTTACACGATGAGTCGGGTGTGTCTTGACCTCCGCCGAACCCCTGAGCCCGACTCACCGAACCCCTAGGGTTCGATCAAACCCAGGTTAAGAACCGCTGACCTAAAAGCAGTCCGGCTGAGTATCGAGATATGGCACTGTTTGATTTTATGTGAATCGGTAGCCGGTAGTACGGACAGACTTTGGTCGGTACCTACAAAAGTAGCAAAACCCATCCATATAACGAATTTGAGCGTCTTACTTTTTTCTATTGCTTCTGTCTCCTTGTCATTCATTTTCTAACATCATGCCGTGTCGTGTTTCCCCAGGTAACCGATAAGATGGCGGCTCGGGAAGCGACTGGGCACAGCTTCCTGGTGACGTGCTGGCAGCCCATTCTCATCCTGATGCTGGGCACCGTGCTCTCGGGCTCGGCAACCGGCTGCCCGTCTCGCTGCGAGTGCAGCGTCCAAGAGCGCTCCGTCTTGTGCCACCGCAAGAAGCTCATGACGGTCCCCGACGGGATCCCCGCGGAAACGCGGCTGCTGGACCTCGGCAAGAACCGCATAAGGACCATCAACCCGGACGAGTTTGCCAACTACCCCGGCCTGGAGCACCTGGATCTGAGCGAGAACACCATCTCCACCATTGAACCCGGCGCCTTCAACAACCTCTACGGCTTGCGGACATTGGGGCTGCGGAGCAACAAGCTAAAGCTGATCCAGCTCGGCGTCTTCACGGGCCTGAGCAACCTCACCCAGCTGGACATAAGCGAGAACAAGATCGTCATCCTGCTGGACTACATGTTCCAGGATTTGTACAACCTGCGCTCGTTGGAGGTGGGCGACAACGACCTGGTGTTCATCTCCCACCGTGCTTTTCATGGCCTGAGTAGCCTGGAGCACCTGAGTCTTGAGAAGTGCAACCTGTCCTCCGTGCCGACGGAGGCCTTCACCCACCTACACAGTCTGATCACGCTCAGGCTGCGGCACCTCAACATCAACGTCATACGGGATTACTCCTTCAAACGCCTCTACAGGCTGAAAGTTCTGGAGATCGCCAACTGGCCGTATTTGGATACAATGACTCCTAATTGCTTGTACGGATTAAACCTGACCTCTCTGACCATCGCCAACGCTAACCTGACCACCATCCCTTACGTAGCCCTGCGGCACCTGGTCTACTTGCGCTTTCTCAATCTTTCCTACAACCCCATCCACACCATTGACGGGAATAAGCTCCACGACCTGCTCCGTCTGCAAGAGTTCCACCTGGTCGGAGGCCGACTCGCCATGATCGAGCCCTACTCTTTCCGAGGGCTAAACTACCTAAAGATCCTTAACGTGTCCGGGAACTCTCTCAGCACTTTAGAAGAGTCCGCGTTCCATTCGGTGGGCAACCTGGAGACTCTGGCTTTGTACGACAACCCCTTGGCCTGCGACTGCCGCCTCTTGTGGGTCTTCCGGCGACGCTGGAGGCTCAACTTCAACCGGCAGCAGCCTACCTGCGCCTCCCCCGAGTTCGTCCAAGGCAAAGAGTTCAAGGACTTCCCGGACGTGCTGCAGACCAACTACTTCACCTGCCGCAAGTCCAGAATCAGGGATCGCAAGGCGCAGCAGCAGTTCGTCGACGAAGGAGCCATCGTTCATTTCTCCTGCGAGGCTGACGGCGATCCCGCTCCGGTGATTATGTGGCTTTCCCCGCAGAAGAAGTTCATCACCACCAAAACGATCGGACGGATCTCGGTGCTGCCGGACGGTACCCTGGAGGTCCGCTACGCTCAGATCCAGGACAACGGCACCTACGTGTGCATAGCGAGCAACGCCGGCGGCAATGACACCGCCCTCGCTCACCTGCACATCCACAGCTACTCCCCCGATTGGCCCTTTCAGCCCAACAAGACCTTCGCCTTCATCTCCAACCAGCCGGCGGATACCGGCGGCAACGACACGCGCGCCAACGTCCCGTTCCCCTTCGACATAAAGACGCTGATCATCGCCACCACCATGGGCTTCATTTCCTTTCTGGGCGTGGTCTTGTTCTGCTTGGTGCTCCTCTTCCTGTGGAGCAGAGGCAAGGGCAACACCAAGCACAACATCGAGATCGAGTATGTGCCGCGCAAATCGGACGCTGGCATGAGCAGCGGCACGGTGGACGCGCCGCGCAAGTTTAACATGAAAATGATTTGAAGGGGTTTCCCGCCTGGACTGTGCTTCCTTCACTGACTAAGGGAAGAGCACATTAGAGGCAATGAAAGCTGAGGTCTTCTAGGGCTGGATAGTAGAAAACAAACTTTGTGTGGCGGTAGAATGACAGAAATGGGATGGACGACACCCCCAAGCTGGCAGATTAGACGAGCTAGAGTGGTTTTTTTTATTTGATTTGAGTGTTTCTTCCCCCTTCTTGAGGCTGCGCTCCACTTATGAACGACTTCGATATGCGCTGATGAGCACATTTACACAGCAGCATCGATACACTTCATCAAAATTGAACTGGGAATGTTTTGTCCTGCTTTATGGCCGTTATTGCTCCGTGATCCATCAACGTGACAGTCATTGATCAGTAAAGTACATTTGACAAGAGCAGGAGGCATATTTTTAAAATTATTGGAGAAAAAAAAAAACAATAATGTGAGATGAGAGGGGCAGTTCTTGGCTGAACTTCTCGGGACCATCCCTTGGTTTAGCTTAATAATGACACTTTCATTGAGTATATTCATTATTTTAATTAGTATTATTACATATAAAGTCCCACTCGTAAGTTTAGATCAGGGGTGTCCAGATTTTATTGACTCGGAGGCCGCATTGGGCTTACAAAATATATATATTTATATATATATATAAGGATAATGGATGAATAATTATTACATATTAGAAATGGTTATTAAGAATGTGTGCTCGTTCACCTCCTACCTTGTTTATTTCCATGACAATATCAAAGTTTTTTAATCCTTCTTTAATATCAAGCAGCTAACATGTGCCCAAGATGGATCAGTGTGGAGAAATTGTTTTGCATTTTTCCCATCATCCTTTGTAATGGATTTTAATGGGTTTTGTTTTGACCTTTTTTTTTCTCTTTATGTTGATCGGATGTTTTTTTAAAATAATTTTCCCAAAGTTCAATGAGCAGCTTGTGTCATGTGTGACCATGTTAGTTGAATTTCTGTGCTTTTTTATTTTATTTTTTTCCTGCATCATTACTAGGGAAGGTTGTTTGGATTGGGCCATACAGGTTTATGCTGTGCTGCATGTCTTTGCAAGTACACATCATGGTTGAGTTACTTTTGGTGGCCACCAGATGGTGGCAAGATGGCAGTTATCAGACTGCTTGCTAATTGTATATGGTATGATAGGCTCTAGTCACCCCCGCGACCTCTAGAGGGACAAACGGTAGAAAATAGATGAATGAATACACCGCTCCTGGTCAAATTGCTTATTGTACACGCCAGCGGGATGCACAGGGTAGTCTGGACACCCCTGTTTTAGATAGGATGTCTAATCCTTTTAAATGGCAATGTGTGTCTAAACCTTTGATTGGTACTGAATACCATCGTCATAGCGGATGTCAGTTTGATATCAGCAAAAAACAAGTATCGCATTTTATCGGCTTGCATCTAAAATCTACCATTACGAGAAATCCTGCATCAATAAGCATACCCGTTGGTCTCCTCGTTTATTTTAGTCACTTACAAAAGGTAAACATGGTAAGCTACAGGCTACTCGGAGCCAGCAGCTACACAACAGCTAAGCACACAATAGCACACAAGCTAGACATATGGAATAAGTGTCCTTCATTGAGGAATACACGTACAAACACATATCAAATAATTATAGTTTCCTATACTAACACAGGCAAAGTCTCCAAAGAGAGGATATTAGAAAATATCCAGTAACAAACGTGTCCGCATCATGACTTAACTTGATGAATTATTGTGTTATTCCAAATTAAAAGTTAAAAACAGCATACATCCATTCCAGACTATGTTTTTCCACACCTACTGTTGTTCTTTGTTTGACCAGTTTCACTTGATTAAACCTTTTTTTTTTTAACATTCCACACCATGTATGATTCGTGCTGATCAAAATCGGTTTTGGTCAATACTCAAAGCACCAACATCGGAAGTTGCATGAGGACACCCCCTCCTGTATACGGACACATTTTTGGTGGTACTATTTCGGAGAGAAAAATACTAATAGACAGCATTGATGATGGAATTGATTACATTTAACAAATGTTTTATTTTTATTTTTATCAAATGTAATGTTCTTTTTTTTTTATTATTATTTTTTTTTAACTAGCCTTAACATTCCAGGAATAATGTGAAAAACACAATTAAACTACAATAAAATGACTCCTGTAACAATATTAATACATATAGATTGGTGTAAACCGACTACATAAACCAATGTTAAAGCAGCCGTGCTGAAGATGTTTTATTGGCAAATAGTGGATTATCAAAATGAATGTTAGTTTGGAAATGCACTGATTTGCGCTTTTATGTCACGTTTACATTTTGCAAAAGAAAAACAACGCGCGTTATATTATTGTTATTTTATGTTATTTAAAGATTGTGACCGCTCACGTTAAATGTGCTCCTCCAGCTCGTCACTCCCTTCCTCGTGTCAGCAAAGCCATGGGAATATTCATTGACGGGTCAGAGGTTGTAAAGAGACACTGTGTCCTCCATGGTGGTCCTCCTGTACGTACACAATGTTTTTATGTTGAGTTTTTTTTCCCTCCAAAGCGCGCACTCGTGAACATCTGGCCTTTGAAACGTGTGCGGGGATGGAGGCTAAGTTCTTGATAATGGACCACATTACGGACAACGGAGCTGCCAATGAATATGCAGATGGAGGCAGTAACACAGATGGTTTGAGTCGTGGATGCAATCTGCAGCAGCTTTGGTGTAATCCCTTTTGCAGAAAGGAGAAAAAGAATAAAAATTAAAAAAAAAAAGAAATGCGAGCGTGGTTGCTGTTCATGGCTTCTGAATGCTCTCTTTGTCCGATGGAGGCGTGGTTACTGTACACAGCATCTTTTGGTCCCCAGTCAACCTGGATTCTCTTTTTTTTTTTTTTTTGATTTTCTCTTATTTCTTTTGACCCTGGACAAGATGGAACATGTAGTTCAAGCCAACTTTTTACTTAAAAAAAAAAGACCCTAAAAAAAAGAGAATATATGGAAAATTCATTCAAATTGTTCTGTGCAATAAAAGTAATATGCAGATTCTTTTTTTTTTTTCGTGTTTTTTTTTTTTTTTTTATTAACAAAATTTTGTTGATGTTGAATTGTTGACAATATGGTATGTTGTATTAAAACAATCTATGGAATTTTCTAAATACACTTTGCTCCTTTCTTCATTTCAACTTGCACTCTTACCTCAGGAGATGATCTGTTTAACACTTTCACTGCTATTATTATCATTATCATTATTATTAGGTGGTAAGACAAAACACTTTAAAACAACCAATGAGAAGGATGTACGATCTTGTATTAAAACAAACATTTTCTATTACCACAGGTGTAAACACAAGCAATTAATATACATGCACATTTTACAATGATATTAAAATACTTTTTATAGAGATTTTTATAATTCTTACATTTATTTAGTTTTTCAAAGATTTATTTTACAGGTTAATGTGTGTGTGTGTAAGGTAAATAAATTAACATGTATACATGCATAGGTGACAGAAAATGAAATAGACTCATTTTATAATTTTAATTATACTAATTTAGCCTTTTAAGAGTGTATTTATAAGATAAATATGTGCAAGTAGAGTAAATAAATATGTATGCATGAATGACTGAACTTTTTAAATATATATATATATATATACACATATATACATACATACACACATATATACACACACATATACTGTATATATATATATATATATATATATATATAAATACATATACAAACATACATACACATATATATATATATATATATATATATATATATATATATATATATATATATTTATGTATATATATATATATATATATATATATATATATATATATATATATATATATATATATATATATATATATAGGTATATATATATACATATGCATATATATACATACATACACAAACAAAAACTATTTTTTTTAATACTATACATTTAATTTGTATTTATTATATTTTTATTTTTATTTATATTTACAATTTATATTTGTATTTAGTTTCAATATCAGGTTGCTAATACATAGAAATGCATATAGATGACAGACAATGGAATCAACTTTTTTTTTTTTAGGATGAAATTATATTGATATGAAAAAATATGAATTGAATGTGTGCAATGTGCAAGTACATACATGATTTGTCAACACAGTAAATGTTTACTGCTGATTTAAGCATAACTTTTTTTTGATTATTTTTTACTGCAAACCAACAAATTGAAGGCAAATGTCAGTAAGTGTTGCCAAACACGACGCAGCTGTGCATTAATTAACTTGATTACTTTGTTTATTCCGCAACCTCGTCCTGTCTCCACATTCCTTTGGGACATCTTTCCCCGCACTCTTCACCAATCCCCCTCAGTGTTATCAAAGCGTCCTCATTTGTCATGTGACTTAAAACCAGACACAGCTATTCTTGGTGTGTTTGGAGCCTTAAGGGAGTGATGGAAGCATCCCCTCCTCACATATTAGATGTGTAGTTAAAATTCTAGGTCAGGAATAGGCTGATGGATTCTCGACATCAACACACACACACACACACACACACACATAACCCCCTGGGTGCTCCCGAAACTCATCTGAAGTGTTCTTCCACATACAGTAAGTGTGTGCCTATATTTGGAATAAAAGTGTATAACTGGAAGTACCAGAAGCCTGAAGGGACGACAATGCTATGAAATGAACTGCCAAATCAAATCATCGCCAACAGACAACAACATCCTGTCAGAAAGTGGATTACGTTTTTACCCACTAAAAGCCAGATTCCACCTTTTCCTAATGTTCTTACAGTACCGTATTTTACGGACCAGAAGGCGCACCGGATTATAAGGCGCATTAAAGGCCTACTGAAACCCACTACTACCGACCACGCAGTCTGATAGTTTATATATCAATGATGCAATCTTAACATTGCAACACATGCCAATACGGGTTAGCTTACTAAAGTGCAATTTGCGCAAAATATCCTGCTGAAAACGTCTCGGTATGATGACGTCAGCGTGTGACGTCACGGATTGTAGAGGACATTTTGGGACAGCATGGTGGCCAGCTATTAAGTCGTCTGTTTTCATCGCAAAATTCCACAGTATACTGGACATCTGTGTTGGTGAATCTTTTGCAATTTGTTTAATGAACAATGGAGACAGCAAAGAAGAAAGCTGTAGGTGGGAAGCGGTGTATTGCGGCTGACTGCAGCAACACAAACACAGCCGGTGTTTCATTGTTTACATTCCTGGAAGATGACAGTCAAGCTTTACCATTGGCCTGTGGAGAACTGGGACAACAGAGACTCTTACCAGGAGGACTTTGAGTTGGATGCGCAGACGCGGTACCGTGAGTACGCATGCAGCTGCGGCTTCCAAACATTCGATCGCTTGCCCGTACGTGCGTGCCGCTATGTGCATGTCACGTATGTATGTGCTGTATGAACTTTGGGGAGGTGAACGGTACTTTGGGCTGTAGGATTGAGTGTGTTGTGCAGGTGTTTGAGTTGTATTGGCGGGTTATATGGACGGGAGGGGGGAGGTGTTTGTTATGCGGGATTAATTTGTGGCATATTAAATATAAGCCTGGTTGTGTTGTGGCTAATATGTCTTGTGTTTATTTACTGTTTTAGTCATTTCCAGCTGAATATCAGGTCCCACCCGCCTCTCACAGCATCTTCCCTATCTGAATCGCTCCCACTGCCCTCTAGTCCTTCACTCTCACTTTCCTCATCCACGAATCTTTCATCCTCGCTCAAATTAATGGGGAAATCGTTGCTTTCTCGGTCCGAATCGCTCTCATGATTGTAAACAATGTGCAGATGTGAGGAGCTCCACAACCTGTGACGTCACGCTACTCATCTGCTACTTCCGGTACAGGCAAGGCTTTTTTATCAGCGACCAAAAGTTGCGAACTTTATCGTCGATGTTCTCTACTAAATCCTTTCAGCAAAAATATGGCAATATCGCGAAATGATCAAATATGACACATAGAATGGACCTGCTATCCCCGTTTAAATAAGAAAATCGCATTTTAGTAGGCCAAAAAGGAGTCATATTATTATTATTTTTGTCTAAATTGAAAACACTTCCTTGTGGTCTACATAACATGTAATCGTGGTTCGTTGGTCAAAATGTTGCATCGATTATGTTTTACAGATCATCTTCAAGCCGCTTTCTGACAGTCGCTTCCGGATGCGCCGTTTTGTGGGCGGTCTTGTTTACGTGGCTCACCTTCGGCAGCGTCATGTCCCCGTCATCTTTGTTGTATCGGAGGATGAATGTCACATGATAAGAAGACAAAGAAAAACTAAGGAGCTTTTCTACTCGCGGATGCACGCACTTTTTCAGGACGTATGCAGATCCCAAATGCAGATCAGCAGGTAAGAAAAGTTGCTTTTGCATAATGTTGCGAAACTAAACGCCAGATAATATGTCTTACCTTACACGCACACCATAATAATACTTTTTTGTTTAATGCGCCGACAATCCTTCAAGCAGTGCGGCTTCATAGCTTACCAAAGTAGTAATAAAACATTTTGATACATTTTTGAGCGCCGTGTGTAATGTTCTATATTTTCAATGGAACATTTAAAATGTTATATATGTTTCCTTGAGACATATTGCAATCATAGTGCTGTCTACACTTATCTCTTATGTTTGACTGCCATCTGCTGGTCACACTTATCATTACACCATGTACCAAATCAAGTAGCTTCAAGGTGAGTAAGCTCAACCAAACGTATTTCTTATATTAGACGTACCGGGTTATAAGGTGCACTGTCGAGTTTTGAGAAAAAAACAATATTTTAAGTGCGCCTTATAGTCCGTAAAATACGGCATTTACATGTCGTCATCGAGGTTAGTTAGTTAGCCAAAAGATTTTCATGAAACTTTCAGGAAATGTCCCGAATGGAATTAGAAACAAGTTATTTAATTTTGGACATTTCTTCTATGTTACTGTAAATTGACGTTACAAGGCTCAACTTCTTTGTGTGAGTATGTTAGCGGCCCCGCCTCCGCCCACAGAGACAAAGAGAGCGGATGTCCGACACGAGGTTTCGCCCCATTTATTTCATTCTGCGGGATGTAGGGTCTGGCTGTCCGAATGCTTTTCTACTTGGAAATGCAAAGACATGTTGGAAATGTTCTTGTTCAAGTAATCAAAGAAAATTGTCTTTTTCTATTTTATTTTAAGGCTCGAGGAGTTCAATTGACACAAGTCATGCATATGGCAAGCATTAATGGAAAGTGTGCCCCGAGGGAGGGGCACGTTGTTCTTTTGTACACTGAACACAGTTGGGAGGAGGAGAGAGCACATGACACAACAAGTCTGAGTCGTGAGACAATGGGGCCCTGTTAACTAGAGTGGAGAAGTGTTACTTTCAGGGATGAGTGAGCCATGACAAGGTTACACGCAGGCCAGAATGTGCTTTTCACACAGTCATTTTACAGTTAGTAATGGCACATGCAAAAGTCCATACATGTTTTCCATCACAACATTGAAGAACGTCTATGAAGACGTCCATTCTCTTATAGTTTTGTCTCACTTGTTTCCATGCATTTTTGAAAACATGGCTCCTTTTTTCAAAATATTTTTACACAATTATCCAAACACCATGTCAGGTTCAAACACTGATGACATCTATTAAACAGACAAAGAAGCAAGGAATCAAACAGAGACAGAATTAAATTTGGCTCAATGAGGAGAGCGCGTACACCTGTACCCTTGTACAGTGTTCCACCACGCTCTGACGAAAAATTGTACGCCTCCTCTTTTATTTGGACTTTCCCTGATTACATGGCAACAGCTGTTTCTAAAGGAAGGGGGTCGTAAACAGCCGCTGCCTTTGGTCACAAAACAGTTCAAAGAAAAGGTCGTCTGGAGGGGGGTCAGGCCCTGCCTCTTCTCCGCTTTGTAGATCTCGGGTCAAGACCAAATCTTCCCGTAATCCTGTGGATTACAATACATCAAAGAAACCGACACCTTCATGTCGCTTCCCATGCTACACAGTGGAGTTTTACAAGCCTTTTGCTTGGTAAGCTCAAAGACAGCTTTTGTCTGCTCGCCGGGAACTCTTTGAAACACAAATTTCTGTGATAACTTAGATACAATTATTCTGACACACCACACACAACTTGCACAACTCCTAAATTGTCTGCAAAATGACACACTTCAGTCAAAACATGCACACCTTTATTAAAAAGGCTATTTTGTTTTCATCTCAGTCACACAATATTTGCAGTCAGTTACATATTTTACAAACTATTT
This sequence comes from Nerophis lumbriciformis, assembly GCF_033978685.3. Classification (NCBI taxonomy): domain Eukaryota; kingdom Metazoa; phylum Chordata; class Actinopteri; order Syngnathiformes; family Syngnathidae; genus Nerophis; species Nerophis lumbriciformis. Next base: position 17,165,342 of record NC_084576.2, read on the forward strand.
TAGGAAATAGCTGGTCTATTGCTTGTTTTATGTGAGAGATAATTCAGATGCCATAAATATGTTGTCAAACCCACAACATTCTTCATACGGACGTATACAACAAACAAATTACACTGATTGCAGACTGCTGCAGACGGAACATATTAATTTCTTACCATACTAAGCATAGCATGCTTAGTTACAGTAACGGATCAATCAACAATGAAAATCACAACAAAATAGTAATCTCAGGGATTTCAATGTATCGCGACTGCACTGTTTGGTTTGTGTAAGAAGTCGTTTTGCCCATGCTCATAGACTTAGATTGGTCAGATTGAGGAGTATATCTATTTTGGGTTTGATGGACCTCAATTACAAAATGTTTAGTCGGCTGAATATTACATGTTATTAATACATTGTCACGCAGCAATATGCATACTATAAACGTGTACAAGATGTAATGTACAGAATATCATATGCAAGCATGCAGGTAGTAATATCACAGATTACATCACCAAACATCTTTGACAATCAATCCATATTTTGTGTTATTGATGTGTGAAACTGGTATCTAAACGTGGAGGTGTAGCTCCTCTCCTCTGAGTGCAAGTGGTCCTACAGCAGGAATGCAAATACTGTATTCCTACAAAATACAGCAAGACACCAACACACTATAGTTATTTGTTTTTAAATTTTCTTTAAAAGTGTGTTTTTATGTCCTTTGAGTTAAGCTGTTTAAAAAAACATGCAGCTTAAAGACCATTCATTAAAACTAATTGTCCAGTCAGGGTATTAAAAACTTGAAAATGATCTGTACACGGTACACTTATTAATGCTAAAAAATGATATATATCTCAAACTATATTTACAAAGCGCTTTTCGTACATAAATAAATCTACGATATCGCAATTAATTTTCAGTTAACTTTGAACAATGCGATTAATTGCGATTAAATATTTAAGCCGTTTTACAGCCCTAAAATAAACAAATGATAAACCAGCAAAGGAAGATGAGCCACACAGGTAATAGACTGACTTCCTGCCTAAAATAAACTACACAGGCAGTAAGAAGTACTAAATATTAGCTAAAAATTGTTTTATAATAATAATGAGTATAAGTGAAGCTACAATCCAATATTTTGCACTGAATGTTGTGATATTGTGTGACCACTTCCTGTCTTCCCTTGTAGTCTGGGCCTGGTCTCGGTCCCAGCAGGACCAGTTCCAAAGAGGCAATCTGCTGAGAGCGTTTTCTTCCCACTGGGCCCCGTGCCACGACCCACATCTCTGTTGGCGACTCAACTTATCTTCCTTATTTATTTAACAAGCCCATGAAAGAGTCATGAGTCCCCGATTCGGGAGGTAAAACAGCCAAAAGACGGCATCTGTTTGCCATTAAAAGCATCTTTTTTGAAACGCAGGCGCTGCTGGCTGGCAAACAGTTGCAGTTTTTTTTCCGCCCCGACTTCGAAATTGTGGCGACTTTTCGTGAGCAAGGTGATCTACCAAATTATCAGCAAATGTAAACATGTTATCCGTGATAAATGAAGGCCTAAATATGGCTTCACCTTGTCGGTCTCTCTGTAATTTGGCCGCTTTCCGCCAGCCTCAAGGACGTCAGCGAGCAGATCTTCGACAGGACGGCTGACTAACAAGATGGACGAGCTGATCTGACAGACGCGGCACGCCGTGCTGATGTGTCCATTTGTCAGCATTTTAACCAGATTGTTTTCCTTTTTTTTGTTTTTCCTGCTTTGTTATGAGGATTTTCTGGACTACTTTCATTGATATTGTTTCATACTAGAATCAAAACCGCCCATAATAATAACATATTATAAATATTAGTATATTATAAATATTAATTGTATGTATACTGTATATATTTTTTATTGATTCATTGATTTTTATATATATATATATATATATATATATATATATATATATATATATATATATATATATATATATACACACACACACACACACACACACACACACACACACAGGTAAAAGCCAGTAAATTAGAATATTTTGAAAAACTTGATTTATTTCAGTAATTGCATTCAAAAGGTGTAACTTGTACATTATATTTATTCATTGCACACAGACTGATGCATTCAAATGTTTATTTCATTTAATTTTGATGATTTGAAGTGGCAACAAATGAAAATCCAAAATTCCGTGTGTCACAAAATTAGAATATTACTTAAAGCTAATACAAAAAAGGGATTTTTAGAAATGTTGGCCAACTGAAAAGTATGTAAATGAAAAATATGAGCATGTACAATACTCAATACTTGGTTGGAGCTCCTTTTGCCTCAATTACTGCGTTAATGCGGCGTGGCATGGAGTCGATGAGTTTCTAGCACTGCTCAGGTGTTATGAGAGCCCAGGTTGCTCTGATAGTGGCCTTCAACTCTTCTGCGTTTTTGGGTCTGGCATTCTGCATCTTCCTTTTCACAATACCCCACAGATTTTCTATGGGGCTAAGGTCAGGGGAGTTGGCGGGCCAATTTAGAACAGAAATACCATGGTCCGTAAACCAGGCACGGGTAGATTTTGCGCTGTGTGCAGGCGCCAAGTCCTGTTGGAACTTGAAATCTCCATCTCCATAGAGCAGGTCAGCAGCAGGAAGCATGAAGTGCTCTAAAACTTGCTGGTAGACGGCTGCGTTGACCCTGGATCTCAGGAAACAGAGTGGACCGACACCAGCAGATGACATGGCACCCCAAACCATCACCCAACCATGCAAATTTTGCATTTCCTTTGGAAATCGAGGTCCCAGAGTCTGGAGGAAGACAGGAGAGGCACAGGATCCACGTTGCCTGAAGTCTAGTGTAAAGTTTCCACCATCAGTGATGGTTTGGGGTGCCATGTCATCTGCTGGTGTCTGTCCACTCTGTTTCCTGAGATCCAGGGTCAACGCAGCAGTCTACCAGCAAGTTTTAGAGCACTTCATGCTTCCTGCTGCTGACCTGCTCTATGGAGATGGAGATTTCAAGTTCCAACAGGACTTGGCGCCTGCACACAGCGCAAAATCTACCCGTGCCTGGTTTACGGACCATGGTATTTCTGTTCTAAATTGGCCCGCCAACTCCCCTGACCTTAGCCCCATAGAAAATCTGTGGGGTATTGTGAAAAGGAAGATGCAGAATGCCAGACCCAAAAACGCAGAAGAGTTGAAGGCCACTATCAGAGCAACCTGGGCTCTCATAACACCTGAGCAGTGCCAGAAACTCATCGACTCCATGCCACACCGCATTAACGCAGTAATTGAGGCAAAAGGAGCTCCAACCAAGTATTGAGTATTGTACATGCTCATATTTTTCATTTTCATACTTTTCAGTTGGCCAACATTTCTAAAAATCCCTTTTTTGTATTAGCCTTAAGTAATATTCTAATTTTGTGACACACGGAATTTTGGATTTTCATTTGTTGCCACTTCAAATCATCAAAATTAAATGAAATAAACATTTGAATGCATCAGTCTGTGTGCAATGAATAAATATAATGTACAAGTTACACCTTTTGAATGCAATTACTGAAATAAATCAAGTTTTTCAAAATATTCTAATTTACTGGCTTTTACCTGTATATATATATATATATATATATATATATATTACACATATACATATATTTACACATACTCAAGTAAGAGTACTGTTCCTTTAGAGTTTTATTACTCAAGTAAAAGTAAGGAGTAGTCACCCAAATATTTACTTGAGTAAAAGTAAAAAGTATGTTGTGAAAAAACTACTCAAGTACTGAGTAACTGATGAGTAACCTGTTCGTTTAATGATGACGGCAACAAATAATGCACAAAAACATAAACACAGCAATTAATAAATTCAGAGCCAGGAATATCTCTTAAGCAACTAAAACAATAATATATTAAAGAATAATACATAAAAAAATAAATAAATTAAGGCAAATTGAGTCACAGCAACTTAACAGCACCATAGGCTCAGTAGGCAGAGATTACAAAGGAAAATAACAAGTTAGCCTTTACGCAAACCATAAACTCTGATAGGTGTGGGCTGGACCTGGGAACACACTGTGCACTTCTGATTGGAGTTTGTATGCATGCGTGAGTGTGTGTGCGACTGTGCGTGTGTGTGTGTCTCTGTCTCTGTCTGTCTGTCTATGAGGCTGCAGTGCGTTAATAAATGTCCCCATACGATGTACATTTGACAGGGAAGCTAACATCAGCCTCAATGACAGCCATATATACAGTATATATATATATATATATATATATATATATATATATATTTATATAGTATATAAATAAAGTATATGTATCTGTGTGTATATATATATATATATATATATATATATATATATATATATATTAAGGCTGCAGCTAACGATTATTTTTCTATCGATTAATCTATAGATTATTTTTTCGATTAATCGGTTAATCTATAGATTATTTTTTCGATTAATCTATAGATTATTTTTCCTTTTACCGATTATTTTTTTAATTTAAAATGAAGATGAAAAAATAAATGTAGGCCAGTTTTTTCAAAAGGCATGGCTTTTATTTACAAAAAAAAAAGTATGGCCACTCAGTCAACATTGACAACAACATGACAAAATATTCTGTAACAATGTAAACATTTAACAAAATTAAAAGTAGCTTATTTGCTTTTAATGTGCAAATATAAAAGTAAACATC
>NC_084576.2:17172500-17210000 GCF_033978685.3 Nerophis lumbriciformis
TGTTAAAAGTCCCAAGTTTGTGTCGTTAGTGAAGCGAAATGATCGGCAAAACCTTCGTTCAGCCGATGTGTAAGAACATGTTCCAGGCCATTTGGAATTGTTTGGATCCTACTTTTGCATGATACTAGTACAAGTGAGAATTTGAGTTAGGGCTAGCAAGGACTTGGCCAACGTCGCCCCGGACAAATTATATTTGTACCCTACCAAACTGGGTCGGACTATGATTGACCGAGAAGTTAAGGCAATGGACTGCTAATCCATTGTATCTTTCAAATCATTGAACTTTGATGTTTTCTAACTTCTTTGAAATACTGTACCACAACTAGGGTTAGTGTCCTGCGATGAGGTGGCGACTTGTCCAGGGTGTACCCCGCCTTCCGCCTGATTGTAGCTGAGATAGGCTCCAGCGCCCCCCGCGACCCCAAAAGGGAATAAGCGGTAGAAAATGGATGGATGGAACTAGGGTTAGTCTCGTGGCACAAGCGCATGCCGCTGTGTAACCCTAGTTACGAACTAGTAATAGAGGAAACAGGTGAGGAGCAGTAAATGGTGTAAATATCGAACTGGACTAGTATCAGAAGGATCCTAGTGTTTTTAAGAGCCAGTGTTGCATATCAATAATGACACAGACAACGACTAACTTGAATGTTGAATGGCCAAACATATATTGAAAAGTGCACATAGAAAATTTACAACTGCAGTATATGAAAAATAATAAACAAGAATAAGAAAAGCCGGCAGAATAGAAACCCTTTTATCAAAGTTCCCAAAGTTTGTTTAAATTGTTCGTTGGGGCCCGTTTTTCTGTATCTGACAGTGCACTGTATTAGAATTGTCCTACCGCACAGACCGTGGGGGAGGGGACGTCAACACTGCACCACAGTGTCCAGATTCTCTGTTAGCTCGCCACCAAGTATGCACTGGGAATCGGATCGATGGATCTTGGGAATGGGGGGAATCAGTGTTGGAGTTGGAGAGACTGCGGAGCCTCTCATCCACCTGGGCTGGAAGGGCGATGCCGTCCTCGCCACACAAGGTGCTCCAGGAGATTAAGATGGTATTTGAATCACCCAATCAAAAAACCTGACCTAATAATAGATCAGACAAGATCCAATAGCTTGTGTTGTTCATACACACTGGTTTCAACTGTGTTCTTAAATAACCATGAATTAGCTTAAATACTTTTAACTTGCATTAATTAGCTCAATCATGTCATTAATCATCAATTAAGTATCTCAAATGCTTTGGTTTACAATGTATTTGTTTTCAAAATATGAAATATCAAAATAAAAGTTAAGCGCTTATTATAGTTCTTTTTTCCAATTGTTCAAATATTCAAAAACATATGAAATGTTTCTTCAAATACAAAAATACAAATACTATTTAAATGCACCTTTAAGTTCACAATTATACGAGGTAGGTTAATTGCACAAAGTTCACATTAATGTTCAAAAGTGACTTTTGTGTAGCAACTTTGAGGTATATAAGGTTAAAACGTGCTAAATCTATTTCCCTTGCTAGCACAGGTGAGAGATGCACTAAAAATTACCCCTTCAATCACTAAATCAAAAGTACTCAGTAATCTATTACTTCAGTACAACAAAAATATTCAGTGCTCCCAGCATGTGCTGTAAACATGAACAAAATAAATATCACCTACACTTATGGCTCAAATAAAACATCACATCATTGTTATTCACTCACCGCTGATCAAGTGAAATGACTGCACACAGGGATGTCAGTCAGTGAATATTACACTCGGATGTCACACTGTTCTACAAGGTTCAAACAACACAATATACGAATCAAAAGTTGTATAATAACATTAGAAATGTGGATGGATCGAATTGCAAGCTTATTTTCAAGCCTTACCGAGTGGATTGCAAAGGATTGTTCGACAGGTTCTCCGCGTGTGTTCGGCATAGCCACTCATGAACAGAAAAAAACGGAAGGGGAGTTTCTCTTCTTCCACACTACAGGAAGTTGCGTCATAAAATGAGTGACACGGAAGGGCTCACAGGTTCACTAATTGCCCTCTAGAGGTGACAATCATGGAGACAGGTAATTTTTACCTCTGCAAATCCTGTTAAGACACCATGTTTGTGTCAACATTTCTATGTATATTGTGTGTTTACCATTTTAACAATTTATAGAGCAGGTTAAAAATATAAATGAATAACGTAAAGTGCAGATTAGTTTGTACCTGTTTTAACACTTAGTTATTCAACTGAAATTAGTGTATCTTTACTAAATGAATTATTTTAACTCAAATTAATTATTTCAACTCCAGGCATATGGTGTTTTCAAGCCTGGGTTACAGCTGCACATTCCACTTCGCTAAGCGCATCTCTGGGCACGCTCTTGAGCGTGTCTCTCCTGGCGCGGCTGTCTTCAATCTGCAATCTACACTCCTGACGGTGATGAGGCTCCATTCTTCTTAAGCCAGCGCAACCTCCGTTCCAGGGCCAGAACGTAGCCCCCTATATGGTACAGTAAGCCTACACATCTCTAGCTCTCTTCCTATGTGCATTTGCTCTCTCTGTGTTTCTCCTCCTCTGCGCTCATCGTCTTGTGTCCTGTGTCGTCATCCCGAAGCGTTCCTCCGTTTCCTGGTTTCGAGCTGTGTGTCTCGTCTCCCCGAATTCCCTCTGGTTCCCTGGCTGCCTTAATGGATCTCAACCTCTTGTCTAGACACGGACCTTGACGCCTCGCTCCTGCCCCTAACAGCTTGCCTGCCCAAGGACCTCCGAGACTGCCCTGCCCTCCCTGACTTCCGCATCTCTCTCAACTCGCACCTTCAACAACTCTTGGTAACACTCAGTTAAACACAACACATAGTCACACCATATGTATCTTGGTTTATTACACACCTCATTGTATTATATTAATAAATAGGCCTAGAGCTAGGCAACGTCCCTGCCTCTGTGCCGTCTTCTTCTTCTCCTGTACCGTAACAGTTAGGTTTTCAAGATAAGGTTATACATAATGTTTCAAGCAAGGGTTCAAGATTCAAAGATTTCTATTAATCCCACAATGGGGAATTTACGTTGTTGCAGTGCAGGTTTTTACATACAGGAGCAGAAGTAAAACCAGAGCTCAAGTATTTCAGATTATTTTTCCATTAAAAATGTTTTCGGGAAAATATCAGTTGAACAACGCAGGTGGTAAGCCCACTACCATTTGAGCCAATTTTCCATTTTCCAAGTTTAATAAGCAATTTGACCAGGAGTGGTGAATTCTAATCGTTTACAAATAGATGGCGGTCTGATAGCTGCAATTTTGTCGGCATCTGGTGGCCAATTAAAGCAACTCCGCCATTAACTGAACAAAACAAACAAAACATTGCACATCATTTACTTATATGACCCAATCCAAACAACCTTACCGACCTTCCCAACCAGGACAAATATTCAACAAACACAACCTGCTCATTGAACTTTGCGGATATTATAAAAATAATGCCATAACATGTTTTAAATCCATTACAAGGGATGATGGGAACAATGCAAAACCCTCTCTCCACACTTATCCATGTTTGGCGCATTTTAGCCGTTTGATATTTTTGATTGGTTGAAAAACCTTAAGAAGGTTGTCAAAGCCTTCGAGCCCAGATCTTTGTGTGGAGCTCAGCGAACTACAAGGATCTGGCGAGAGTCAGGTTGCACTAGAGCAACAACAACGCCAGAAATGTGTCCCGTGGAAAACCGTCCGACCAAAACTCTCTAATAACTAAAGTTCCATGGGTGAAGAATGTAAACCCACTACGCCGGTAGTTTTTAGCGCTTCCATAGTGAGGTTAGTGCATACTTGCCAACCCTGGATCTCAGGAAACAGAGTGGACCGACACCAGCAGATGACATGGCACCCCAAACCATCACCCAACCATGCAAATTTTGCATTTCCTTTGGAAATCGAGGTCCCAGAGTCTGGAGGAAGACAGGAGAGGCACAGGATCCACGTTGCCTGAAGTCTAGTGTAAAGTTTCCACCATCAGTGATGGTTTGGGGTGCCATGTCATCTGCTGGTGTCGGTCCACTCTGTTTCCTGAGATCCAGGGTCAACGCAGCCGTCTACCAGCAAGTTTTAGAGCACTTCATGCTTCCTGCTGCTGACCTGCTCTATGGAGATGGAGATTTCAAGTTCCAACAGGACTTGGCGCCTGCACACAGCGCAAAATCTACCCGTGCCTGGTTTACGGACCATGGTATTTCTGTTCTAAATTGGCCCGCCAACTCCCCTGACCTTAGCCCCATAGAAAATCTGTGGGGTATTGTGAAAAGGAAGATGCAGAATGCCAGACCCAAAAACGCAGAAGAGTTGAAGGCCACTATCAGAGCAACCTGGGCTCTCATAACACCTGAGCAGTGCCAGAAACTCATCGACTCCATGCCACGCCGCATTAACGCAGTAATTGAGGCAAAAGGAACTCCAACCAAGTATTGAGTATTGTACATGCTCATATTTTTCATTTTCATACTTTTCAGTTGGCCAACATTTCTAAAAATCCCTTTTTTGTATTAGCCTTAAGTAATATTCTAATTTTGTGACACACGGAATTTTGGATTTTCATTTGTTGCCACTTCAAATCATCAAAATTAAATGAAATAAACATTTGAATGCATCAGTCTGTGTGCAATGAGTAAATATAATGTACAAGTTACACCTTTTGAATGCAATTACTGAAATAAATCAAGTTTTTCAAAATATTCTAATTTACTGGCTTTTACCTGTATATATATATATATATATATATATATATATATATATATATATATATTTATAAATATAAAGCCCTGCGATGAGGTGGCGACTTGTCCAGGGTGTACCCCGCCTTCCGCCCGATTGTAGCTGAGATAGGCTCCAGCGCCCCCCGCGACCCCAAAAGGGAATAAGCGGTAGAAAATGGATGGATGGATGGATATTTATAAATATATATATATATATATATTTATATATATATATATATATATATATATATATATATATATATATATATATATATATATATCTACATCCTGAAAATATGCAAACAAATCTGTGTTTAGATAATTGATACTTCAAACTTGCATAAATATAACATGAATATAAGACAGCTTGGCTTCTGAGAGCTTCAAATTGTAATGAATAAAATGGTAAAGTTGTTGATAAACAAGCAATTATTTTAATAATTAAATATGGTCATTTTAAATGAATTATTATGATAATTTAAAAGTAATTATTTCAAATATGTTTATTTTAATGTGCCGGTATAATTCTATGGCTGGATGTAATAAGGAGTCAGAAAAAATACAAATAAAAATACAATTAATTTTGATGTTTTTAGCAAAATATAGTCAAAATTTATTTCGTTTTTTTTTTTTTTTATTAATAAATATATTTATTTTTAGGTAAGATAAACATAATAATACAATTTATCTCTAGTCTGGATGATTTAGTTCTTGTCACCCTGTTGTCCTCCCGTCCTGAAAAAAGGCTGTCCTCACTCAGGTCCGCATGGAACTGGAGGGGGCGTGGCCTTCAGCTCCGGCTAAAAATCGGGAGATTTTCGGGAGAATATTTGGTTTTCGGGTGAGGCGCTGAATTTCGGGAGTCCCCCGGAAAATTCGGGAGGGTTGGCAAGTATGATATAAATATATATATATATATATATATATATAAAATAAATACTTGAATTTCAGTGTTCATTTATTTACACATATACACACACATAACACTCATCTACTCATTGTTGAGTTAAGGGTTGAATTGTCCATCCTTGTTCTATTCTCTGTCACTATTTTTCGAACCATGCTGAACACCTCTGATGATGCATTGCTGTGTGGCACGCACAAAAGTGCTTTCATCAAATGCACTAGATGGCAGTATTGTCCTGTTTAAGAGTGTCACAACATTGCTGTTTACGGCAGACGAACTGCTTTAGGGTATACAAAAACGTGACTGCTGTTGTTGTGTGTTGTTGCCGCGCTGAGAGGACGTTAATGAAACTGCCTAACAATAAACCCACATAAGAAACCAAGAACTCGCCCTCATGGACCTGAGTCCGCCTGAATTTCGGGAGATTTTCGGGAGAAAATTTGTCCCGGGAGGTTTTCGGGAGAGGCGCTGAATTTCGGGAGTCTCCCGGAAAATCCGGGAGGGTTGGCAAGTATGCCAGAAGGTAAGACAAGTTGGTTTTGCATAATACTGCGAAACAAAACACCAGATAATATGTCTGCTATTAGGTGCCATTTTGCGGTCCTTATACACACACCATAATAATACTTGTATGCATCTTTAGCTAGCATGAAAGATTTGAGAATAATAATAAACCTCTTATTCGTATGCGGTGATGAGGTGGCCGAGAGGTTAAGGCGATGGACTGCTAATCCATTGTGTTCTACACGCGTGGGTTCGAATCCCATCCTCGTCGGGCTTCTGGGGTACTTAACTTTCTTGCAACAGAGCACATTTGTTAACTCCTCTCCTGTATTTGTACAGGTTTAGGCTTGCGATTGGGTTTATTAGAACAATTTCAGACCATGACATTTATCATGATGAAATGGCTCCAGGAAAATATCATTTATCTCTACCACTCCCTTTCACATGCAAAGCAAGCGCTCTGTCATTTGAGCTGTTTCCCCATGTCAGTGCGTGACGTAGACCTTTCCTATGATCAGCGTTGATAAGCCTACCACAATTGTTTGAAATTCTGTTTCCTAACTTTCTTAAAATAGAACCTCTATTTGTCAACTCCCTCTATTCGTACATATGGGTTAGGATTTCAACATAAGTTTATACCATACTTGCCAACCTTGAGATCTCCGATTTCGGGAGGTGGGGGGTCGGGATGGGGCGGGGGCGTGGTTGGGGGCGTGGCTAAGAGGGGATAAGTATATTTACAGCTAGAATTCACCAAGTCAAGTATTTCATATATATATATATATATATATATATATATATATATATATATATATATATATATATATATATATATATATATATATATATATATATATATATATATACATATAAGAAATACTTGACTTTCAGTGAATTCTAGCTATATATATATAGTTATTTTATTATATATATATATAAATAAAAGAAATACCTGAATTTCAGTGTTCATTTATTTACACATATACACACACATAACACTCATCTACTCATTGTTAAGTTAAGGGTTGAATAGTCCATCCTTGTTCTATTCTCTGTCACTATTTTTCTAACCATGCTGAACCCCCTTTCGCAGGTACCCAGAAAGGTTTTGAGTACCACCAAAAAAACTGAATCTCTGAAGACAGTATAACAATCTGTGTTAAAGGTGTACAAATACTGTTTGTATAATAAGCATGTTATTGTTTACAAATGAGGGTTAAGAGGTCAGTACTAAAAAAAATAAATAAAATAATGTGGCTTAAGTACAGTTTTTTAATTGAGCTGCTGCATTTTTTGGTTGGGTTGTTTATTTATTTTGAGTAACTTCTACAATTCTAAAAGGGGAGGAATGTAATAGTGATCTATGTTTGTCTGTTGCCATCTCCTGGTGAATGTTGGCTATAGCGTACTGGGGTTACTTTAAGGTTGGCCAACTATTTACGTGGTGTTGCGCACCTGACGTCAAGTGTGTGAGTCTGTTCTGAAGTCTACAGTAAAGAGACGTACTTCATCACCTCGCCTGGTTATTGCCTCCAACTCAATATATTACAACAACATTGCTGTTTACGGCAGACGGACTGCTTTACGGTAGAATAAAACATGACTGCTGTTGTTGTGTGTTGTTACCGCGCTGGGAGGATGTTAATGAAACTGCCTAACAATAAACCCACATAAGAAACCAAGAACTCGCCCTCCATCTTTCTACAGTTATAACGTGTTTGGGCATGCACGCTGTTTATATTGTGGGAAAGCGGACGTGAATACAGGCTGTTGACACGTCACTCAGGTCCGCATGGAGCTGGAGGGGGCGTGGCTTCCAGCTCCGCCTGAATTTCGGGAGATTTTCGGGAGAAAATTTGTCCAGGGAGGTTTTCGGGAGAGGCGCTGAATTTCGGGAGTCTCCCGGAAAATCCAGTAGGGTTGGCAAGTATGGTTTATACATAATGTTTTAAGATCGGTTGAAGTTGTGACTACCAATTTCAAGCTCGGTTTCAGGTTTTATGTTAGAGTTTCAAGCTACGATAACTTTGTGTTTCATATTTGGGTTACAGGCTATAACCTGTGTTTATCCGAACACTTTCAGACCATGCTTTTTTCAGGAGGCAAAGCCTCCAAGTAACATCATTTGGCGAATGAAGGCATGTCTACCAGTTGAGCTAATTCCCATGTTAAACCTATAAAGACCACCTGTCCAGTGGTTTGTGAAAAGTAGTATTTGGAGAATGCGGGCATTGATCAAGCAAGATACATTTTACATGAGGTTTTAAGCTACGGTTAGGGCGTCATGTTAGAGTTTCAAGCAACAGTAGGTTTGGCGTTTTCATATCTGAGTTTCAAGATAGGGATCGCGTTTAATAAAACAAAACAATTTCAGACTGCTAGTCTATTGTGTTCTACATACGTGGGTTTGAATCCCATGTTTTCTAACTTTCTGGCAATACCACGCTTTAATGTTAACTTCTCTTTATGAAAAACATTTAGGTTCTAGAAAAATAATTAGGTTTTAAGCTATGGTCGGTACCTCATTGGTTTGGTTTCAAGCTAGGGCTTAGTTTTAATAAACAATTTCAGACCATTTTTTTTTCAAGAAGCAAAGCCTCTGAGAAAATATAATTTGGAGAATGCATATATTGAGCCCACTCCATCCCACATGCGCGAGGCGCACGCTACTATAAATTCTCCATATTGAAAAAACAGGAGTGCACACGTTTTGTGACGTTGAGTCCGTCTTCCTATTAAAAGTGTCATGTTTGGCCTACATGAAGTATTGGAGTACAATAATACAAGTACATGTGCAAAAATGATGAGTTGATGGTCTGCTTATCATGCATGGGTTAGAATTATTTTTAATCTATTTGTGCATAAGGTTTAGGATTTGAAATTATTACGTTTTAAATTAATGTTGCTGTTTAAAAGTAGTGCTCAAATGTATTCAAACTATTTCAGACAATTATTTTTTTCATGATGAACTGCCTCCAGCAAAATATCATTTGGTAAACCACTACCTCTCACATGCAAAGCCAGTGCCCCCTGTGTTGAAAGTATGGACTGCCGCATGCCTCATGACCTAGATATTCCCTATGATCAGCCTTACAACATTTAAAAACTACCACAAATGCTTGAAATTCTGTTTCCTAAAATACCCACAAGTATCTGTCAACTTCTCTATTAGTACAACCCTGTTTCCATATGAGTTGGGAAATTGTGTTAGAGATAAATATAAACGGAATACATCCATCCATCCATCCATTTTCTACCGCTTATTCCCTTCGGGGTCGCGGGGGGTGCTGGAGCCTATCTCAGCTACAATCGGGCGGAAGGCGGAGTACACCCTGGACAAGTCGCCACTTCATCGCAGGGCCAACACAGATAGACAGACAACATTCACACTCACATTCACACACTAGGGCCAATTTTGTGTTGCCAATCAACCTATCCCCAGGTGCATATTTTTGGAGGTGGGAGGAAGCCGGAGTACCCGGAGGGAACCCACGCAGTCACGGGGAGAACATGCAAACTCCACACAGAAAGATCCCGAGGCCGGGATTGAACTCACAATGATTTGCAAATCCTTTTCAACCCATATTCAGTTGAATGCACTACAAAGACTCATAAACTTTATTTTTATTTTTTTTCAAATAATAATTAACTTAGAATTTCATGGCTGCAACACATGTCAAAGTAGTTGGGAAAGGGCATGTTCACCACTGTGCTACATGGCCTTTCCTTTTAACAATACTCAGTAAACGTTTGGGAACTGAGGAGACACATTTTTTAAGCTTCTCAGGTGGAATTCTTTCCCATTCTTGCTTGATGTACAGCTTAAGTTGTTCAACAGTCCGGGGGTCTCCGTTGTGGTAGTTTAGGCTTCATAATGCGCCACACATTTTCAATGGGAGACAGGTCTGGACTACAGGCAGGCCAGTCTAGTACCCGCACTCTTTTACTATGAAGCCACGTTGATGTAACACGTGGCTTGGCATTGTCTTGCTGAAATAAGCAGGGGCGTCCATGATAACGTTGCTTGGATGGCAACATATGTTGCTCCAAAACCTGTATGTACCTTTAAGCATTAATGGCGCCTTCACAGATGTGTAAGTTACCCATGTCTTGGGCACTAATACACCCCCATACCATCACAGATGCTGGCTTTTCAACTTTGCGCCTATAACAATCCGGATAATTCTTTTCCTCTTTGGTCCGGAGGACATGACCTCTACAGTTTCCAAAAACAATTTGAAATGTGGACTCGTCAGACCACAGAACACTTTTCCACTTTGTATCAGTCCATCTTAGATGAGCTCAGGCCCAGCAAAGCCGACGGCGTTTCTGGGTGTTGTTGATAAACGCTTTTCGCCTTGCATAAGAGAGTTTTAACTTGCACTTACAGATGTAGCGACCAACTATAGTTACTGACAGTGGGTTTTCTGAAGTGTTCCTGAGCCCATATGGTGATATCCTTTACACACTGATGTCTCTTGTTGATGCAGTACAGTCTGAGGGATCGAAGGTCACGGGCTTAGCTGCTTACGTGCAGTGATTTCTCCAGATTCTCTGAACCCTTTGATGATATTACGGACCGTAGATGTTGAAATCCCTAAATTCCTTGCAATAGCTGGTTGAGAAAGGTGTTTCTTAAACTGTTCAATAATTTGCTCACGCATTTGTTGACAAAGTGGTGACCCTCGCCCCATCCTTGTTTGTGAATCCATCCATCCATCTTCAACCGCTTATCCTGAATCGGGTCGCGGGTACAACAGCTCCAGCAGAGACGCCCAGACTTCCCTCCCCAGAGCAACATTAGCGACTTCCTCCTGGGGAATCCCGAAGCGTTCCCAGGCCAGAGAGGAGATGTAATCCCCCTATCTGGTCCTTGGCCTGCCGCGGGGTCTCCTCCCATTGGGACGTGCAATGAGGACCTCCCTCGGGAGACGCTCGTGAGGCATCCACATGAGATGCCTGAACTACCTATGCAGGCTCCTTTCCAAGCGAAGGAGCAGCGGCTCTACTCTGTGTCTCTCTCGGGTGACTGAACTTCTCACCCTATCTCTAAGGGAGATGCCAGCCACCCTTCTGAGGAAACTCATTTCGGCCGCTTGTATCCTCGATCTTATTCTTTCGGTCATTACCCACACTTCATGACCATAGGTGAGAGTAGGAATGTAGATAGCTCGGTAGACCGAGAGCTTTGCCTTCTGGCTCAGCTCTCGTTTCGTCACAACAGTGCGGCAGAGAGACTGCAATACTGCCCCAACTGCTCCGATTCTCCGGCTGATTTCCTTCTCCATCTTTCCCTCACTTGTGAACAAGACCCCGAGATACTTAAACTCATCTACCTGGGGCAGAGTCTTGTTCTCCACCTGGACTGTACACACCATCGGTTTCCTGCTGAGAACCATGGCCTCAGATTTGGAGATGCTGATCCTCATTCCAGCCGCTGAACACTCGGCTGCGAACCGATCCAGTGAGAGCTGAAGGTCACGAACCAAAGGTGCCATCAGGACCACATCATCTGCAAACAGCAGTGACGCAACCTTTCGCCCCCTGAGACGTATACCCCCTCCGCCATGGCCACGACTCTGCCTAGAAATCCTGTCCATGAAAATCACAAACAGGATAAGTGACAGAGCGCAGCCCTGGCGGAGACCAACCCCCACTGGAAACAGATCCGTCTTACATCCAAGCACCTGGACACAACTCTCGCTTTGGTTGTACAGAGATTGGATGGCCCTCAGCAGGGTTCCCCTCACTCCGTACTCCCTCCGCACCTCCCACAAGATCTCCCGGGGGACCTGGTCATACGCCTTCTCCAAATCCACAAAGCACATGTAGACTGGATAGGCATACTTCCAGGCCCTCTCCAAGATTCCCGCAAGAGTAAAGAGCTGGTCAGTTGTTCCACGACCAGGACGGAATCCACAGTGCTCCTCTTGAATCTGGGGTTCGAATATCGGCCGGACCGTCCTTTCCAGTACCTTGGCGTAAACTTTCCCAGGGAGGCTGAGTAGTGTGATATCCCTGTAATTAGCACATACCCTCAGGTCCCCCTTTTTGAAAAGGGGAACCACCACCCCAGTCTGCCACTCCCTCGGCACTGTCCCAGACTTCCACGCAATGTTGAAAAGGCGTATCAACCAAGACAGCCCATCAACACCCAGAGCCTTCAGCATTTCTGGACGGATCTCGTCAACCCCCGGAGCTTTGCCACTGTGGAGTTGTCTAACTACCTCAGTGACTTCACTCGACGTGAAGTGAAGTAAATTACATTTATATAGCGCTTTTTCTCAAGTGACTCAAAGCGCTTTACATTGTGAAACCCAATATCTAAGTTACATTTAAACCAGTGTGGGTGGCATTGGGAGCAGGGGGGTAAAGTGTCTTGCCCAAGGACAAAACGGCAGTGTCTATGATGGCTGAAGCGGGGATTGAACCTGCAACCCTCAAGTTGCTAGCACGGCCCCTCTACCAACCGAGCTATACCGCCCCCATGTTTGAACATCAAATATGTTGTCTTTGTAGCATATTCAACTGAATATGGGTTGAAAATGATTTGGAAATCATTGTATTCGGTTTATATTTATATCTAACACAATTTCCCAACTCATATGGAAACAGGGTTTGTACATAAGGGTTCTGACATAGGGCTAAACATACTGTTTCAAGCTCGGGTTGAGATTGTGATTAACAATTTCAAGATAGGTTTCAAGTTTCATGTAGTAGAGTAGGTTTGGCCTTTTATTTAAGAGTTACAAGCTTGGGCTGGCTTTTATTAAACCATTTTCAGACTACTAATCTATTGTGTTCTACACGCATGGGTTTGAATCCCATCCTGTTTACTAACTTTCTTGCAATATCACAGTTAAGAGTTAACTTCTCTATTAGAACATAAGGGTTTTAAATAATTAGGTTGAAGCTATGGTTGGCATCTCATTGGTTTGGTTTCAAGCTCGGGCTCGGCTTTATTAAAATCCAATTTGAATAATGCGGAAATTGATCTGGCTACTGCTCATTTTATACTGTTATTTTCCCGGAGGCTTTCCATCACGAAAAAAAACATTTTATCAAATTGTTTTAATAAAAGCAAGCATTATCAAGAAACCAAATCATTTCAAACCCTAAACCTGTACAAATACATTTGAGGAGTTAACAAATGTGTGCTCTTGCGAGAAAGTTAAGGAACCGTAAAACCTGATGGGGATGGGAGTCGACCCCACGCGTGTACAACAAAATGGATTAGCAGTCCATGATTCTCTGTAATGACTCTCAAACCCTTCAAGTAGACTAAAGATGACACTTTTAATAGGCGGACTCAACCTCCCGAAATGTGTGGACCCTTGCGCTTTAGCTCAAATGGTAGAGAGCTCCCTTCGTATTGGGTGCAGTAGCAGGATCAATTTCTGCATTATCCAAATTGTATTTTAATAAAGCCGAGTCCTAACTTGAAATCAAACCAATGAGACGCCAACCATATCTTAAATCAAATTTTTTAAAACCCTTACACTAATTTTCATATAAAGGTTTCAAGCTAGAAGTTGCATCTAGTAAAACAGACTATGTTACCCAGCAAACACAAGACATTGATACAACGTTGATTATACATTCATGTCCTTTAAAACTGACTTTGGAAAAACATTGCGAAGTAGTTGTATTTGGCAACGTTGGTGTCTAATGTTGGATCCCCGTTGTTGGTTGGAAAATGACCGAATTTCAATGGCCAAATCAAGGTCATAACCTGACATTGAATAAATGTTGTCAAAAAGCATGTTGTTTCAACGTCTTATTTGGTTGGGAAATTACCAAAATTCAATGGTCAAATCAACGTCAGAACCCAACATTGATTAAACGTTGTCAAAAAGCCTGTTGTTTCAACATTAGGTCTGAGTTGCTCAACTTCAGAACCTAATTCAACAAGTTCTCAATGTTATTTTAATGTCTTGTGTCTACTGAGCTGCAGAAAAAATTCAGGGCTCGATCCCGATACCTCCCACATGCTAAGCGAGCGCTCTACCGTTTGAGCAAAGTCGCCATGTTCAAACTAAGGGGCGCCATCGACCTCACCCGTCATCAGTCTTAGTTTTGGCCCACCGCGGACAAACTAGTATTTGGAGAATGCGGGCATTCTCTCTGCTGCATGCGAGGCGCTACAAAGTTTTACTAAAGTTTAAAGCCAGGGTTAGGGTATCATTTTAGAGTTTCAAGCTTCGGCAGGTTTGATGTTTCATGTTTGGGTTTCAAGCGAGGGCTAATTCCAGACTGCTAATCCACTGTGTTCTACATGTGTGGGTTTGAATATCATCCTAATCGGGCTTTCTGTTTCCTAACTTTCTTGCAACGATACAGCTAAATGTTAACTTCTCTATATGAACATTCATGACGTTGACTCCACTTAATAAACGTCATCTTTAGCCAACATGAAAGGTTTGAGAATAATAATAAACCGTTATATACTGTGATGAGGTGGCCGAGAGGTTAAGGCGATGGACTGCTAATCCATTGTGTTCTACACGCGTGGGTTCGAATCCCATCCTCATCGGGCTTAACTGTTTCCTAACTTTCTTAGCTATCGGACAAATTTATTAACTTATCTGTTTGTTCATAAGATTTAGGGTTTAGACTTAACTTGAATCAACAACGGAGCAGCATCTTCTCATCCGTGGCTCACTAGAGCTAACCTGACTCTCGCCAGATCCTTGTAGTTCACTGAGCTCCACACAAGGATCTGGGACTTCTCAATAGGAGATGTATTTCAGAAGGCGGGGCCTTGTAAAAAAATCATTCTATGGGATTTGATAAACCACTTGTCCGTTATCTTGAATGACGTTCTACTTCAACCACTCACATCGAAATCAACCCGTGACGCTGATGAGAGCATACTTGCCAACCTTGAGACCTCCGATTTCGGGAGGTGGAAGGGCGTGGTCGGGGTGGGTCAGGGGCGTGGTTGGGGGCGTGGCTAAGAGGGGAGGAGTATATTTACAGCTAGAATTCACCAAGTCAAGTAGTTCATATATATATATATATATATATATATATATATATATATATATATATATATATATATATATATATATCAAGAGGGACAGAGGCAGCGCACAGTGCATGTGGATCACATGTTACCATGGCGAGAAAACATGAAGAGACTGCCAGTTATCTAGTCTCCACCAGTTGCAGAAAATGTGCCATCAGTACAACTGGACAGTGCTGTTTCAGTTCCATCACCAGGACCATCAGTGAGTCAGACACAAACTAGTCTCATCATTGAACCAGATTCAAGGGCTGCTGAGTTGCCATCATCAGAACCCAGATCACCCACAACAAAAACCCCACCAGTGATCCGCAGGTACCCAGAAAGGTTTCGAGTACCACCAAAAAAACTGAATCTCTGAAGACAGTATAAAAATCTGTGTTAAAGATGTACAAATATTGTTTGTATAATAAGAATGTTATTGTTTACAAATGAGGGTTAAGGGTTCAGTACTAAAAAAAAAAAAAAAGAATGTGGCTTAAGTACAGTTTTTTAATTGAGCTGCTGCATTTTTTATTGGGTTGTTTATTTCTTTTGAGTAACTTCTACAATTCTAAAAGGGGAGGAATGTTATAGAGTGATCTATGTTTGTCTGTTGCCATCTCCTGGTGAATGTTGGCTATAGCGTACTGGGGTTATTTTTTGGTTGGCCAACGATTTACGTGGTGTTGCGCACCTGACGTCAAGTGTGTGAGTCTGTTCTGAAGTCTACAGTAAAGAGACGTACTTCATCACCTCGCCTGTTTATTGCCTCCAACTCAATATATTACAACAACATTGCTACATGCAGACCCTCCAGGTCCGCATGGAGCTGGAGGGGGCGTGGCCTCCAGGTCCGCCTGAATTCCGGGAGATTTTCGGGAGAAAATTTGTCCCGGGAGGTTTTCGGGAGAGGCGCTGAATTTTGGGAGTCTCCCGGAAAATCCGGGAGGGTTGGCAAGTATGGATGAGAGTGACGCTGGGAAATCCAAAACAGAACAGCCGACATATTGGATAACGACAGAGCGGAAAGTTAGAGAACGCAGCAATGTCAGTAGACGATCGATGTCGCAAAACAGTTGCAATAGCAGAATCAATGTCAACACACGATTCCTTGCTGCGTTGTTTGAATCAAACAGTCGCTTCGGCGCTACGTCACATCTATGAATCCCGCCTGGCGATCCTGATTGGTTCATTATTTTTTGCTATTTTGCAGGAGTTTACAAAGCCCTCGAGCCCAGATCTTTGTGTGGAGCTCAGCGAACTACAAGGATCTGGCGAGAGTCAGGTTACACAAGAGCAACAACAACGCCAGAAATGTGTCCCGTGAAAAACCGTCCGACCGAAACTCTCTAATAACTAATGTTCCATGGGTGAAGTACAGGTTTGTATGTAAACCCACTACACCGGTAGTTTTTAGCGCTTCCATAGTGAGGTTAGTGACAGATATAAGTAAGAACTTTACGCCACTTTATAACAGAAATGGCAACAGTGGAGGATGGATGTCCCATAACAAGAAGGTAGAGAAAAAGAAGAAGCTTATCGACTACGTTGTCGGCACAGACTACAATGGCGGACCTGCGCGCATTTTCAAGACTCATGCAGATCCCAAATACACATCAGCAGATACGAGAAGGTAAGAAAAGTTGGTTTTGCATAATATTGCGAAACAAAACACCAGATAATATGTCTGCTATTAGGTGCCATTTTGCGGTCCTTATACACACACCATAATAATACTTGTATGCATCTTTAGCCAACATGAAGGCTTTGAGAATAATAACAAAACATTTGTTCTGTGATGAGGTGGCCGAGAGGTTAAGGCGATGGACTGCTAATCCATTGTGTTCTACACGCGTGGGTTCGAATCCCATCCTCATCGGGCTTCTGGGGTACTTAACTTTCTTGCAACAGAGCACATTTGTTAAAGGGGAACATTCTCACCAGACCTATGTAAGTGTCAATATATACCTTGATGTTGCAGAAAAAAGACCATATATTTTTTTAACCGATTTCCGATCTCCAAACGGGTGAATTTTGGCGAATTAAACACCTTTCTACTATTCACGTTGTGACGTCACATTGGGAAACAATCCGCCATTTTCTCACTTTCATCGGTGAGTTGTTGGAGGGTGTAACAACACGAACAGGGACGGATTCAAGTTGCACCAGTGGCCCAAAGATGCGAAAGTGGCAAGAAATTGGACAAAATGTGTTCAAAATACGAGGGTGTGGGGAAAGCCGAAGAAAATGGTCAGTCGTTTGTTCCGCACACTTTACCGACGAAAGCTATGCTACGACAGAGATGGCAAGAATGTGTGGATATCCTGCGACACTCAAAGCAGATGCTGACATCAACTCCAAAACTGGACAGATCAGCTTTCAGGAAAAGAGAGCAGATGAGGGTATGTCTACAGAATATATTAATTGATGAAAACTTTCTTCATTACTCGCGGTTTTACGTAAATTATTATACATAAACTGTGTTTACCAATAATTTAGCTTAAAAACATTTTTTTTTTCATTCATTCGAGTACATTCGGGTAGTCTTGTGTAATGCAGTATTTTGTGTCTATTTAGGTATGGTTAACCTGAGTGCTGAAATCGTGGAAAAATGTATGTTCTTAGCGCGCCTGAAATGGGCTGTCTGCACTCTCAAAGTGCATGTTGTTGCCAAATGTATTTCATATGCTGTAAACCTAGTTCATAGTTGTTAGTTTCCTTTAATGCCAAACAAACACATACCAATTGTTGGTTAGAAGGCGATCGCCGAATTCGTCCTCGCTTTCTCCCGTGTCGCTGGCTGTCGTGTCGTTTTCGTCGGTTTCGCTTGCATACGGTTCAAACCGATATGGCTCAATAGCTTTAGTTTCTTCTTCAATTTCGTTTTCGCTACCTGCCTCCACACTACAACCATCCGTTTCAATCCATGCGTAATCTGTTGAATCGCTTAAGCCGCTGAAATCCGAGTCTGAATCCGAGCTACTGTCGCTATATCTTGCTATTCTATGCGCCATGTTTGTTTGTATTGGCATCACTGTGTGACGTCACAGGAAAATGGACGGGTGTGTATATAACGATGGTTAAAATCAGGCACTTTGAAGCTTTTTTTAGGGATATTGCTTGATGGGTAAAATTTTTGAAAAAAACTTCGAAAAATAAAATAAGCCACTGGGAACTGATTTTTAATGGTTTTAACCCTTCTGAAATTGTGATAATGTTCCCCTTTAACTCCTCTACTGTACAGTTTTAGGCTTGCGCTTTTAAGATAGCGCTTGGGTTTATTAGAACAATTTCAGACCATGACTTTTTTCGTGATGAAATGCCTCCAGGAAAATATCATTTATCTCTACCACTCCCTTTCACATGCAAAGCATGTTGAGCTGTTTCTTCATGTTGAAAGTATGGACCGCCACGCGGTTCATGACGTAGACCTTCCCTATGATCAGCGTTGATAAGCCTACCAGAATTGTTTGAAATTCTGTTTCCTAACTTTCTTAAAATAGAACCACTATTTGTCAACTCCTCTATTTGTACATATGGGTTTGGGTTTCAACATAAGTTTATACATAATGTTTCAAGATCGGTTGAAGTTGTGACTAACGATTTCAAGCTAGGTTTCAGGTTTTATGTTAGAGTTTCAAGTTACGAAAACTTTGTGTTTCATATTTGGGTTACAGGCTATGACTAGTGTTTATTCGAACGAGAGATTAAGTTGATGGACTGCTTATCATGCATGGGTTCGAATCCAGATTTACTGTTTCTTAACTTTCTTGCTATCGGACAATGTATTAACTTCTCTGTTTGTTTATAAGATTTATGGTTTAGATTTAACTTAAATCAACAACGGAGCAGCATCTTCTCATCCGTGGCTAAATAGAGCAACAACAACGCCAGAAATGTGTCCCGTGGAAAAAACGTTCGACCGGAATTCTCTAATAACTAAAGTTCCGTGGGTGAAGTATGTAAACCCACTACACCGGTAGTTTTTAGCGCTTCCATAGTGAGGCTAGTGACAGATATAAGTAAGAACTTTACGCTACTTTATAATAGAAATGGCAACAGTGGAGGATGACATGTATGGAGGAAGGTAGAGAAAAAGAAGAAGCTTATAGACTATGGTGTCGGCGCACATTTTCAGGACTTATGCAGATCCCAAATACACATCAGCAGGTACCAGAAGGTAAGAAAAGTTGGTTTTGCATGGATATTGCAAAACAAAACACCAGATAATATGTCTATTATTAGGTGCCATTCTGTGGTCCTTATACACACACCATAAATATACTTGTATGCATCTTTAGCCCATATGAAGGCTTTGAGAATAATAATAAACCAGGACGTACTGTGATGAGGTGGCCGAGAGGTTAAGGCGATGGACTGCTAATCCATTGTGTTCTACACACGTGGGTTCGAATCCCATCCTCATCGGGCTTTAGTTTTCCCCAACTTTCTTGCTATCGGACAAATGTACTCAATTCTCTGTTTGTTTATAAGATTTAGGGTTTGAAATGATTACGTTTCTAACTAAGGTTGCATTTTCAAGATAAATCTTGGCTTTATTATTGATTTCTCCATGATGAAAAGGCTCCAGAAAAATATCATTTGGAGAATGCATCCATACACATGCATACCATTACCTCTCAAGTGGTCTACCATTTGAGCTAATTCCCCATGTTGAAATTATGAGCCGCCACCTGATTCGTGACACAAACCTTCCTTAAGATAAGCATTATTGTAAGCCTACCAGATTTGTTTGAAATTCTGTTTCCTAAATTTCTCAAAATACCACAACTCTTCTATTTGAACATAAGGGTTAGGCCAGTCTATTCAACTGGCGGCTCGCTAAACCTTCTATTTTATTTTTGTAACTCACACAATGGACATTATTTATGTAACATACACAATGAGCATTATACTTTTGTAATGTTTATATCTTCAGTCTTACAAACCTAAATAAAGCAAGATGTATAAATAAATAAAAGGAAAACAATAATTCTAAAGAAAGAACATCTATCATCAACAAAACTTAGCTTCTGTTTCTTTATGCTGTTAACTATCTGTCAACCTGCACATGCTGGAATTGAGTAGCGAGGGCAGAATCATGAATGTATTGTTAGTGCAGTGTAATAGCCAATGTGTTTTTTTTGTAAATAAGTAAACACAGTCTCAAAGGTTAATAACCTGCGGTGGCACTTTCTAAAGAAACATCCACATTTCGATGTCCAGCCCCTGAGACCTTGGGCTCTTGAAACTGCAGCCATCTTCATTCTGTAGTTGAATAGCCTTGGGTTAGGGTTTTAATATAGCTAGGGTTGAGGTTGTTGCTAACCATTTCAAGCTAAGGTTCAGGTTTCATGTTAAAGTGTTAGGCTATTGTAGGTTTGGTGTTTCTTATTTAGGTAGCTTTTATTTTATTTTTTTTCTAAATTTAAAACACTTCCTTGTGGTCTCCATAACATGTAATGGTGTTTTTTTGGTCAAAACGTTGCATAGATTATGTTTTACAGACCGTCTTCAAGCCGCTTTCTGACAGTCCCTTCAGGATGTGCCGTTTTGTGGGCGGTCTTATTTACGTGGCTCACCTTCGACAGCGTCTTCTCCCCGTCATCTTTGTTGTAGCGGTGTAGCGTGCAAGGACGGGAGTGGAAGATGTGTCAAAAGTTGGAGCTAACTGTTTTAATGACATTCAGACTTTACTTAAATCAATAACAGAGCAGCATCTCCTCATCCGTGGCTCACTAGTGCAACAACAACGCCGGAAATGTGTCCCGTGAAAAAAACGTCTGACTGGAACTCTCTAATAACTAAGTGTTCCGTGGGTAAACCAAGTAAACCCACCACACCGGTAGTTTTTAGCGCTTCCATAGCGAGGCTACTGACAGATATAAGTTATAACTTTACGCTACTTTATGTTAAAAATGGCAACAGCGGAGGATGAATGCCCCATAACAAGAAGGTAGTGAAAAAGAAGAAGTGTATCCACTACGGCGTCGGGACGGACTACAATGGTGGATGTGCGCACATTTTCAGGACTTATGCTGATCTCAAATACACATCAGCAGGTACCAGATGGTAAGAAAAGTTGGTTTTGCATAATATTGGGAAACAAAACACCAGATAATGTCTGCTACTCGGTGCCATTTTGCGGTCCTTATACACACACCATAATAATACTTGTATGTTGAAGCACAGTACGTCTGACTATGGTAGCCGTAATGCACCGACAATCCAACAAACAATGTGGCTTCATAGCTTACCAAAGTCGTACGAAAACATTTTAACTTTTGCTGTTGTTTAGTGGCGTCTCTTGCCGTCTACACGCATCTCTTATGTGTGGTGCGTGAGGTCACACTTATTACACCATGTACCGAATAAAACAGCTTTGAGGTTGCTAAGCAGAACCAGAATTATTCCGTTCATTATGCACACTGTCAATTTTTGAGAAAATCTAAGGATTTTAATTCCGCTTTATAATCCGAAAAATACGTACATATCCTTTAAAACTGACTTTGAAACAACGTTGCAAAATAGTTGATGTGCAACCTGTTGTTGGTTGGGGAAATTACCAAATATAAATGATCAAATTAACATCCCAACCTGACATTGAATAAACGTTGTCAAAAAACATTAACACTGGACTCTCACAATATTATGTCAGACCCACTCGACATCCATTGCATTCGGTCTCCCCTAGAAGGGGGGGGGGGGGGGGGGGGGGGGGGGTTACCCACATATGGGGTCCTCTCCAAGGTTTCTCATAGTCATTCACATCGACGTCCCACTGGGGTGAGTTTTTCCTTGCCCTTATGTGGGCTCTGTACCGAGGATGTCGTTGTGGCTTGTGCAGCCCTTTGAGACACTTGTGATTTAGGGCTATATAAATAAATATTGATTGATTTATTGATTATATTATTATATTTATGTTGTAGAATTTTGTTTGGGAAATGACCAAAATTCAATGGTCAAATCAACGTTTATTTTGTTGTTTATTTTGTTTATTTTTTTGTGTTCTTTATTCTTCATTGTTTTCATTTTGTTATAATGGCTGGTAAGGCTAAAGCACTGTATTGGATCAGGCTTGCTCTTATTTTTTTTGCATATTTGAAATACAAATATATCAAATCAAAATCAAATCAACATTGATTAAACGTCAACGAAAAAAAACATTTAGTTCCAACGTTATGTTTGAGTTGCTCAACGTCAGGACCAAATTCAACAAGTTTTCAATATTGTTTTCATGTCATGTACCTGCTGGGTAAGTGGTTTAGAAAATGGATGGATGGATTGGCAGCTGACTGTGCTTTACATGCTTAAAAGTTCAACATTTAAAAGCATTTCTGTCACAACGTGTTGGTGACAAACCCCAGGATGCAGAGAAGACAGGATTGGTACAGGAAAACATGATTTAATGTCCATGAAATTAAGAAAAAACACAAACCAGGAACCAGGAACAGCCAAACTGGAAAACGGGAAACAGGATCCAGCAAACAGGAACAAAAAAAACAGCACGCTGCAAACAGCTACAGGATGCAGGTTCACGACAAGTATTAATGACATCGACAAGTCATAATGACAATACTCCAGCACTGACTGGAGTGCAAAGCAGGTCTAAATAGCAGCTGGCTGATTGACACCAGGTGCGGCCAGGTGCCAATCAGCCACAGCTGAGGGGACACAGCACTCAGAGAGACAAACAGGAAACTGAACCAAAATAAGAGTGCTGACAGCAAATAAAACTAAACTTAACCAAACTGTCAGGGGCAAGCCTGACAATTTCAGGACAAAGGACATAAACAAAGCTTATAAAAATATATATTTTTAAAACATACACTATATTACCAAAAGTATTTGGCCACCCATCCAAATGATGAGAATCTGGTGTTCTAATTGATTGGCCCGGGTGTATAAAATCAAGCACTTGGGTTTCTACAAACATTTGTGAAAGAATGGGCCGCTGTGCAACAAATCCAGTCGTGAAATTTCCTAGCTCCTAAATATTCCAAAGTCAACTGTCGACTTTATTATAAGAAAATGCAAGAGTTTGGGAACAACAGCAACTCAGTCACGAAGTAAACCGACAGAGAGGGGTCAGCGGATGCTGAAGCGCATAGTGCAAAGAGGTCGCCGACATTCTGCACAGTCAGTTGCTATAGAGCTTCAAACTTCATGTGACCTTCCAATTAGCCCACGTACAGTACGCAGAGAGCTTCATGGAATGGGTTTCCATGGCCAAAGAATGAATTAGAACTTAGTGATCTAAGTACTATGCAACGCGTGGGATGCAGTGGTGTAAAGCAAGTCGCCACTGGACTCTAGAGCAGTGGAGACACATTCTCTGAGTGATGAATCACGATTTTCCATCTGGCAATCTGATGGACGAAGCTGGGGTTGGAGGTTGCCAGGAGAACGGTATATTTCAGACTGCATTGTGCCAAGTGTGATATTTGGTGGAGGAAGAATTCAGTGACGTGCAGTCACTAGAGGCAGGTGAGGCGGGGCCTCACCTGCCATCATGGAAAGAAATAAAATGAAAAAAATATATATATATATTAAATTGTTATATATATCCAGTGATTATACTATAAAGTTATTTTCCATTTAACTTCACCAGTTTTAGATTATTTTTATTCAAAATCGCTGAATTTTCACATTTGCCGTTCAAATACTGAGAAGAGACGGTGCGGTGATCAGCAGCCAGTCGAGGCACGTCACTCATTTGTGCCTCACCATGGATTGCGGACTCGGCTAACTGCTGGCCTGCTGTGCAGTGAGACCGTATTGCTATATGAACTATATTATACATGTCCATAGTTTAGTTAGCTGATGTATATAATGGACAGTGTATTTTGTCAAAAACTGTATGTGTGTAACGTATTTCTTGTGCTGAGCGATCATAAAACGGCTGCAAAAGACGCACTGGCTGAGGCTCGCCTCCTGCACCCCCGCCGTGGAATGCACGGCAACCCCTGACGGGAGTGTTATATCAACTAAAGCCCACACTTAAACTTTCCACGTGCAAGATTGAATCTATTTAAAAAAGTTATTTCATAAGAAGCCAAAAAGTGCAAAAACAATAATGTTCGTGTTGGAGGAGTTGTGAATGACTGCAGGGTCACAACATCAGGTACACCTGCAGACTGCAGGTGCACCTAATTCACAACTCCTCCAACACGAACATTATTGTTTTTGCACTTTTTGGCTTCTTATTAAATAACTTTTGTAACCTATTTTTATGGGCTTTCCTCTTTGTGATGTTAAGTTCTTGTTATGCGCTGTTATACAGTATATGCCTTGAGCTCTTATTTTGAAGGCGCTAAGAGCGGAAGTGACGACACGTTGGAGTGGAGCGGAAGTTTTTGAAAGAAGGTAAATAAAGTGGTCCTCGTGTAAACTGGAGCTTCCGTGTTTGTTATTTTGTAGTTTCATACAGTATAGGCGACATTTATAAACCCTCGGTTACACTATTTTAAATAGATTCAATCTTGCACGTGGAAAGTTTAAGTGAGGGCTTTAGTTATAAATAAATGATAAATGGTTTATACTTGTATAGCGCTTTTCTACGTTCAAGGTACTCAAAGCGCTTTGACAGTATTTCCACATTTACCCATTCACACACACATTCACACACTGATGGCGGGAGCTGCCATGCAAGGCGCTAACCAGCAGCCATCAGGAGCAAGGGGTGAAGTGTCTTGCCCAAGGACACAATAAGTAAAGGTAAGACCATAATAACGTTGTTTTTTTATTAAATGTGCTTTTTTTGTGTGCTACAGTTTGTATGTGTAAAGTTAAATTTAAGTTAAAGTACCAATGATTGTCACACACACATTAGGTGTAATTAAATTTGTCCTCTGCATTTGACCCATCCCCTTGATCACCCCCTGGGAGGTGAGGGGAGCAGTGGGCAGCAGCGGCGCCGCGCCCGGGAATAATTTTTGGTGATTTAATAACCCCCAATTCCAACTCTTGATGCTGAGTGCCAAGCTGGGAAGAATGCTGGTATGAGCTTTTAAACATAACCCGTTAACTGCTGCCAATCAAATGGTGAATAAGATACTCTTTAGGGTTCATATGTTTGTAAATCTGACTGTGATGAAGTCAGTGCCTCACCAGCCATCAACCTCACCACACGTCACTGGTTTCTACAAACATTTGTGAAAGAATGGGCCGCTGTGCAATAAATCCAGTCGTGAAATTTCCTTGCTCCTAAATATTCCAAAGTCAACTGTCGGCTGTATTATAAGAAAATGCAAGAGTTTGGGAACAACAGCAACTCAGTCACGAAGTGGTAGGCCACGTAAACCGACAGAGAGGGGTCAGCGGATGCTGAAGCGCATAGTGCAAAGAGGTCGGCGACATTCTGCACAGTCAGTTGCTATAGAGCTTCAAACTTAATGTGATCTTCCAATTAGCCCACGTACAGTACGCAGAGAGCTTCATGGAATGGGTTTCCATGGCAGAGGAATGAATTAGAACTTAATGATCTAAGTCCAATGCAAAGCGTGGGATGCAGTGGTGTAAAGCAAGTCGCCACTGGACTCTAGAGCAGTGGAGACACGTTCTCTGAGTGATGAATCATGCTTTTTCCATCTGGCAATCTGATGGACGAAACTGGGGTTGGAGGTTGCCAGGAGAACAGTATATTTCAGACTGCATTGTGCCAAGTGTGATATTTGGTGGAGGAGGAATTATGGTGTGGGGTTGTTTTTCAGGAGTTGGGCTTGGCCCCTTAGTTCCAGTAATAGGAACTTTGAATACTCCAGGATACCAAAACATTTTGGACAATTCCATGCTCCCAACCTTGTGCGAACAGTTTGGAGCGAGCCCCTTCCTCTTCCAACATGACTGTGCACCAGTGCACAAAGCAAGGTCCATAAAGACATGGATGACAGAGTCTGGTGTGGGTTGATGTTGTGTCGTTCGCAAACGATTCGTTCGAACGAACAAATCTTTTGAGTGAACATACTGAACCGAATCACTTCATGAACTGATTCGTTACTTTCTCAGTTCAGTTGAGCTCCGCGGCGACCATGCCGGTATGATTGGAACTGGCGTATTCTGTGACTCACTGAACCCTCGACGTCGGCGAACGACGCAGCCAGCTACTCATCAATGGGTTCGGGGGAGGGACTGAGCGAACGATTCGTTCACCGCGGATTAACGACATGAATCACTCAGTGAACGACAGAATCAGGACTCGCGAACCTACTGACACAGAGAACTGACTGTGTCGCGGAGGAGGACGTCACATTGAGGCTCTCGTTCAGTCACTGTGCGCGTCGTTTATTGGGTGCTGAGGGCTTGTGTCGTTCGCGAACTGACACACACCGAGATCTGCCTCTCGGGAAGCTGTTACTGACTCACTCATGATTCGCCGACCTGCACACAGAACTGCTGCTGCAGAAGTGATTCAGGTTCACGTACTGAACTGTGCTGACTGTGTCACTCACTGCCTGGTGTAGTGCATGCACAGAGCTGTGTAGGGACTCGCGTTCACCCTATTTGCTGCTTCTCACGCGAATGTCTGCACGCCCAACCCCCTATTTTTTTTTTTTGGAGGGGGGGGGGATTCGGTGAACGAATTTATTGAACGACTCAATTTAAGGAACTGATTCGATTCTAGTGATTCAGTACAGTCAAAAGAACTGCCGATCCCATCACGAGTGTGGGTGAACTTGACTGGCCTGCACAGAGTCCTGACCTGAACACGATAGAAGTGAAGTGAAGTGAATTACATTTATATAGCGCTTTTCTCAAGTGACTCAAAGCGCTTTACATTGTGAAACCCAATATCTAAGTTACATTTAAACCAGTGTGGGTGGCACTGGGAGCAGGTGGGTAAAGTGTCTTGCCCAAGGACACAACGGAAGTGACTAGGATGGCGGAAGCGGGGATCGAACCTGCAACCCTCAAGTTGCTGGCACGGCCGCTCTACCAACCGAGCTATACCACCCCTTAGAACACCTTTGGGATGAATTAGAACGGAGACTGAGAGCCAGGCCTTCTCGACCAACATCAGTGTGTGACCTCACCAATGCGCTTTTGGAAGAATGGTCGGAAAATTCCTATAAACACACTCCGCAACCTTGTGGACAGCCTTCCCAGAAGAGTTGAAGCTGTAATAGCTGCAAAAGGTGGACTCACATCATATTGAACCCTATGGGTTAGGAATCGGTGCGGCGTCTTCAGTAATGCGGACGCTGTATCGATCCGTTGTGGTGAAGAAGGAGCTGAGCCGGAAGGCAAAGCTCTCAATTTACCGGTCGATCTACGTTCCCATCCTCACCTATGGTCATGAGCTTTGGGTTATGACCGAAAGGACAAGATCACGGGTACAAGCGGCCGAAATGAGTTTCCTCCGCCGGGTGGCGGGGCTCTCCCTTAGAGATAGGGTGAGAAGCTCTGCCATCCATGGGGAGCTCAAAGTAAAGCCGCTGCTACTCCATATCGAGAGGAGCCAGATGAGGTGGTTCGGGCATCTGGTTAGGATGCCACCCGAACGCCTCCCTAGGGAGGTGTTTAGGGCACGTCCGACCGGTAGGAGGCCGCGGGGAAGACCCAGGACACGTTGGGAAGACTATGTCTCCCGGCTGGCCTGGGAATGCCTCGGGGTCCCACAGGAAGAGCTGGACGAAGTGGCTGGGGAGAGGGAAGTCTGGGTTTCCCTGCTTAGGCTGCTGCCCCCGCGACCCGACCTCGGATGAGAGGAAGAAGATGGATGGATGGATGGATGGGTTAGGAATGGGATGGCACTTCAAGTTCATATGTGAGTCAAGGCAGGTGGCCAAATACTTTTGGCAATATAGTGCATTTTAGAAAGCTTTTCTAAACTGTAGCAGTAGCAGTACAGTAGAAGTGGAAGTGGTAATAGTAGCAGTAACTTGGTAAACAAGAACATGAAAACTTTGTGTGGTTTATTTATGTCTTCGACTAAAGTAAGAATGTGTTTGTGGAAATGAGCAATAAAGCTATCTTGGTTCAAAAGTACAACACCTCCAAAGCTAATTACACGCTGATCACATTAATTAGAGATGTAATCACCTAATTAAAGTGCTTTGTCTTGTTTGGTTGATCCGAGCAAATTTAAAAATGGCAGCAACTGAACTGAAGAGAACTGCGTACCGCTTGTTCGACAACATGCAAAAACAAGAAATTAGTTCACAGAGCGCGCTAATTCCAATAACGCAGCTCGACTTTAACCATTTGACACGATGCATTTGGACGTCTCTGATTAATCCACAACGAGGGGATAATTACAGAGTTGTACATAAGTCGTCTGTGGTTTTTCCCTCTATGAGAGGTAATTATGGCTGTATATTGTTGTCGCGTGTACGTTGGGATACAAATACACAACACACAGCTCTTGCTAAATAATGCAGAGGGAGCGCACAAGATTAACCTTCATCCGTCCCGGAGCCATGCATCACTGGGCCGCACACGGATGCTTCGGCGCCACGCCTGTTTCATCATGCAGACATGAAGAAAATCTACACACTGGCCGTCGGGAGAAAATATACAAGAAGAGACGCGGGGATGCAGCTCGGGTCGCTTTCGCACCAGCGACGTTGGCACAGTGAGGATGGACTGCAGCACTGCTGGTCTCTGCTCCGGAAAATAATTAACAGCTGAAGATAGAGACCTCCATCACGTTGAGACGCGCCTACTTAAGGGTTTAGCCACTTGAAGAAAAATCAAATGTATAAATCTTCCACTGTGCAAGGGAGCAGCCGGAGCTTATTCGCCAAATAAATCCTCAATGGCAAACAAAAGAAGGTAGCCATTTTTCCCAAGCACTACCATATTTTTCGGAGTATAAGTCGCACCGGAGTATAAATCGCACCTGCCGAAAATGCACAATAAAGAAGGAAAAAAACATATATAAGTCGCATTTTTGGGGGAAATGTATTTGATAAAACCCAACACCAAGAATAGACATTTGAAAGGCAATTTAAAATAAATAAAGAATAGTGAACAACAGGCTGAATAAGTGTACTTTATATGAGGCATAAATAACCAACTGAGAACGTGCCTGGTATGTTAACGTAACATATTATGGCATACTTGCCAACCCTCCCGGATTTTCCGGGAGACTCCCGAAATTCAGCGCCTCTCCCGAAAACCTCCCGGGACAAATTTTCTCCCGAAAATCTCCCGAAATTCAGGCGGACCTGGAGGCCACGCCCCCTCCAGCTCCATGCGGACCTGGAGGGTCCGCATGGAGCAATGTTGTTGTAATATATTGAGTTGGAGGCAATAAACAGGCGAGGGGATGAAGTACGTCTCTTTACTGTAGACTTCAGAAGAGACTCACACACTTGAGGTCAGGTGTGCAACACCACGTAAATCGTTGGCCAACCAAAAAGTAACCCCAGTACGCTATAGCCAACATTCACCAGGAGATGGCAACAGACAAACATAGATCACTCTATTACATTCCTCCCCTTTTATAAATGTAGAAGTTACTCAAAAGAAACAAACAACCCAACCAAAAAATGCAGCAGCTCAATTAAAAAACTGTACTTAAGCCACATTCTTTTTTTTTTTTTAGTACTGACCTCTTAACCCTCATTTGTAAACAATAACATGCTTATTATACAAACAGTATTCGTACATCTTTAACACAGATTTTTATACTGTCTTCAGAGATTCAGTTTTTTTGGTGGTACTCGAAACCTTTCTGGGTACCTGCGGATCACTGGTGGGGTTTTTGTTGTGGGTGATCTGGGTTCTGATGATGGCAACTCAGCAGCCCTTGAATCTGGTTCAATGATTAGACTAGTTTGTGTCTGACTCACTGATGGTCCTAATGATGGAACTGAAACAGCACTGTCCAGTTGTACTGATGGCACATTTTCTGCAACTGGTGGAGACTAGATAACTGGCAGTCCCTCCATGTTTTCTCGCCATGGTAACATGTGATCCACATGCACTGTGCGCTGTCTCTGTCCCTCTTGATAGAAAGATATATATATATATATATATATATATATATATATATATATATATATATATATATATATATATATATATATATATGTATGTGTGGGAAAAAAATCACAAGACTATTTCATCTCTACAGGCCTGTTTCATGAGGGGGGGTACCCTCAATCATCAGGAGATTTGATTGAGGGTACCCCCCCTCATGAAACAGGCCTGTAGAGATGAAATAGTTTTGTGATTTTTTTCCCACACATACATATATTGCGCTCTACTACGGTATCGAGCACTATTTTTTGGATAACCTTATTAAGACATATATATATATATATATATATATATATATATATATATATATATATATATATATATATATATATATATATATATATATATATATATATGTATATATATATATATATATATATATATATATATATATATATATATAAGAAAATACTTCACTTTCAGTGAATTCTAGCTATATATATATATATATATATATATATATATATATATATATATATATATACATATACACTGTATATATATATACTGTATATATATATATATATATATATACATATACACTGTATATATATATACTGTATATATATATATGAAATACTTGACTTGGTGAATTCTAGCTGTAAATTTACTCCTCCCCTCTTAGCCACGCCCCCGCCCCACCCCGACCACGCCCCCCACCCCCCACCTCCCGAAATCGGAGGTCTCAAGGTTGGCAAGTATGTATTATGGTAAGAGTCATTCAAATAACTATAACATATAGAACATGCTATACGTTTACCAAACAATCTGTCACTCCTAATCGCTAAATCCCATGAAATCTTATACGTCTAGTCTCTTACGTGAATGAGCTAAATTATATTATTTGATATTTTACGGTAATGTGTTAATAATTTCACACATAAGTCGATCCTGAGTATAAGTCGCACCCCCGGCCAAACTATGAAAAAAACTGCGACTTATAGTCCGAAAAATACGGTATATAAGGTGGTGTTTTTGCCCCATCCCTGTGAGAATCTTGCGTGGGACTGAAGCATTAAGGTGTGGAACTAGCCAGGATTAGACCATGAGCATGTGCGAACAGATAATAATGTATCATCTCTTTGTCCTTCAGGCTTATCAGGTCGGTAGTGCATTGTTCACGCATTGTTCACTCACACTTTTTGGGTGAGGGATGAGTCAAAAACTAACCCAGACCCACTATATATATATATATATATATATATATATTGCCAAAAGTATTTGGCCACCCATCCAAATGATGATAATCAGGTGTCCTAATCGCTTAGCCCGGTGTATAAAATCAAGCACTTAGGCATGGAGACTGTTTCTATAAACATTTGTGAAAGAATGGGCCGCCCTCAGTAATTTCCAGCGTGGAACTGTCAAAGGATGCCACCTGTGCAACAAATCCAGTCGTGAAATTTCCTTGCTCCTAAATATTCCAAGGTCTACTTTATTATAAGAAAAGTGAAGAGTTTGGGAACAACAGCAACTCAGCCACCAAGTGGTAGGCCACGTAAACTGACAGAGAGGGTTCAGCGGATGCTGAAGCGCATAGTGCAAATACTTTCTGCACAGTCAGTTGCTACAGCGCTCCAAACTTCATGTGACCTTTCAATTAGCCCACGTACAGTACGCAGAGAGCTTCATGGAATGGGTTTCCATGGCCGAGCAACTGCATCTAAGCCATACATCACCATGTCCAATGCAAAGCGTCGGATGCAGTGGTATAAAGCACGTCACCACTGGACTCTAGAGCAGTGGAGACGCCTTCTCTGGAATGATGAATCACACTTTTCCATCTGACAATCTGATGGACCAGTCTGGGTTTGGAGGTTGCCAGGAGAACGGTACATTTCGGACTGCATTGTGCCGAGTGTGAAATTTGGTGGAGGAGGAATTATGGTGTGGGGTTGGTCTTTCAAGAGTTGGGCTTGGCCCCTTAGTTCCAGTGAAAGGAACTTTGAATGCTCCAGGATACCAAAACATTTTCGATAATTCCATGGGATGCCACTTCAAGTTCATATGTGAGTAAAGGCAGGTGGCCAAATACTTTTGGCAATATATATATATATATATATATATATATATATATATATATATATATATATATATATATACGTTAGGTCAGGAAAAAACACGGGTGCTATTTCATCCCTACAAGCCTGTTTCGCAGGTATCTCTGCTCTTCAGGGGATTTGCAGAGAAGAGCAGAGAAAACTGAGAAACAGGTTTGTAGGGATGAAATAGCCCCTGTGTTTTTTCCTTATCTAACGTATATTCCGCTCTACCCCGGTATTGAGCACTGTATAACGGATAAACCACAGAAACCTCGACTATATATATATATATATATATATATATATATATATATATATATATATATATATATATATATATATATATATATATATATAAATATATACACCGGTATATATATATATATATATATATATATATATATATATATATATATATATATATATATATATATATATATATATATATATATATATATAACCTCGACTATATATACAGTATATATATATATCAATCAATCAATCAATGTTTATTTATATAGCC
The DNA here is from genome assembly GCF_033978685.3 of Nerophis lumbriciformis. Taxonomy (NCBI): domain Eukaryota; kingdom Metazoa; phylum Chordata; class Actinopteri; order Syngnathiformes; family Syngnathidae; genus Nerophis; species Nerophis lumbriciformis. Next base: position 17,205,196 of record NC_084576.2, read on the forward strand.
CCAAATCACAAGTGTCTCAAAAAGCTGCACAAGCCACAACGACATCCTCGGTCCCGATCCCACATCAGGGCAAGGAAAAACTCAACCCAATGGGACAATGAGAAAGCTTGGAGAGGACCGCAGATATGTCTTTCATTATTTTTATTTTTTTTGCACTGAGTAATTCCAAAATACAAGATCCACTGATACAGATACAATACACTTTTTTCCAATTTCTTACACACTACATTTTTAATTTTCACATAGTTATCAAAGTCTACACACAATAAGCAAAACCACTGTGCAGATTTGCCTAATATTAGGCATAGACTCTGCTTCACAGTTTTTGCGAAATATTACATACAATGCTTTACAGACACTTTCCCATCTCGCACACTTATAAGGATTGTGATACACACATCTTCACATCTTGCTCACAGATAACGATTGCGATACACCCATTTTCACACCTTACACACAAACTAGGATTGTGATACATACATCTTTATCTCCAGATTTTTTTTTTTTTAAACCTTGTTGCCTAAGTCTGCACATGTAGGCTATACTCTGTGCTGTAATTTGTATTTATCTCCAGATTTTCTTTCAAACCTTTTTATTTGTCTCAGATTTTAATATATACTGCATGTTGACTACTGTGATATGTTACTTTACCTGACCGTGGTAAAAATAAATATTTGCAGTTTGCAGGATCCTTGTTAAGCAGTTCTTGATAAGATTACAGGATATTTTTACTTTCTCCCTAGGTCCTTACGTATAGGTCCACTTCAAAGTAAACAATGACGATTGCTATGGATTTGCCAATATATTTTGTCAAGTTACAGTAATCATTCATCACATATGCTAAAAAGGTCAGGCAAAATGCCCTAAACATGTGATTTCTTATGGTAAAATAGTTTTTTTTTACAACTGTGTTTTGTATGTATCACTGTTCTGGGTAACTCACTCCAATAGTGTCTTACCATTTGAAGTCTCTGTGAGTGAGATAAAAATAAAACAGCATTTTTACAAATGCTTGCTTTATTTTGACGAATGGGCATATCTTTTGTGTCATTTTGCAAAGAATCTAGGAATTAAGAAAATTGAATGTGGTGTTTGGAAAAGTGTGTATATCTTTTGAAAAAAGACACACAGTTGTTCAAATGGTGTGTAAGCAAATGGAAAAAACTGTAGTAATGCTAATCTACTCAGTCACAGGTTGTCATCCACATCACATATTATGTCATCTAGGGCAATACACCTAGGAAATAATCTTCTGATCCATCCCTGGCAATCTTCTGCTGATATGTCCAGGCATCCAGCATTCATTGCGACCAGGAGGGACATTTGATCATGTGGATGGTGGAATTGTCCAATTGTTTTTATAGCATCTAATTTACGATTTGAAATATATTTCATTAAAATATTACTGTAGAATTGGAGCAAATTGCTGTCTTATTCAAGTTTGTATTATGTTGTTGTTTTGAACTTAAGTTTAACAGTTTTGAAAACAGTATGAAAGCATTTGCAAATTGGCCTGTAAGTACACAGAGTTTTGGCGGGTGTTGTGTCAAAGTGAGAAAATAATTAATGTAATTTGAAAGATGTAGTCATTGAATGCATTTTGTGCCAACGCAATGATAATTGATCCTCAGTTTAGCCCATTTATACTTCTGTTGTGCTCACTGTGTGAAGAGTTTTGAAAAAGTGACCTAAGTATTGGGTCATGTGTTGTAGCGACTGTAAAAAACTGTAAGAAGAAGAGCGTTTAGAAGACAACATTTTGGGCTAATCTCAGGGCATTTAATTGATTGCAACTGGACTGATTGGTTTTGTCTTAAAAAATCTCATTCAAGTAGGCTTCATCAGTTCATGCTTACGGACTTAGATCTAGTCTTGGACTTAGATTGGTCAGATCTAGTCTTAGACTTAGATTGGTCAGATCTAGAGTAGTGGCTGATGTCAATACCTCAGTAGGCTTCATTAGTTCATGCTCATTGACTTAGATTGGTCAGATCTAGTCTTAGACTTCAATTGGTCAGATCAGACTGCTGAAGATAGGGATCTTCATCCCAAGTAGGCTTCATCAGTTCATGCTCATTGACTAAAAATTAGTCAGATCTAGTCTTAGACTTAGATTGGTCAGTTCTGACAGCTGAAGATAGGGATCTGCATCACGATCTGACCAATCTAAGTCTAAGACTAGGTCTGACCAATCTAAGTCTATAAGCATGAACTGATTAAGCCTACTCGGATGAGACAAACCAAACAGTCCAGTCGATTGAATGCCCTGAGATTACAATGATCTGGATGAATGCGTACATCCATAGACACGTTTTGGGGAAAATATGCAAGTGCTGGTGCATTAGCCCGACAGATCATTTGAACGCCTCATGATTGACGTGAACGTGCAAAACCAAGGAGAGAGGGCGAAAACAAGGGGGTAGGAAGGGTATTCGAATTGAGCCAAAACCTACCCTAACTCAAACCATTGCCCTGTACCAAACCTTACCCCAATCCCAACCCATTCTCGACACAAAACCAATCCAGAACACTAGTGTGGAACTTTTTAAAGTGCTCCAGTGAGACAGAAACGATCCTTGGCAACAATAAGTGCATGTTCTCAGAATCTCTTAGCTAACCAATCAATCTCCGACAGAATGAGATATGCGTTAAATCCATGCAATTCATCGCTGGGTTCTGTGAAATCAGCTGTTGAAAATTAGTCCATCAGAGTATCTAGCCTGTGGATACAAAGTGTATAGAGTGGCAACGCCACGTCCAAACAGCTGGGCCCACCTCCTAAGGTTGGGTTGAGAGCGAAAACACAAGCATTCCTTCCCTCCTTGACCGCCTCTTACACTTTGCACAGGAGGCCTCATGGTGATTTTTCACATGTTCAGGAGCCTCTGGTGCAAAGCTCCACCCTCGAACATCTGCCACTCAACAATCCTCCAACGCGAGGATGTTCTCTTCAACCAGCAAAGCCTTCAAAAGCAACAAAAGATGCTTCAGGACTTCGTGCTTAAGTACCTCGCCAATGGCCTGAAAACCTAAAACTCTGCCACTCCAACAGGGGTATGCTTGAATGCTTTGGCGTTGAGGGTAAAAATGTGTGTGGCGAAGTGAATGGCGTTTGCAAATTGCGCCCTGACAAAACATTTCAAGGCAATCAGATGGACGGAAAAGGGTGTCGGGTTTGCAGCACTTAAACTTGTTTTTGTCCATAAGTTTGATGGATGGATAACAGTGTTTGCTGCATTTTTATCTGACTCACGACTCCACGAAGCTCGGCGGCAATGTTTTTATTGTGTTTCGTATTAACCGAGGAAGGTGTTTTACAGTTCTTTGGGATTGGGCCCGCTCTTTTCTCGTCAAGACGTTTGACAAATGGAGGCGCCGCGAAATGGTCTTGTCAATGCGCCTCGGGCGATGCTTTTAAAATGTGAAGGGAGAGGTGTGTGCGTGAGTTCCTCTTCATCCTGATTGATCTGAGGCGCCTCAGCCGCTACTAATTTCTGTGAAATTCCGCGGGGATGAGATGACATCCAGCTCCACACTTCGAAGCGCGGTTGCAACAGTGAACACAGCAAACGTTCACACCTAATCTCGTCACTAAAATGATGATCATATTGATTCCTTTTCTACTTTTCGTCAATTAGCCAAAAATGACAACAACAAAGAGTGACACATTGCTTCCTGGTGACCAAAGTTAAAAAGTTAAAAGTTAAAGTACCACTGATAGTCAGACACACACACTAGGTGTGGTGAAATTACCCTCTGCATTTGACCCATCCAATTGTTCTACCCCCTGGGAGGTGAGGGGAGTAGTGAGCAGAATCATTTTGGTGATTTAACCCCCATTTCCAACCCTTGATGCCGAGTGCCAAAGTGGGAGGTAATGGGTCACCCTAAACTACGGTACTGAAAATGCACATTTTTGACACCACAGTGATTTTAAAATAAACTAATGTTGCGATTCCAGTTTTGACTACTGGCATTCAATCTTTGTAGTTTTGCAGCACATATGTTCGATTTTTGTAGTCTATTTCATTCCGAATGGTTTGAGAATAATAATAAACCAAGACATACTGTGATGAGGTGGCCGAGAGGTTAAGGCGATGGACTGCTAATCCATTGTGTTCTGCACGCGTGGGTTCGAATCCCATCCTCATCGGGCTTTACTGTTTCCTATATTTCTAGCTATTGGACAAATATATTAAAGGGGAACATTATCACAATTTCAGAAGGGTTAAAACCATTAAAAATCAGTTCCCAGTGGCTTATTTTATTTTTCGAAGTTTTTTCAAAATTTTACCCATCACGCAATATCCCTAAAAAAAGCTTCAAAGTGCCTGATTTTAACCATCGTTATATACACCCGTCCATTTTCCTGTGACGTCACATAGTGATGCCAACACAAACAAACATGGCGCATAGAACAGCAAGGTATAGCGACATTAGCTCGGATTCAGACTCGGATTTCAGCGGTTTAAGCGATTCAACAGATTACGCATGTATTGAAACAGATGGTTGTAGTGTGGAGGCAGGTAGCGAAAACGAAATTGAAGAAGAAACTGAAGCTATTGAGCCATATCGGTTTGAACCGTATGCAGGCGAAACCGACGAAAACGACACGACAGCCAGTGACACGGGAGAGAGCGAGGACAAATTCGGCGATCGCCTTCTAACCAACGATTGGTATGTGTTTTTGTTTGGCATTAAAGGAAACTAACAACTATGAACTAGGTTTACAGCATATGAAATACATTTGGCAACAACATGCACTTTGAGAGTGTAGACAGCCCAATTTTCATCAATTAATATAT